>NW_006408624.1:8312601-8362079 GCF_000296735.1 Chrysochloris asiatica
TTAGAATCCCCTCCATGCATCATCAAACAACCAAAGGGTATATACCCCATAAGCCTGCCCTCTGTTGTCAGCACACAGCCTCTTTCCTGCTCTGGGTCTAGGGTCCCTAGCCGCTTCATCTCTCCACGTCATCATCATCTCAGGGTCTGTGTGCTGATGGCCAGGGGGCAGGCTTGTGGGGTGGGTATATCCTTTGGTTGTTTGATGATGCATGGAGGGAATTGTAATCATTGCAATGAAACAAAATAAGATAGGATGAATGTAAATCTAATGTCCTTCCATGTAAGCTATTGCATAATTCACAATTTAAAAAAAAAAAGGTGTCAGAAGAGACTCTGAAACTTGCTCTTGAGCATAGAGAAGCTAAAGTAAATGGAAGTAATGAGGATGTAAAAGAGCTGAACAGAAAATTTCAAGGTGCAGCTCAAGAAGACCAAGTGGAGTATTATAAAGAAATGTGCCAAGACTTGGAGTTACAAAACCAAAAGGGAAGAGCATGCTCAGCATTTTTCAGTGTCGAGGCTTGAAATCCTTTAAACAACAGCAATAACAACAAAAAGAGGTCAGGGGCAGTGGCCAGACTCCCTGAATGGGAAAGTATCAGGGAAAGGTGCAGATAGGGTTTTGGGTATCAGTGGGGCAGGTCAATGAGACTGGCACCAGCCACCCCAGAGGCCAACAGAGACAAAGGAGGAACTTGTGTGCTGGTGGAGAGGGGTCATGAGTAAGCAGATAGTGCATTTCAGGAGCAGCAGTCAGCCTCAAACACAAACAGGAGACTTCCAGAGACAGATTTCAGTTCCAGTGATGTTTTCTCTATCCCTGCCCACAACACTAGTTCAGCCTTCCATGTCCTACCCCATTGTCTTCTCTCAAGGTGGTATTTAGATGTGCTCTAGACCTCAAACGGTTGGATGGGATGTGTGTTATATGTTGGAACAGGGTTCCAGAGACCTGCAGCTGCTGGATGGTGGAGGCACCTAGGGGGTTCCCGAATAGATGGTTGGTACAGAGACTCCTGGAGTAGCAGCTCATGGTTATTGATTGTACAATCATTCATGTCTGTTTCTGGGAGTGGGTTGTAGAACGGTGTTGGGTTTGATCACTGCCACTTCCCCTACACTTAGCAGTATCTGGCACATAGTAGGTGTCAGGAAATAAATATGAGTGACTGGTGATGAGGGAGCTAAGGGCATCTGAAGAAGTCCTCTACCTTCTCCGTGCAGGAAGTGATGCTTGGTCCTGGGGAAACAGCGGAGCCACAGTGTGGACTGTCCTGGTGCACGGCCTGGGGAGAACTGGGGAGAGGGAAAGGAAGAGGCCTAGGGAATCTGGTGCTTCTCAGCCTTCCTTTGACAGTGACTTGCCCCTTCCTCTGTGTCTGGGAACACTGAGATCCAGAAAGCTCCAGGGTCACATAGTAAGACAGAAAGGAGCCAGGACAAGAAGTGGCCCCTCTGTGCCTTTGTATCCTCATCAGTAAAGCAGGGATGATAACAATGCTAATCATCCCATAGACTTGTGTTTGAGGAGTAAATGAGTCAGTACAGTTAAGATGCACAGAATAGTACCTGGTGTTTAATGAGTGCTGGGAAGTGTTAGCATTTGAGCTAAGCATTTAATTCCCTGTCTTTAAATACTTTCCTATAAGCTGATAATGCTCCAAGTTTTATCTCTAATGTAGACATATTTTTTCCCTCTCTCTGAGCTTCAGACCCATATATCTCACTGCTCTGGCTCCCCCAGGATCTCTGGGCCAAGACCCCTGTCTACAGGCCCAGCCTAGTTTCACGCATCACCATCACCACTTTCCTGCTGGACGGTCCACCCTGAGGACAATCCCAGCCTCCTTGCCTCACCCCCTCCCTGACCCCTGCTCATCCCAGGCTCTTCCTGTCTTCTCCTGTCCTCCACCCCCACTCCCCTGGGACCCATCAGCCTTCACTCCCCACCTCCACAGCTGCTGCCACAGCTGGTCACTGATGGGAATGTGCAGCTGCTGAGAACCACATGTGTAGAACAGGCGGTGTGCAGTTACCCCTGGGGCAGGCGGGGCAGGGTGAGAGGCCATCTGCCTATGTCTGTTTGTCCTTCCACAACATATAACACACACACACACACACACACACACCATGCTTCTACTCTACGGAAGGTGGTGGACAGAATTGGCATTCTTCTCCCTCCTGAACCCTGGGTCACTGTGGCCTCCTCAGTTTGTCACTACTGGGAGTTGCCTTGCTGTTCAGAGATTTCCCGTCCCTATATCTAGGACAGTACAAAGACCCACAGAAGCTGCCCTGGACAGAGTGGCAGGCTGGGTGTTCAGTGTCTCCCTGACTTTCCCAGGCCCTGGGGGCGGGCCGCGGGAGGAAGCCAGAGGCCTTGGCTGCATTCCAAGCCCCCCTGGCAACTCCTAGAGGCTGCAGGGGAGTCTCAGCCCCACGGCAGCACCAGCAGCATCTGTCCTGGTTCCCACACTCTGGCCTCTCTGGAATCTCCACAGATTTCTATTCCATGTGTGCATGTCAGCAGGACAAGGACACTAGGGGTGGAGGAGGGAGGGACCAAGGGTGTACGCTCCCTTGAAGCCAGGTGGCCATGAAGGCCGGGATGGGGGCGGGGGGAGAGCTCACCCAACAGGAGAGGATGGCTTAGCCTCCGGCTCCTACACCTGACTAGGTCTTGATTGTGCCCAGTGCATTCTCACCAGAGCCCCTTTACACCCCTCTAAGCCTCAGTTTCCACATCTGTAAAATGGGGAGAAGACTAGCATCCACCTTCTAGTGTAATAGTGAAGGCTACAGAATCTTGATCCTTCTTGGAGTTTCTTCATAGCCTGGACACAGCTTACTCTCTCATCACGCCCACCACCTTCACCCCAAACTTCTTAGGTTTTCTGGAACCTATAACACAGGCTCAATTACTCTGGGCTTTTGTATTCTATTTACCTTGAAAAACATCCCCTTTCTCAATCTGAAAAACTTGGACTCAGTTTTCAAAGCACTGCATAAAGTCCCTCTCTAGGGAAGTCTCCTTGTATTACCATGGTTTCCTGTGCTCGCCTCTGTGGCAGCCTGACCTCCTCATACTTTACTGTCCTTTCCTCCTGACTTTGGTCTCTCAGGAAGCTGTGGCTGGATGGGAGCTACCCTTCCTGGGGCCTGACAACTACTCTCAGGAGCCCAGGCACCACATCCCACAACCTGTCAGTGTCAGAGCGGGAGCAAACCAGAGTTCTAGACCTGGCCCTGCCCTGCTGCTACCAGGTTGAGTCACCTGTCCACCTGGTCTGGTCTTAACAATTAGAGGGGGGAGCTTGATCCTCACCAGCTGCTAAGGCATTTCCTGAACTCAGAAAACAGTTGTGGTCCTCCTCTCCCTGTACCCAGGCCAGTCAAGTCAAGGTCCCATTGTACAGATGGGAAAACTGAAGTTAAGAAAAAGCAAGTTGGCAGCAAAGACTGGATTAGAAACCAGAGCTCCTGGGAAAGTGCTGTACAACTAAAGGAGAGGGAGCAGGGGTAACAGAGTCTTCCCCCCATGATGCAGGTCTGACACCTTCATCAGTGAAAGGAGGTTGGGGAGAAAGGAGGATTTGGTTGGAAGAGCCTTAGACTGCAGTACAGTTTGGAGGAAATGTCGGGTATGCTCAGAGTAATGGCTGTCCATCAGAGAAGTCCTCTGCAGGCAGAGATAGCCTGGCTCCAGTGTCCCCACTGTGCCCAGTCACCCGCGGTGAGCAAGGTCTTTCCTGTTTGCTTCATGAAAGACACAGTGGATGTCTGCAGCCAGTTCTTATGAAAGAAGACAGGCGTGATGCATCTTCCTGTCTGCCAAGTGGGGTGGGGGGTGGGGTGCTTTATGAGCACATGGCAGTTTTGCCCCCTGAATTACAGCTACACTACCTAATGTCATGGTGAGCTTGGAACCTCTTGGAACCTCACAGGGTTCCAGAACAATGAAGAAGTGGGAATTCAGATGAAGGCAAGTAAAAATCTGGTATTTCACAAGGGGTGGTGTCATAGTAATAGATGCTCTTGTAGCTCAGTGGTTAGGAGAGTGCATGCTAACTGGAAGGTTGATGGTTCAAACATGACAGACCTGGCTCCCAGAAAGACTACAGCCTAGAGGACCCAATGGGGCAGTTCTGCTCTGTCACATGGTGGTGTTATGAGTCAAAATCGACTTGACGGCGTGTGATAACTATAACGTTGTGATGAAGTGCTAGATCGCTAACTAAAAGGTTAGTGAATCAAACTTACCCAGAGATGCCTTCAATATAAGGCCTGGTGATTTGCTGACAAACCTCACAACCTTGGAAACCCTATGAAAAAAATGTGGTTCTACTCTGCACACTTGGGGTTGTCATGTGTTGTAACTGACTAAACTGCAGTTATCAACAACTGCACTGGATTTGGAACATCTTCTGTATCTACTAGTGTGTGTCCTTGGACAAGCCATCTCCTCTTTCTCAGCTGTGGTTTTCATCTCCATCAGATCTGAGTGAGAGTACTTCCCTCATGCTTCCTCTGCCCAGAACCAAAAACAAGTGGACAAAGGAATCCACTACTTTTGTGTCTGTGAAGAGGGCTCTACTTTTCAGACACGTGCCTGCTAAAGAACCCCCCTCAAACTTTTGCCCCTGGAGTAACTCAAAAGGCAGAAGATGATCTGTATTATCCCTGAGGTTCTGGGGGACATAGCTCAATGTAACATACTGTAAACAAAAAATTTCTCCTGGGCATTTTATCTTAAAAATTGCCATGGGAGGCAGACTAGTGTTGCCCTGAAGGGACACACTCTGGAGCCAGATAACTTGCGTTTAAATGGAGCTCTGTCACTTCCTAGCTGTGAACCTTGGCTGAATTGCCTCAATGTCCTCATCTGCAAATTGGGGACAATCAGAGGGCTGTTGTGCAGATGAAATCGATATATTTGTGTAGTGTGCTTAGAACAAAGCGTATTCTAGTTACAACTATGATGTGAATTTATATTTTATTCCTTGAGCTACCCATTTATTAAAAAGAATGGTTTAAAAATAATGTTGACCACAAACCATCAAAAGTGAAAAGGAAAAGAAAGATGAGCTTTGTAGTGCTCAGGTTATGGAGGAGCTATGGGAGTTGAAAAGGAAAGTCATAAAGAAGGGGAAAGAATTAGACCCATGATTTCTCCTTCTTTTCCATTTCTCCAATCCACAGTCGTATCTTCACCATGTTGTAGGGTTTTTACTCCTGAACCCAGTCCAAGATCCTGTCAGAAAGTAGAACATTCAGGTATGGCCCCAGAGGATTGGGTCTGTTACCTGAGGACTGGGAAGGAGAGGTTATTGGACCTTCCCTGCTCTCACCCTTGCCCTCCTTTCACCTTGGTCATGGTACATTGGCTACAAACCAGTGTAAGCAGGTCTTTTATTGCTGGCCTTATGGGCATTATAAAAACTCCACAGTGAGACCAAGACATCTCAGTACCTGAGGTTTCCATGACGTCTTCAAGTGGGCAGCCCCCAGAGTCCCTGAAAGAGTCTTCTGGGCAGTGGGAGGGATGTATGAGGATGTGGGTGAGCAATGGTATTTGTCTTCATCCCTAATGATGGGGGTGGGGGTGGGTGAGACAGTGGAAGAACCTCGAGTTGAAGACTCTAGGAGGCACATTTGGATCTAGTCTTGTCCCGAGGCAGAAGCATGTCTAGGCTAAGCCTGGTTATAGTTGTATCAGGCTGACGGGGATATACAGACATACCTCCTTTATTGCTCTTCATGGATGCTATGGGGTTTTTTGTTTTTACAAATTAAAGGTTTGTGGAAACCCTGTATCAAGCAAGTCTGTTGACACCATTTTCCCGACAGCATGTGCTCACTTTGTGTCTCTTTGTCTCATTTTGATAATTCTCACAATATTTCAAACTTTTTCATAATGTGTGTCATACACATTTCATAATGTGTAGGATAATCACTAAACTGCTAACCATAAAGTTGGTGGTTCAAACCTACTAGCTGAATCTCAGAAATTCTGTCCACAGTTACTATGAGTCAGAAAAATTCAACAGCACTTAACAACATTTCACCTTTAATGATTACAGTATAATGGAAACCAGTTTTAAATGTACTAGGAGACAAAAAATGTGTGAATCACTTTATTGTGATATTTGCTTAATTCCTGTGGTCGGGAATCAAGCTAGCAATATGAGTATTTCCAAGGCACAACTATAATCCAACATGGTGGTCAGTCTCCAAGGTGGCCCAGCTGCTAGCTGCTTCCTGGAATCCATGTCCTCATGTAGTCCATTGTATCAAGTTAGTCTGAGTGTCCAATAGAATATGGCAGAAATGATAATATGTTACTTCTAAGGCTAGGTCATTAGAAGATTGTGTGGCTTCTGCTTTTTCTTAGATCATTCACTCTGGGGGAAACCAGCAGCCATGTTGTGAGGACATTGAAGCAGCTCTGTGGCAAAGGACTAAGGGTTTATGTAACAAAAGGAACAGGGGCCACGAGTCAAAAGCTATATGAGTGCGCCATCTTGGAAGTGGAGCTCCTGATGACTTCAGTCCCAGCTGTCAGTTTGACTACACCCTCATGAGACACTCTGAATGAGAACCACCCAGTTATGCTGTTCCTGGATTCCTGCCCCACTGAGACTGAGATCATAAGTGTTTGTTGTTTTAAGCTGCTAAATTTTAGATGAATTTGTTATGCAGCAATAGAGAACTAGTATGTAATCTAGTAGCGTAGTGGTTACAAATCAGGCTGTTAATCTCACGGTCAAAAGTGAAATTAGCAGTTTGAAACTACCAGCTGTTCCGGGGGAGAAAGATGAGACTTTCTGCTCCTGTAAAGATTCACAGCCTTGGAAACCCTGTACAGGGTCGCTATGAGTTGGAACCGACTCCACGGCACATAACAACAACAACAACAATCCTGTGCCTTTGGTTTCCTACTGGAATAGTTCACAGGTGACAAACACTCAGGTAATTTCTCAAGAGAGATATTTTCAGACACATCACTGGCCAGCCACAAACAACTAGCACAGTTCTATTAGCCCTGAACTCATTCATTCAGTTATCGATAGATAAATTTTGAACTGCAAGGTCGGCAGTTCAAACTCACCATCTGCCCTTTAGAAACCTTCCACAGGGTCACTATGAGTCATTGACTTGACGGCACTTAACAACAACTGAAGTTTGGGGACTGCAAATGGAAGCAGAGTTATTCCTTTGGGATATGGAGGAATAGCCTTGGGCCTAAATATTATTCAAGAAAAGAAGTGATGTTGTTGTTGTGAAGTGCCTTTGAGTCTGTTCTGACTCATGGCGACCCTGTATAGGGTTTCCAAGGAGCACCTGGTGAGCTTGAACTGCTGACTTTGCAGTTCAAACGACTTTGCAGTCAGGCACATTAACCCACAGTGCCACTCCAGGACTCCCGATACACAGTGTTTTGTTGTTGTTGTTGTTTTGATATACAGAGTTTTAAGGGAGCATAGTTGAGGATCTTGTGTTTGAGGTGAGTCTTGACAGGGTCTCAACAGATACAGAGGAAGGAGACTGAGCAGGAGGAATGAGGATAGTGTATAGAAAAATGTAGAAGGCTTGGCATGTCAGATATTGGCCCTGAAATGGGAGGACAGGAAGGGTTATATGAAGACTGGGGCTGTAGTCTGAGTTACTCCGTTCCTCCCCCATCTCATATCCTTTCTCATCTTGTCTTCTTCCCACTCCATCCCCACCCCTCAAAGTTCCAAATGGGAGCATTGAGTCCACATTAGGAGCACTCATGGGGAAACTTGCCTCCTGGTGGGTTCAGGCTGCCATCCATCACAGAATCTCCCCACAGCGTCTACAGAGAGATCCTGTCACCAATGGATGGACCTGGTCCCAGGTATGCTCCCTACATACACCTGCAACCATTTCTTGACAGTGCCACAAACCAGTTAGTAAATAACAATTGTGGGGAGATAAACAACACAATATGTTTAATGAAAAACAACTCTTTATTTGAATGGCTTTTCAGACGCAGAAGTCCATGTTGTAAAATGAAGGCATAGGAAAAGCGTGAACAGTTAGAGAAATCCATGCTTATGAGCACATGGCACCCTTTTTCCTGTGACTTGGGTCAATGCTGCCACAAAAGTTGGAGCCAGGGTGGGTGCTATCAGCAGGCTAAGGAAGGACAAAGCCAGGGGAAACATGAGCTGTCTTCTCTCCAGGCAAGGGAAGTCACGTAGATGAAGAAGCACATGCTCCAATCACAGAAGGAGGCACTTAACAGGTTTACCATAAAAATCAACCAAGACAGGTTAGGTTATGAGGAAGACTGTGCAGCCCATGTTAAGAGAAGATAGACGCAGAGCTACAATAAAGCCAGGTTCATACACAAGCATAGTATTTACTTATCGAGCTTTCACTTTTAATCCTTGTTTCAAACTGGGGTATTAAGATGCTTTTTTGGTAGAACTGTTAATGAAGAAGTTAAGGATATGTACACTGCTAAGTTAATTAGGAAGTTTGTAAGTATACAGCTTAAAACACATAGGGCTGAACTAGGTCATCTCTAAGGTCTCTTAAATACCCACAACTCGTTTAGTCTGAGTGTCGTACCCTTGTACTCTGTTATCTTGGATCTGAAAAACCCAATTCACTGGACCTGAGCCAGAGGTTGCAAACTGGAGACCCAAGGGCCGGATTTAGCCTACAGATGTGTTTTATTTGGCCTGCACAGTGTTTTCTAAATTCAAAATAATTGTCAACATTTCAAAATCCAGATTTCTAGCTTCTCTTGAAAGATGGGGTGGGACATCTGGCAGCACCCACCCACATTCCCAACTAGCAGCAACTGTATCAAATGACAGAGTGTGTGCTCTTCATTTTGCTCAAGACCCTTCCTGGCCCTCTTTATTCATTTATGTCTCCTGCCTGCCTTTTGTAGGCACCAGGGTCTGTGAGTTCTGGCCCAGGCACCTGGTTTGTGGTGACCTCAGCAATTCTCTGCTTGGTGGTAGCTACAACTGCCAAGTTAAGACCTTGACTCTAATTCCACAGTAGCGGTCGGCACATGAAGGTGTTCACTTACACACCAGGAATGTAGGAGCCCGTGACCACGGTCTGCAGAGCTTTGGTTGGTCTTACCGGGGCCTCTCACTTGGCAATAATAGGCAACTAAAAAATTGACAATCATATTTTACTTTCAAAAATTGAATCCCAAAGATTTCTGGAGGATAGCCCATCAGGGAAATATTTCCTGATCACTGCCAAGGATAAGTCACTTCTGGCCCAGACTATAACACTCAAGCAGAGGAAAGAATCCAGGGCAGGCTGCACTAGGCCAGAGGGCAGGGAGGAAGGCAACTTTCCCAGCCATAAGATGACCAGGACAGTTGTGTACCTGGTTGGCAGGTTATGCAGGTGCTTAGGAGGTACCACTTAAGTTATAGTGTCAATGCCTCCCTCTGGGTTTGTTCAGGGCACAATCTGCCCAACTGTACTTGGTGGCCCTGAGACTATCAAGGGGAGAGAAGAAACTGGTGGAGATGGTGAGACAGGTGCAGCCAAGAGGGGTTTTCTGGCACTGATTGTACCACTGCCTTCTCAAGACTACAGGGACTGGTGGAAGCAGCAGAGAGTTAGTAGCCAAGCCCTTGCTGGCCACAGGCTTGAAGCTAGAGAGAAAGACTAAGGGACTTGCCTCAGTCTCCCCCAACCCCACTGCACATGTGCAAATGCCCATGAGATGATGAAAGACCTATAACTAGTCCCAGAAAACAGGGCTGTTGGTTAGTATGTGGGTCTAAGCCAAGGTTGTTTAGCTAACAGAGACATACTCAGATCTATGGATTTGTGCACATCCACGCACGCACTCACACACACACACAATAGTCCTGGTGGCACAGTGATTAAGCACTCAGCTGCAAACAGAAAGGTCATTGATTCAAACCCACCAGTTACTCCACAGGAGAAAAGACTTGTTAATCTGCTTCTGTAAAGACTACCTTTCTACTCTGTCCTGGGTCACTATGAATTAGAACCACCTGGACATCCCAGAACAACAACAAAAAAAACACACATAGTCATCAGCAGAGATACCAAAACCCCTTACACAGACCCACATATACATACACTCTTACAGTTTTTATCCTGGGGCACACAATCACAGTGGTTACCGGCAAGAACAATTGACATGTTATACGTTGGTTTAGCAAAGCTTTTCAGAGCACCTCTCAAATTCTTTTTGACTGGCTCGAGTTACCTCTGGGGTCACCATGAGTTGGAATCAACTTGTTAGCTATGGGTTTGGTTTTTGTGGGAAGAGAGAGGATTGTACAGCACAAGTAGCATGTAAGAATAGAATAAAACAACCCCACGAGCCAGGGCTGAGTGCTGGCCTCCAGCGCCACCTATTGGTAGAATGGATTTTTGTACTTTGCTTCCAGACTGGGTAAAATCTGGGCACTGCTTCTCTGGCATCTCTTTTAGGGAAACTGCCAGTCACAAGTGCCATTCTATTATCTTCTTGGGTTCCATCAAAGTGGAGTGAGATCCTGATAACCTCAAAGTTGCACTGTGGCATCGCAGAATGAAAATCCAGGGCATTGAACGCCCAACACCACTTTGTTGTTGTTAGGTGCCATCGAGTCAGTACCAACTCATAGCGAACCTATGCACAACAGAACAAAACACGGCCCGGTCCTGGACCAATGTCACAATCATTGCTATGCTTGAGTGCACTAATGCTGCGACTGTACCAATCCATCTAGTTGGGGGTCTTCGTCTTTTTCTCTGACCCTCCACTTTGCCAAACATGATAGTGACTGGTCCCTCTTGATAATATGTCCGATGTATGAACGACAAAGTCTGGCCATCCTGGCTTCCAAGGTACTTTTAATATTCTCCTCCAACACCATAACTCAAATGCATCTACAGTTTTCCTTATTCACTAACTTTCACATGCATATGAGGCTATTGAAAATGCTAGGGCTTGCGTCAGGTGCACCTTATTCCTCAAACTGACATCTTTACTCTTCAACACTTTAAAGAGGTCTTGTGCAGCAGATTTGCCCAATGCCATGTGCCATTTGATTTCTTGACTGCTGCTTCCATGAGTGTTGATGGTCCAAGCAAAATGAAGTCATTGAAAACTTCAACCATCTTTTCTCCATCTAGATAGATGCTATTTATTGGTCCAGTGGTGTGGATTTTTGTTTTCTTTACATTGAGATGCAACCCATACCAAAGGCTGTGGTCTTTGATCTTCATCACCAGTTGTTGTTTAAGTGCTACTGAGTCGGTTCTGACTCATAGAGACCTGGTATAGAGTTTCTGAGGAGCAACTGGTGAGCTTGAACCATTGATGTTGCAGATCAAATCGACTTTGCAATCCAGTGCATTAACCCACAGCACCACACGAGGACTCACCATTAGGGATGGCGGATATATGAGTAAGTTTCATCTTTCATGCCAATTCTAACCCATTGGTAGTAGCTGCCTATAATGTTGAGTTGAGAAGGATGCTTAGGCCAAATCTGGGCTTAGTGAAGAGTTGTATCATTGTAGAACAATGACAGTAACCATGGTTGTAGGTGGTATGGCTTCCACATTTGCCATTCTTGCAGTGGATCATGAAACGTCTGTAAACCCCTAAATTTCCAGGATCCTGGATTTCTTCACCTTAGCAAAAGAGGAAGACCTTTAATGAGATGGACGGACACCATAGCTACAATGATGTCATAACCATTCCAACCATTGTGAGGATGATGCAGTATCAGCCAATGCTTCCTTCTGCTGTATGTGAGGTTACTGCTATGAGTCGGACTCGACTCGAATCGACAGCAACAACTAATAGGATTCCTCCTGTTCCTCAGTTCATTAATGAGGGCATGTGTGCTTCTTCCCATCATGAGGAAATTGCCATTCCAACATTTACTGAAGTCTTCTCTTTGTTTGATCAGTAACTTCCAAACTGTCTAAATCCATTCATGAAGAGCTTGTTCTTACTTCCAGAGAGCATTGGAGTACTTCTTAGCCAACACTGGGTGCTTCACTTTATCCAAAATTTATATTTAGCTAGACCTATCCATCTAACAGCAGTTATCACTTCCAAAAATGTTCCACGTGGGCAATGACAAGTAGAGAACAGCAAGGCCACACTGAGCAGCAGCTGGACTCATCCCCAGCCAAGGGTCCTGCTCCTGCCCCTCAACCTTCAGCTTGGGAGGACATTCTCAGGTCACATTTGTCTACCAACAAAATTTCAAATGAAAACATGCCATGCCCTGGATCACTTGCAAATAACCAAAACTTGACATCTTGAATCTTCATATATCAAGGGTTTGTTGGTTAACATCAAGGGACTTTACCACTTCCTGTATTTCTCAACAGCTCTAATGATGCCCCCATACCCTGCCCTCTTGGCAGTGAAGCAGCCTCTGCCCTGGAGTGCTTAGGTGGATATAATCTGGTCTACCAGGGAATTTTGCCTTAGCTGAGGGATAGGCAAACTTTTTCCATAAGTGGCCAGATAATAATTTCAGGTTTGATAACTCTGCTCAACCCTTCTTCTGTAGTATGATAACAGCCACAGATGATACACAACTGATGGGCATGGCTGAGTTCCAAACAAACTCTCACTACAAAAATAGACAGTGGGATGAATTTGGACCATAGTGTGCCAAACCCTGCCACTGAACTTGGAGTTATTTGGAAGTGCTTCAGTGGGGTCTGCAAATGCCTGGATTTACTTTAAATAATTTTAAGGCATTTAGGAAACTGTATTAAACTTGTTGTTGTTGTTAGGTGCCATCGAGTGGGTACAGACTCATAGCGACCCTATGCACAGCAGAATGGTCCTGCACCAACCTCACAATCGTTGCTATGTTTGAGCCCACTGCTGCTGCCACTCTGCCAATCCATCTAGTTGGGGGTCTTCCTCTTTTTCTCCAACCCTCCATTTTACCAAACATGATGTCCTTCTTCAGTGACTGGTCCCTCCTGATAATATGTCCCATGTATGAGAGACAAAGACTGGCCATCCTGGCTTCCAAGGAGCATTCTTGCTGTACTTTTCTAACATAGATTGGTGTGTTCTTTTGGCAGTCCATGGTACTTTCAATATTCTCCTCCAACACCATAACTCAAAGGCATCAACTCTTCTATGGTCTTTCTTATTCAATGTCCAACTTTCACATGCAAATGAGGTTATTGAAAATATCATGGTTTGGGTCAGGCACACCTTAGTCCTCAAACTGACATCTTTGCTCTTGAACACTTTAAAGAGGTCTGGTGCAGCACATTTGCCTAATGCTATACATTGTTTGATTTCTTGACTGCTGCTTCCATGAGTGTTGATGGTTGATCCAAGCAAAATGAAGTCTTTGACAACTTCAATCTTTTCTCCATTGATAAGAATGTTGTTTGTTGGTCCAATGGTGAGGATTTCTGTTTTCTTTACATGGTGCAACCCACACCAAAGGCTGTGGTCTTTGACCTTCATCAGTAAGTATTTTAAGTCCTCTTCTCTTTCAGCAAGCAAGGTTGTATTATCTGCATATCACAGGTTGTAAAAATAGGCCTTCTCAAATGTATGATCACATTATCACCATGCAGAAGGTCAACATGTTAGCTGACACTGTCAGGTTGGCGTCTTTGGTGAAAACTTAGAATGAAGCATCTCTTGTCAATTTTATGGATATGTCTAGGTAATGTGGCTCAATGGTTAAGAGCCTGGCTCTGGACATCAGAGAGATGTGAGTTTGAATCTTGTCACTACTACTTACCAGTGCTATAACTTTGGGCACATGATTTTATGTCTTTCAATCAGCATGGTCAGAGTGCCTGAAAATAGTGAACACTGGCGACAGTGCTGGCTGGGGCAGGCTCTAAGAGGGCTCTTTTGCAAGTTTGTGGGAAGATGGAGGGCTCACAGTTGAAAGGCCAGCGCAGTTGGGGCCATGAAGGGGCACTTAGTGGGCTTCATTTATTTGTAATACTTACCAACTGTACTGCTGCATAAGAATTGAACATTAACCCTATTTCTCATTATTATTGGTGAAGAAACTGAAGCTTTCAAAGATTTCATTTTTCCTGAATTAACAATTCATTCCCATAGAGCCACAGTCAAGATATCAAGCTACATATTGTGTTGAAATCAGACTACAAATTGCATTGGGCAAATCTAAGTGTTAAAAATCAAAGATGCCGGGGACCGTAGGGGGCAGGCTTGCAGGGTATAACCTTTGGTTTTGTAACCATGGCAATGAAACTATATACGATAGAATTAATGTAAAACTAATGTTCTCCCATGTAAACAATCATATAATTCACAATAAAACATTAAAAAAAAAATCAAAGATGTCACTTTGACGGTTAAGGTGTGCCTGACTCCAGCCAATCATAGTATATGCATACAAAAGCTGAACAATGAGACAGAACAAAGAAGGATTAACCTATTAAAATGGTGATGTTGGTGAAGAATACTGAGTATGCCGTGAATGGTCAGAAAAACAAACAAATTTGTCTTGGAAAAAAGTCTAATCTGAATGCTCATTGGCCAGTTTTCATCTCACTCTGGACACATCATCAAGAGGGACCAATTGCTGGACAGGGACCTTATGCTTGGTAAAGTAGAGGGTTCATGAAAAATAGGGGGAGATGAATTCAATAGTGACTCCAACAGTGGGCTCACACTTAGCAACGGTTGTGAGGATGGCGGAGGACCAGGCAACATTTTGTTTTGTTATAAATAGGTCACTGTGAATCAGAACCAACTTTAGGGCACCTAACAACAATAACAACTCATTGTTATGCCACATCCATCTTGGACTTGAACTTCTTGCTGGTTTCAGTTTCTTCTGGCTTATTGCACTGCATCCTTGCCATCAGTATCCTGGGCTCTCAGAAAGAGGAGGGGGCTGTTCTGTAATGATCTTAGCAATCTCAGTGCTTAGCAACAGGACTTCTGTTTCTCTGCTAAATGGCAGTTCCCACTGGGTCTAGGGCTTTGTTGATGTTTCCAGGGCCCAGGCTTCTGTAGGACTTGCTGGAGAAGCAGTGCTTTAGTTTGGACTAAAGGGGCTCAGCATTTCAGGAGCTTTGGTTGTCCTTTCTCTGCACTGCAGCCTACAACTGAATCTGGAGATTTAGTGTTCACCTGTTGTTTACATTTGCCTGTAGAATAAACACTGGACTGTGAACCACAAGGTCAGTGGCTTAGTGGTTCAAACCCACTAGCTGCTCATCAGAAATCCTATACAGGGTCGCTATGAGTTGAAACCAACTTGATGGCAGTTAAACAACAACAATACAATAAGCAATGCTTATCACTACAGGGCTCTTCTCAACACTTGAAACCATTTGAAGGTTTATCTAGCTGCTGCCTAAGACAGCCTCCCCAGGCCTTCTGGCCTTTTATTCTAGCCCCTGAAAGTGTTTTTTCCAGACGAGATGCTCATTTATGGTTTTTGTAATAGAATTTGGACTCTTAATGTCTCTTCCCTGCCCAGGGCTGTCCGTGTCTATTAAGGATACTCCACTGAAACCCAGACCTTTATTGGACCTTATCTCACTGCTCCCAGAATCCTCCTATTCTGTTTTCTGAGAGTGTTCATCATGATGCTCATGGGTCCCACAGTCCCTGGACTTATCTTAATTAGGTGCTGTCTGGTCTACCCTTACACTACACATGGACACCCTGCTGATGTGGCCTAAGGCCATTCTGTGAGACTTGGCTCTGCCCAGACTTGCAGGTTTCTTATGGTCACCAAGTCTGTGAGCCCTGGAGGTTCATCCGAGGGGGTGATTCCAGCCTTGTTGGGGTTCAGCCAAGATCACAGTTGACTCTGAAGCTGAGCCTCTCCTCTCATTTTTTTGAAGCTTTTCATAGGTCTCAGAGTATCTCTAGCTGGTGTGGAACACTGACATTTCAGCAAGCCCTCGCTCTCTGAGGTCTCCTCTGATGGCCAGAAGGAGTCTGGCTGTGGGATGGAAATGACCTTGTGCAAATACATCTTCATAGCATGTCCTCTTGGGTGCAAGAATGCTGGATATTCCCAACCACCCAGCACAGCCTTCCCTTCATACCCAGGAAGCCTCCAACTTGAGTAGTGAGAGTCCAGCCCAGTACCTCTCTTCTGACCCAACTGTTGCTCATTTTGAGAACTATCTGTCTGTCTGCACATTTCTTTCTCCTTCCTGGACCAACTTTCTGTAACTACTATCCTGCCCCAGCCTGCTCAGAGCTCTTGTTCCCAGTTCTCGTCCATACTCCTCCAGGCTCCGTCACCAAGTGCTTGTTTACAGGTAGGATCTGGCCCCGGAGCTGGACAATCAATTCCACACTCAGACGTCTGTCACCCTTTTTTTTTGGTCTTCTTGGGAGTCCAGCCATTGGAGTTTCTGCCTTCCCTTCCAAGAGAGCCGGGGCTGGTCAACAAAAGAGTAAGTTGATCCATCAAGGAATGAGCGTTCACCCCGGAAGTGGGGACGAAGTGCTGCAGGGGGCTGCTGGGACTCTGTGATGTGAAGGTTCCTCATGTGTTTCTAGGGGGAGGTCACCTCACCCTGGAATCACTTCCACAGCAGCCGAGTGACGTAGAGCTCATTACTTCCAGTGGCAGCTCTGCCTGGCCTTCCTCACACAAATCCATTGTTGGAGAATTATGCTAGCACACATATCAGTTCCTTCTTGTCTAGCTTCTTGTCTCTGAATCTTTTGTCTCAGACAAGACTTCCTTCCCTCACCCCCCACCCTAACCAAGCAGGACCTTACCCATTTCAGCTACTGAACTTTCTCCCCTTGCATTTGGGGCCACAGCAGTAGACTCAAATACTCATTGCTTCTTTCCCCATTGGCAGAGCTGCTTAGCAACACAGGATGAAATACCACAATAGTTGGTGGGAGGTGGGAGGTGGGGGTAGGGAATAGGAGCTCATATGGAGTCCCTGGGTGGTGCAAAGGGTTACTGTGCTTGGCTGCCAATCAATAAGTTGGCAATTGGAGTCCACCTAGAAGCACATAGGAAGAAAGTCCAGGCCATTGAAAACTAACTCGTGGGGTTGCCATGAGTTAGAATCCACTTCATATTAACTGG
Source organism: Chrysochloris asiatica (assembly GCF_000296735.1). NCBI lineage: Eukaryota > Metazoa > Chordata > Mammalia > Afrosoricida > Chrysochloridae > Chrysochloris > Chrysochloris asiatica. Next base: position 8,329,682 of record NW_006408624.1, read on the forward strand.
TGGGGACTAACGTAAGGACTAACTAACTTTGATCAAAGGAAGATGCAAATGAACTTTGGTTCAAAGGAAAAGCAAAGTACTGAGCAGACAGCTTGATACTCTTCCCCAGGAGGAACCCGCAGTGCCCCCTGCTGGCTGGAGGACTGTATGCTACATGTTAAAGGCACTCCCCTCACTCCTTACCACAAATCCTCACCAGGCAGCTGACCCTGAAGACCCAGATTAGAGAATCACAGGCCACGGTATAGGAAGCAGATCATCTTGCCCAGTGAGTTCAAAACATTGAAAATTATAGAGTTGCTGTGGATAACTGCACATTTTGCCCATGTGACTGAAATCTAGCCTCTGTCTGGGCCAACTCAAAAGAAGGGCGGTCTTTTAGTAATTAATTTGCCTAGGGAGAAAGATGAGGCTTTTTGTTCCCATAAAGATTTATAGCCTTGGAAACCCTATACAGGGTCACTATGAATCAGAACCAACTCCACGGCACATAACCACCGCCACCACCATCACCAAAATCCTTTTGCAATTTGTGCAGAATTGCAAAATATGGCAATACATACTGGCAGCAACCCAGGTATAGAATGTGTACTTCTGAGAGGACAATCTTATAAAATCTAGCTGCTTTGGTTAAAGAAGAGTTTGAAGACCACCTAAAAGATGCAGAAACTGAGGTCCATGAAGGGGAGGGATTTACTCAATGTCATGCAGTTAAAGTCAGGACAGAACTCAGAAGTCAGATCCTTTCTCTCTCTCAAAGCAGTCAGTGTTCTTTGCACCAAACTGAACTAGTTTTCACCACAAGCCAGCCCCTTTGCAGGCATCTTGGCTTTTCTGACGTCCCCACCGTCAGTCCCATCACTGGAGTCCAGCTACTCTGCAGTCTTACTTTTCCAGCGAGGGCACAGTGCTGACCCAAAGGATGGATGATGAGAATGCCAGCCCAGTCTGCATCCGTTCCTCACCCACAGAGACCAGGCAGAGTGGCGAGGAACTAGTGGGGCTCACTGGATGGGTTGCCGAGATATGATAAGAAGCTGTGCCCACAGTAATGTCGCTCAGTGTGGTCGCTCAGCTATTGGGTGGATGGGGACTGCTTTGGTGTTGCCGTCCGCCGGGGTGTCTGTGCCACACCGTAAGGCACATGGGCAGCCACTGTGCCCATCTTCTGAGCCCCAGCCACGTGGAACATCTGGTCATCAAAGAAGATGTGTGGGCGGATCTTCTCAAGAAGGGGACCTTTGGGTGCTCCAGCCAGAAACAGTGCCTCATCCGTCTCCAGGCCCCAGCTGCGCAGGGTCTTGAGAGCCCTGGCACCAGAACTGGCTGCACTGCGCGCTGTCACCAAGTAGGTGCGGATTGGGCACTCCAGCCTTAGACCCTTGGAGTAGAACTTCTTTTGTAGTCTACCCAGTGCCTCCAGGAAGCCCTTTAGGGGGCCCTATGAGAAGGCAAAGGAGCATGTGAACGCCATATTCTTCCTACCACTTGCCACCCCTATGCTCCAGCTAGCTTCCCTCCCTTAAGTGCTAATGTCTTCTTGTTTGGAGTAGGCAAGCTTCTCAAACTCCCTAAGTCTTTCAGTTTTCCTATACCTGGAGATTTAGTGGTAGACTTCTGATCTTCCATGAGGAAGACTGGGTTTAATTCCTGGCCAGTGCACCTCATGTGGAGCCACCACCTACTTCTTAGTGGAGGCTTGGGTGTTGCTGTGATGCTGAACAGGTGTCAGCAGAGCTTCCAGACTAAGACAGAATAGGAAGAAAGGCCAGACGATCTACCTTTGAAAATCAGCCAATGGAAACTATGGATCACAGCAATTACAACCAATCCTCAGGATGATTGGTGGCAGCAAACGGCAATGACAACCTGTCTTCTGAGGCCATGCATCAGTGGGATGGTGCACATCTATATAAGTGAGGTTGGCAAGGGACCGACCGGGCAGTAGTTCGTTCTGTTGTGCATAGGGTTGATGAGTCAGTACCAACTCAATGGCACCTAACAACAACAAATGTAAGTCTGGGTGTCTGTATTATTGTGATGGAGCCCAGGACAACTGTAACTATGTTATCGGTCCATGTGCCTACCAGGTACATGGGTGTCTTCCATGTAGCTCTGTAAGTGTGGCCATCTGTGCCCATCAGAAGGGAGGGTATCAGAGATCATTAGCAATGATGGCATGAGTGTCATCCAATCAGAACAGACTCCAGCTGGGAGTGAACAACTGGGACAGATGAACTGATAAATGTCAACCCTGCTCATCAGACACATGGGTGTCTCCAGGTATCATGTTCAAGTCCCCTAGGGTGAAGGACTGCACTCAGAACAATGAAGCTTGATGAGGTTTTATGAATAAAGAACCGGATGAAGAAGAAAACGGTGAAAGCAACTGGAAATAAGTAAAGGTTCTGCCCACCACTTTGTGGGAAAATTATCCTGCCCTGGCTTCCCAAGGATCTCAGGTGGAACCAACAAACACAATTGAAATAAACACTCAGAGCCACACTGAAGCCCTGGGGCCTGTTGGGCTCTTGACAGAGAGGGGCTCTGGGATTTTTGAGCACCCAGAGTTTTGTTAAAAGCATAAATAGTAACTTCCAGGAAGGCTGGAAAATCTAATCCCAGGGAGTTTCCACTAAGCTCCAGGGCCTATTCTACCTTCAGAAAGATGCTGAGCAGTCTGAGGACGAGTGAGGGTCTCTGAGTCCCTGAATGAGGGCTAGATGACAGGAGAGTCCTGCAGACCCCCACCCAGCTGGGTCTTCTTGCTCTAGTGAGAGGTGCCAATCCAGTTCTTTTATCCAGTGGGGGCTTCAGAGAGGTGATGGGGCTTCAGGGAGAGAATAGAGGCCTCAGAATGGGGATGGGGCTTCAGAGAGGTCATGGGAACTTCAGAAAGAGAATTGGAACTGCAAAGCAGAGGTGGGCGCTTCTGAGAAGACCTCTGAGAGAGAATTAGGGACTTTAGGAGAGCTTCAGTGAGTGGGGGATGCAGTTCATTGAAGGGAGTCAGGGGCCCAGGGAGAAGGTTGAGGGCTGGAGGCTTGGTGAGACAACCTGGCTAGATTCTGGGCTGGGGTTCTGGACTGGGGCTGAGTCCTAGGACAAGTTTTGGGGAGCTGCCTTGCTCCACTGGGAGGTTCCAGGGACTATGTGGAATACCTGAGCCAAAGGTTTGTTCTCATGAGTCTTCTCATGCTCAAAGAATCTGTCCAGCCCGTGGGCCTTGACGATGCGCTCCGACTCGTCAGAGAAGAGCACAGCGTCCCCATCGAAGGCCACGCGCAGCTGGTTCTGGGACACAGCCATATCCCTGCTGGGGCTGAAGATGGTGGCGGCTGCAATCCCTGAGCAGAGAGAGGCAAGTGTTGACTAGCTCCTGGCTATGCATCGAAGACCCTTCTGAAAACCCCCACAACTGCCCTGGTGGCAGGAAAGGGCTATCTCAGGCTATTGCTGCCCCACCTGCCTCACTCAGGACTTTGGGCAAGGCTGATTTTACGAATTGAATTGTGTCCCCAGCACCCCCCTCCAATGTAGCCCCTACACCTGTAAATATGACCCTGTTAGGAGAAAATAGTTTTCTTTTGTTATGCTAATGACACCATGTCAGAGTAGGATGGTTCCTAAACCTAAGCACTTCTGTATTGTAGAAAGAGCAGAATAGAGACATCTGCAGGGGAGATGGAGTCCTGGGTGGCACTGCCAGTTAATGTGCTGGACTGCAAGGTCGGTTTGAACAGCAAGGTTGATGGCTGAAGCTCACCATCCACTCCTTGGAAAGCCTATACAAGGTCACTATGAGTAGGAACTGACTTGACAGCACTTAACAAGAACAACAATGGGGGAGACAGACACTGCAGATATATCTGCTAGACCAGGAACTCCTAGAGTAGCCTGCTACTAGAAGCTGAAACAGACATAGAAGGAAACTCCTTGTGAGCTACACCCTGAATTCAGATTTCCAGTCTTCTGAAACTGTGAGAAAATCCATTTTTGTTCTTTAAGATCACATTTTCTGTTAGGCAGCAGTAGATAACTAATGAAAGCAAATATTTTAATGGTGGGAGGGCATGGACATTGGCTAATAAGAACCGACACTGGCTGTCACTTTGAGGACCTTAGCCTGTTTCAGGGTTACCCCTTTAGTGGTTGGTTTGTGGGGAGATTTGGGGAACCCTAGGGCAGCAGTCAGGCGCATTCAGAGGGCTCAGGGCAGGAATTGCTCATCAAATGGATTGCAGGATTCAGTAAACTTGAATATTTATAAGGCCAATAGCAGTCCTGGCTGGAGGATCCCCCGGCCCATGGCTCTCCTGCCCAGGCTTCTCCATAGGTTCCCATGTAGACATACAAGGGGCTGCAAAGGAACCTGACTCCACGTGGTCTCAGGCTCTCCCTCACTGTTGATTCTTGAAAATTCCTCACCTTTTCTGTGTATTTGTAGAATTAATGGCCTTTTCAGCTCTATCTGGGACTGAGATCCACCCTGGGACTTCTGCCACAAAGGCCCCCAAGAAGGTTCTACTGAGGCAACCTGATCATTCAGGGTTCCTTGAGACAACATGGGTGGCCCTGGGCAGGAGGTACTATGTATGTCTGACTGTGTACAGACTCTCTGCAGTCCTGGGCTGCTCCAGGGCATCAAGGATGCCTGTTGGGGACCCAGGCTCCAAGCAAGAGCTACACTGGACTACAGAGAAAAAGAGTTCTAGAAGGCTGGGGTTTGGGGCAGCTAGCTCAGTCCATTCCCTATTCTTGATCTCGCCAAACTTGACTTCCATCCTGCTCTTGGGGAATCTACGATCACAGGGGCTGGGCTCAGGCAGAGGTAGACTCATAGTTCCTTACAGCAGGATGCTGTAAGTAGGAGCGGGCCCTGGGCTTTCTGCCATCCCTGAAGTGAAGATGAACCAGCTCACCCTGAGCAGTGCCCCCTCCTGACCATGCCCCTACTTTCTAGTCTGAGTCAAATTACAGACACACAGAGGTCCCAACCAGAGGGTGGGCCATCTGTGTAGGAAATGTTTTCTGGTACTTGTTTTAAAAAGCCTTGTGAAGCCTCCCTCAACCCCAGCAGCTCAGGGCAGTGAGGCAGTAGGGGAATGAGGCCAGGTGTCCTGACAGAACACAGCATGGGAGAAGAAGAGAAAAATGAACATATTGTTGGTTCATAAAGAAACCCAACACCAGTGTTTGGCCTAAGGAACCCACTCAGGCAGCTGGGCGGTCCCTTCTTCCTCTATGGCCTGTTTGCTTCCAGATGCAAAGGACTGAGACTCCATAAGAGACACATGGTTGGGGAGAAGGAGATTCTCTTTGTCAGTATTTGAAGCTGGGTCTCCTGAGCTCACCCCAGCACTGACCAGCTCCACTGCTGGAGATACTGGTCATTTCCCAGCTTATCCCTCAGAGGCTGCCCAAGGTCACACAGGAATCAAAACACCTGGACTGACCTGGAGGAATCTTAGAAGGGAGTAAGAAAGGTTCCCATAACAACAGGAAGATGGTGATGAGTGGGATATCCCAAACCAAACCCACTGCCTTCTAGTCAATTTCAACTCACAGTGACCCTATATATAGGACAGAGCCGAATTGCCCATAGGGTTTCTAAGGATGTAAATCTTTACAGAAGCAGACTGCCACATCTTTCTCCTGCAGAGCGGCTGGTGCATTTAAGGCTCTGACTTTTTGGATAGCAGCTGAGCACTTTGACCACTGTGTCACCAGAGCCCCTATAAAAGTAGGATAAGTGGGGCCTAATTCTCAAAGTGTAAAGGGCAGGTCTCAGGACTTAGAAGCACCGCACAGCCACGTCTTCAGTTACCATGGCAACCCCCAGCAACTGCTCAGAACTCCCATTTCTAGACCTCTTCACCAGACGCCCCATATTCTCCCTTCCCCACCTGACTGACCTTCATCAATGGCTTCCCGCACTTTTTCCGCATCAGCTGACAAGTACAGATTGGTGTGATAGGCCTTGAGGTAGCAGATGGGGCTATTCCCACCTGTCATGCAGAACCTCTCGATGAACAGGTCTGGAAAGGAGGAAGAAGATCCCCATGTGAAGTAATGGTCAGCCTTAAGGGCTTCAGAGCAGCTCTTTTGTTCAGTAGGCACCATCTTGGTGCTGAGTGGTAGAATTTTGGACCAGCCATTCCACTTCTCTGAGCCCTTCCATTCTTCATCTATGAAGTCATCCCTCTGGAGCAATTGTCTACCTCGTTATAACACCCTCTTGTCAGGGAATCATAGTACTGTAAGATGTAAGATGTGGGCCATCCAGTCATGACTATGATATATGAGCCCACTTTCGTGGGCAAAGCTGATTGGATAAGGCACAAACAGCTGACCCAAGCTTATTCTTTTTCCTACTCTGTACTTACCCATCAGCAGGAAGTCCCTGGGTGGCACAAACAGTTAAGAACTTAGCTACTATCCAAAAGACCCGAGGCTTGAGTCCACCTAGAGGCACCTTGGAAGAAAGGCTTGGGAATCTACTTCCAAAAAAGTAGCCATTGAAAACTCTATAGATCACAGTTCTACTCTGATTCACCAGGAGTTGAAATCAATTCCATGGCAATTGGTTTGGTTTAAACCATAAGCATAGCTGCTGAGGTGGTTAAAATATTTGCTGTTAGTAATTGGCAGTTGCTGTGAGCTCACTGGGTGGACAAGGGTTCCCAGTTCCTTCCCTGAGAACCCTTGTCCACCCTGGGAAGGAGATGCATGGCAAAGCAGAGGCCCTTCAGGACTCTGTTCCAGCACTACCAAAACCCAACCCAAACCTACCGCCATTGGGTCATTCTGACTCATAGCGACCCTCTAAGACAGAGTAGAACCACTCCATTGGGTTTCCAAGACTGCAATCTTTACACGAGGAGACAGCTGGTAGGTTTGAACCACTGACCTAAAAGTTAGCAGCCGATGTTTAACACACTACGTCACCAGGGCTCCTTTCTCCAGAACTACAGGCGGGGTCTACTCTAATTGCTCAGCGCTGATGTCACACAGGTGGTTAAATAATTTGAATGTCACCCCTCACCTTCCCAGCAATTTAAAATTAGGATTCAAAACTGACAACTCAACTCGCAAACAGATACATTTCAAGTTGTATCCAGGAAACTATAGAAAACTAATTTGGTGAGACAAACAGGGAATGTGAGAGAAAAATAAAAGGATCAGACTTGCAGAGAAAAGTGCTGTAAGGATCAGCACTGGACTGCAAATCACAAGGTCCACAGTTCAAAGCTACCAGCTGCTCCTCGGAAACCCTATGCAGGGTCGCTATGAGTTGAAACTGACTTGATGACACTTACCAACAGCAACAACATGCAACCCAGAGATTGAAAGAAGAAAATAAAAGATCCCCTGGAATAATTTCCCTTAGGTGGACTCAGGCCTTTCACTTCCTGCCCTGTAATCTAAGCTGACCCATTGATTGACCCAGCCTTCAAGTCCATTCGGACTCATAAAGTTGCCTGGCACCTAGGGTTTCTAAGGCTGCACTCTTTAAGGAAGCAGGCTACCACTTCTATTTTCTGCAGAGCAGTTGGTGGGTTTGAAGCAGACAATGCTTAGCTACTGCATCAACAGCCCTTATGTAGTCTAAACGAATCCCCTGTAAACAACAAATTATTTTCTTTCACTAAAACAAGCTCTGGAATGTCTGTTACTTTCAGTCACGAGTTTGGACTAAGACACAAAGTGCTTTCACTCTGATGATCTAACCCGATCCTTCTAATAGCCCAGTGAGACTTGTTAGCTCCATTCCACATAGAGAAACTGAGGCACAGAGGTCATGAGTGCCCTGCCCAATCTCTGCCTGTGAAGTGGGGTGCTGGAACCTAGTTAGTTGTACTGGCTCTCAAGAGTTGAATGTTAAGCATTCTGAAATTTTTGGATCCAGTTAGGTTATTCAACCATTGGTAGCTGGAAAATCAGTTGTGTGTGAATATCTATACCCTGACTATCGCTACAAATCAGGGCATTTTGTTTTTTGTTTGTTTTTGCTTCATGCTAGAGCCAGTTGGCCAATACAACATATGACCTGGAGTTCCAGCCAGCATGTGGCCCTGTCCCTAGAGGGCATGTCCCATGACCAGGTCCCTCCTGCTCACCATAGTGGTTGATACTGTTGATGAGACGAACTCCCACTTGGGCGTGGTTGTTGGTCATGAGGACGATATCGAAAAGGTCCTCACTATCGGGATACAGCTCCCGTAACCTCCTGTTCACAGCTTCCAGAGCCTGGATGGGAGAGGACACATGTGGCTCAGACCCCAGGGATTGATACCTTGAGTTGGTGGCCAGGGTTGGGATGCAATGGGAGGGGGAGAAGGCAGAATAGGTAGTCAGTGGCAAGGCTTGGGATGAGACCAGTGGACGTTGATTACTTTCTCATTATGCTGTTCTCTATTGCTGTGTAGGTTTTACCACACAAGGGCACACAAAAGGGTGTTGTTGTGTGCTGTGTTGTTGGTTCTGACTCACAGCAACCCTGTATAGGGTTTCTGAGGCTGTAAATCTTTACAGGATCAGAAAGCCTTATCTTTCTCCTGAACAGTACCTGGTGGGTTTGAACTGCCAGACTTGTGGTTTTAGTAGTCCAGTGGTTATCCTACAGTGCCACCATGGCTCCTACACAAAAAGGTAAGTGGGGGTCAAAATCCAGCCCATGTTGTTCCACTCACCAAACTGGTTACCTCGCATTGCTGTTGTTGTTAGCGGCTGTTGTGTTACCTCCCAGTCATGGCCATCCCATGCACAATGGGACAGGTGCACTGTGATCTATAAAGGTTGCCCCTTAGCTAAGTGGTGCACCTGCAGCATTGCATCTGCCCGGAGGGGACCCTTTTTTCCTCCCTGTTTGGGCTAATGGTGGCCCTGCCCCCTCACCTTCACAAAGGGGAAGGCGGGCCCAGGACTGAAGGGCTCATTCTCGTGTTCCAGCTGGTAGCGCACGTACTCCTCCACACCCTGCTCCGTGTAGATCCGCTGCTCCTCATCCATTCGGAACAAGGCTCGCGAGGACACAGCAATGGTGACTGCATTCTGAGGCTTGGGCTGCAGAGATATGGAGGGAAGGGCCATTGCTCAGACCTCCCCTAAGGTAGGTGTGCATTTGTGGGCCCCTCCAGATACTGGGGACATGGAGAAAATCAGGTCCAACCCTTCCTTACCTTAAAGAGGCTCAGCCTTGAGGAGGGGAAAACTTAGATCAGGATCCCCCTGGGTAGGACCCAACTAGGGACTGTGGGAGATGATGACTCCCCACCTAGGAACATAATCTGTTGGGAATGACATGACCTCAGGGAGTTTGCAATCCAGTTGGTCATCTGGACACAACAGAAAAATGAATACACTGTAAATAGCCAAAGAAGGACTGATGCTCAAGATCACCTCCAGATGGTTTCCATTGTAAAATGCGAGCTACGTGCCCTCAGGAAGACATGGTGTTTAAAACCATGACAATTATATAAGAAACTTTATCTCCAGTCCAGATCTGTCTTCTGAGCTACAGCCATATCAGCTAACTGCCCCAGTTGGCTAACAATCATACTTGACATGCTCAAAACTAAACTTCTACCACCTTCTCCATTTCCCATATCTGGTCCCCTCTCCCTTTGTCACCTCCACTCAGCACCACCATCCACTCCAAGCCAGAAGACCTGATAACATCCTCAACTTCCTTCCCTCATCAATGAATCACCCAAACCCGTCAATTCTGTTAGACAATAGCCAATTCTTCCTACCTCCACTACTACCTTTCAGTGCATCATCCTTGATCAGCCACCTAATCTCTCCTCTAACTGTTATCAGGGGTTTCTCTGATCAAGGCTTGCTTGAAACCCTTTTTTGGTGCCCACTTTTCTCCAAATAAGGTTAGCAGCCTTTGGTGTGGCACAGGAGGCTCTTCACACTGGAATCCTATTCTCTCCACTCTTACCTACTTATTTCCTGCCTTTGCTTATTTGGACTTTCTCCTATCCCTGAGCATGCCTTCACTCTCTGTCTCTGGGCCTTTGCATATGATGTGCCCTCTGCCTGATCCACTCTTTCCCTGACTCTATCCAGCTAATTTCTATTTAACCTCTGGTCTCAAACTAGATGTCACCTCCTCTAGTCTGGATTAAAATGTAATACTAAATTATGATTGTTTATTAAATTATTTTCTCTCTGGGCTGTCAGTTTTGAAGCAGCAAGAACCGTATCTCTCTGGTTCATTATTCTAGTACTTAGTATTGTGCCTGACTTGCTGTAGGTATTCAGTAATTCTTTATGGAGTGAATGAATGGCTATCTCTGAACTTTCAAGTGATGAATTTCAATAAGAAACAATACTAACTGAATCAAAACCCTAAATTTTATGTTAAATAGAAACTGAAGTGCAGTGCTCTAATCTGTTCAATTTACTTAGAGAACAGAATTTTGGTTGATTTGAATTTTACACACATGCATGGGTTCTTTGTGTCAGGCACCTGGGCTGTGCCAGGTAGACACTCGGTTCCTGCTTCCAAAGCACACAGGCTCAGAGACAGGTCACTTGTATGCCAGTGGGACTGAAATGAGTGCTAGCACAGAAGGGAAAGCAAAGTCTGGATGACAGGAGTTCAGAAGAAGTTGTCATGGAAAAGGATGCCTTGAAAAGGGAGTATGGTGGAGGAAGGCGGGAGGAAGTGGGAACATGCCTAATGAATTCACAAATGTGAGGAGAGAGGGTTTGTGGGGTGAGTGTAGATGACCCCAGCAGGATAGGCAGGGGTTCGATCAACTAGGGGGCAAGACTCATAAGTGGACCTCATCTTCTTGCTTGTTCTTTGTTGCTTTGTGGGAGATGCATTCATCTCTACTGTTACTCTCTGGGGTCTAACCTGGACCCCAATCAAGTGCCAGGCACTGTGCTGGAGATGCAGTAGAAATGACCTCTCCCTTCATGGTCTATCCCCAAGACAGAGATTTGGGATTGGTGTCATCCTTTAGAAGAGCAATGCCTGATAGAACTTCCTGTGATAACGGAAATGTTCTTTAATCCGTGCTGTCCAATGATGCAGCCACTAGCTCCATTTGTCTGTGAGGCACTTGGCTAGTGAGACCGAGGAAATGAATTTTTAATTGTACTGATATTTAATTAATTTAAATTGAAATAGCCACATATGGATGTTGTTGTTGTTATTGTTGTTAAGTGCCGTCGAGTTGGTTCCGACCCATAGTGACCCTGCACAGGGTTTCCGAGGCTATAAATCTGTATGGGAGCAGAAAGCCTCATCTTTCTCCCACGGAACAGCTGGTAGTTTCAAACTGCTGACCATGAGGTTCGCAACCCGATTCGTAACCACTACACTGATAGAGGCTACTATATCAAACAGTGCATCTTTACAACTCCAAAGTAGGAATGGAAGACCAACAAGTTCTCCAAGCTCATAGAGTGGACCTCATCTTATATTTGACTTTTAACCCCAAGATTGTGCATGTGGCCAGTAGGGTATGTGTAAAGTACATGTAATGGTGTGTGTAAGGCAGCAGTAGCGGGCATGTGTCTTTCCTTTGAGATGTAGCCCAAATGTCTTTAACAGTTGCTGACCACCATTGTGGTGTGTCTTTGGAATAGATACCTCCTAATCCTCTTGGCTACTGTGAACCTTCAAAGAAAGAAGATAAAGTTGAAAGCCCTAAGAAAATGAGGTGATATGACAGTAACAGTGATCTACGAGTAGATACCTGGATGGATACACAGGCTGAATGGGTGTGGGAGGGGGAGTATACCCACACATTTACAAAGGTTTGACAGAGGGTAGTTATGCATGGGTATTTATCTTTGCTACAAACATATCCTACGTATTGCATTAGGCAAATCTGCTGCACAAAACCTCTTTAAAGTGTTCAACAGCAAAGATGTCAGTTTGAGGGCTAAGGTGTGCCTGTCCCAAACGTGGTACTTTCAATAGCTTCATATGCATGTGAAAGTTGAACAATGAATAAAGAAGACCATAGAAGAATTGATGCATTTGAGTTATGGTGTTGGAGGAGAATATTCAAAGTACCGTGGACTGCCAGAAGAACGAACAAACCTGTGTTGGAAGAAGCACAGCCAGAATGCTCCTTAGAAGCCCGGATGACCAGACTTGGTCTCTCATACTTCAGACATATTATCAGTAGGGTCTAGTCCTTGGAGAAGGATATCATGCTTGGGAAAGTGGAGGGTCAGTGAAAAAGAGGAAGACCCCCAACAAGATGGATTGGCACAGTGGCAGAAATAATGAGCTCAAGCGTAACAATGAATATAAGGTTGGAGCAGGACCTGGCCGCATTTCATTCTGTAGTGTCAGAACTAACAAACATTATCCATGAATGTGGTGGAGCACACAAGGGGCAAAATTATGATACATCTTGGACTTTACCAAACACCTTGAAGGAATGAGCTGCTGGGCCTGGGGGTTCAGGACCATAATCTTGGAGGATACATGGTCAATTGGTATAACATAGTCCATAACGACAATGTTCTACATCCTACGTTTGTGAGTAGTTACTGATCTTTAAATTTCATGAGTGGCAAGCTAAGATGCAACTATTGTTCTCTTCCTGTATGGAGGAAAGAAGAAAGATGAAAGTTGAAGACACTTGTTATCAATTAGTTCAGTGGAATAATAGAATACATGAACATCAGTCTCTATGACCCTGAGACCAGAACTAGATGATGCCCAGCTACCACTACCAACTCTTCTGAAAAGGACCACATTAGAAGGTACTGGATAGAATGGGAGAAAATGTGAAACAAAATTCAAATTTATCAAAAAGACCAGGCTTACTGGTCAGCAAGAGACTGGAGACTATGGTCCTTGGCCACTCTTAAGGGCTGGAATTGAACTTGTCCTTGTGGCTCAATTTACAGCCAGGCAGCAGATAGCTATATAGGGGGGACACCAACGCTAATGAAGTAGGCACAACAGGGAATGCTCAACCATTTAAGATCAAAAGGGCAGCACTGACCTAAGGACAAACTTCAGAAAGATCGGGAAAGAAGAAGGAATGGAAACTGGAATTACACAGAGGAAGTGGGATAAATGATGTTACATTGAGAGAATTGCACTCATTGAGATGAAACGATGAGTATGATTTGTTAAATGTAAAACTGATGATCTGCTCTGTAAACCTTCACTCAATTCACAATATAAAGATTAAAACAACAACAATAAAGACAAAGAAAAGAGGTGATAGAGGGATCGCTGGGGATGGTAAGGGAACAGACTACGTTCAGACACCCAGGAAGCCATGTAGGCCTTCAGGTCAGGGACTGAGTTTGCCTTGTTTCCTGAGTTCACTGCCCCAGGGACAGACCCATCACCTCTTCAAGGACAGAGAGTCAACTTCCCTCTCAGTCCCCTCAAGCAGGTTCCCAAGACAGCCACTCCAGCCCAGGCAACCAGCCAAGGTCTTGCTCTTAACTATCTGTCCCACAGTCCCTGCCAGATTGCTGAATCCCGGGACCCTCTGGCTAAACTGGGTACCCAGATACCATCCCATCCCACCTCTGGCCATTATTAGAAAAATGTCCTGGCTGCCCTAGCCCCAGGAGTCTCTGGGTAAATAGACCCAGAGAGGGATAGAGTATTACTCTAGTTCACACAGCAAAGTCAAGGCAGAGTCAAAATGAGATTTCAAGTCTCTGCATCAAGATTAGGCTCTATCCACACAGCAACCTCTCGGTTGAGCACCTCCTCAGTTATCCCCAGAAGACTCACACCCTTGCAACCTCAGTTTCTTTTCTGACATAACCCTTCCCATTATGGCCTGCATACAGGACCCTGGACCAGTTCCAAGACTTGGTGGTCAGTTATGATTGGTTTTGGTCCATGCTGTACCAGTTGTTAAGTATTTTGAACACCATCCTGGACATTTCTATTAGATACTTACTGTATATCATATACTGTGCTGAATGTGTCAAACAGATTGTTGTTAATTGCTCTTGAGTCGATTCTAACTCATGCCAACCCATGTGTACAGAGTAGAAGTGCTCCACAGGGCTTTCAAGGCTATGATCTTTTGGAAGGAGATCATCAGGCCTGTCTGGTGTGGGTTTGAACCACCAATCTTTGGGCTAGTAATCAAGCACTCATATAAATATTGAGGTAGGTATTGTTAGTCTCTCCCATCGTATAGATGGAGAAACTGAGGCTAAAGGAGGTCAAATAAATTGTCCAAGGTAACACAGCCACTAAACGATAGAGTCAGGGCAGGGTTATAGTTCCAGTTTGACTCTTCCAGATTTGGGAAAAACCAGACACAGTTTCTCTCCTCTCTAGCTTTACCCTCCCATATAGGAAACTGGGAAACCAGGGAAATCCTGCATATGGAGACCCTGGGAACACAAATATGAGGGGCACCATGTCCCCAGACTGAAGCCTTCTGCCCTCAGATTGGCGGCGCCAAGGGCAGAACCCTGCCTCGCAACTCAGACTGCTTCCAGCACGGTCCAATGAGGCAGAATCTGAGGCGTAGGGGGCAAGAGCAACTAGAGGAAACTTGAGACTTAGCTGGGCACACAAAAGGGCTTCAAAAACTTTGTGGAAAGAATTCCATACTTTTTCATTTTTCCATGAACTTTTTTGAATCCTCCTGTAAAGATTTACACCCTCGGAAACCCTGTACAGGGTCGCTATGGGTCGGACCCGACTCGATGGCACTTAACAACAACAACAACAGTATGAGTGGCTGGGTCAGACTCTGCAGAACTGAAGGAAGGTGAAAGGGGCTGGGGAGAAAGAAGCCAGCGCCGAGGTTGGGATGGGGAGGAGACTCTCAATAAGGTGTATGTAGGAGCCAACCTCAATACTAAGTGAGGTCAAGATGGGCTCTCTGAGGGTTATAGATTGCAAGAGAGTATGGTTTGGGCTGAGCAGAGGAGAAGCCAGGGTCCTGAGCACTTAGAGACCTTCTTGGACCTGGCCTCAGAGGGAGGTCACCTGTTATGTATTGTCAGGTACATCTAGGTACAGCACCTCCAAAAATCAGAAGGAAGCCCAGATTCTAGACTGGGGATTGGGTTAGAGCAGCCCATCCTTATTCCAGACTAGAGTTCTGCCTGGAAGCTCTGTGTTCCAGGGATCCAGGGCCCTGCCAGCTGCCTCCCACCAGGACTGGATTACAGGCTGATTGCTTTGGCTTGGGGAACATGGGGGGTGGGGGTGGAGAGAGAGGTTGATGGAGAGCAGCCCAGCCCTACCAGGGAGGGAGCTTCCCCCTTTAGACCAACATGATTCTGCCTATTGTGCCCAAGATAGAAACAGAATCAAAGCCATTATTTCTAGAACTTAGTGGAAGAAGGGCTGTTGGAGACGAAAGTCTAGCTCTAGACTGAGGAAGTCTTCTAATGCCTTCTATGGTATTCAAGGGTTAAATATTTTATTCAGGACCCCTGGGGATGAGAATAAATCCAGACTAGGTCCTGATGGGCCTCATGAGGCCTGAAGACCCCAAAAATAACCTGTAGGAGGAGAGGCCACTATAGGAAAAAGTAGAGGGTCTGGAAACCTCAGCCTCTACCTTCCAGAGAACCCAGGAAGTTAAGGGGTTGCCTGCATGGCCATGACTGACCATGACTGGCTTGAGGTCCTAGGATCCTCAGTGTTAGGGTGGGATGGGCATGGATTCTGAGAGCTGGTCCCCTCCCCTCCTCTCCATCCCCTAAACCACCCATTAGTCCAGCTTTCTCCTCAAGCAGGGACAATCTTCTCACAGTGTGTCCCCATCATCCTCTCCAATCCATCCTCCACATTGCCCCACAGTGATCTTTCTAAAATGAAAATAGGACCAAGTTAATCCCCTGTTGAAAACCACTGCAGTAGCTCTATAATGGTTTTCATACTTTTTTTTTACTTCCCCTAAGCATTATGGCCTTTCCCCCTAAATGAATTATTGTGTGGAACATCAACACGTGAACTAAGGATTCCTATAGTTTATTGTTATAAATTTCATTCACAGAGACAAACGTATGACGCTTATATTAATATTCATTATAAGGTGAGCGAATAACCCAATTGTTTGGTTATTTACACACCTGAAGATGGGGCTCCGTTGAACCTAGTTTTGGGCGCCCCCTAAACAGTGAATAAGGAAGACCATAGAAGAATTGATGCCTTTGAGTTATGGTCTTGGAGGAGAATATTGAAAGTGCATGGGCTGCCAAAAGAACCAATAGATTCGTTTTGGAAGAAGTGCAGCCAGAGTGCTCCTTAAAGGCCAAGATGTCCAAATTTCATCTCTCATACTTTGGACATATTGTCAGGAGGGAGCAGTCACTGGAGAAAGATATCATGTTTGGTAAAGTGGAGTGTCAGAGAAAAAGAGGAAGACCCCCCAATGAGATGGATTGGCTAAGTAGCAGCATCGATGGACTTAAGAGTGGCAACAATAGTGAGGTTGGCCCAGGATTGGGCAGTGTTTCATTCTGCTGTGCATAAGGTCGCTATGGGTCGGTACTGACTCGATGACATCTAACAACAACAACAACAACAAACCTCACCTAATAAGGTCCAGACTTCTTAACATGGCACTGGGCATCCCTCCAACTCATCTCTCAGCAATCGTGCATTCTCTCACTCAGGCCTGATTCCAGAACACAGTCCTCACTTTCAAAGGCATCACAGTGTCTTTTATCCCCGCTGTTTCCCCAGAGGCATATCTCAGCTATGGTAGGTATGGCACAGCTCCCTGGGCACCACTTGAAGGTGGGGGTAGGGATAGATGCTGGGGGTAGGGAGGTGGGGGAACCACTGAGCAGTTTCTATTAACCAAGGTAGGTTCTATCACCATTTATGAGATCATTTAGCAAGTTAAAACAAATACTTTATTATTGGAGAGCTTCATGGATAAAAGCTTGTTGTTGTTAGTGCCAACGAGTCGGTTCCGACTCATAACGACACCGTATAGGGTTTCTGAAAAGCAGCTGGTGGGTTTGAACTGCCAGCCTTGTGGTTCACAGTCCAGTGCTGATCCTACATGGATAAAGGCAGTCCATGTGTAAAGGCAGATGACGTGAACTTGCTCTGATGAGTGTAGGAAAAAAAAGACTGATTTTCATCAGTGAAGACAAGGAAGGCACAGTTGTAATTTTCATGTAGTGCTATAATGTGTTAAGTAAACAATTAACGAGCTTGACATATCTTTGAGCGGATACTATGGTAGTTATCTAACAGATAGATGTTAGATATTTGGGCTGGGCCTCAATTTCAGAGCTTGCCATAGGGGCTACTTATTTTCCATAGCTTGGCCTTTGTGTTTTCTTCCTTCTGCCCGGGAAATGCCTTCAACTCAAGCTTAACAATGCTCAAATGCCTCCTCGACAAAGCTTTCCCTAGCCCAGTCACTTCCTCCTCTAGACTCCCACTGTATCTGATCAATGTCCGCCTCAAGGGGTTTTATCAGTGTACAGCGAGCTGCCCAGGCGGGGACTCGGCCTAATTCATTTCTTCATCTCTCCTGCTGAGCCAGGGGCTTGCAGGTACACAGGGAATGAATATCGATATGGTTGGATCTCCAGGGGAGGGGTCTTTGGCGGGAAGCAGCAGAATGCTTTAAGGTCAATCTTTGGAGGCTGTCACGGGTCCACCCTATATCCTCAGTCTTCTCCCCAGGTTCGGAGTGAGCAAGGCCAGGGGAACACCAGGCGTCACGAATCTGTCCGATGGGGAAAGGCGCTGACGACTCTATGAGTCCCTGCATGTCTGAGACCCCCACGCGGGGCCTTGGGGCTACTGACTTGCTAGGGAAGGAGAGCCGGGAGCCCTGGAGCAGAAATCAGAAGCTCAGAGTCCAGAATGGAGCCTCCTTCCTTTAGGGAGCGTGGAGCACTGAGCCGAAGCTCAAGAGAAGAGTTTCGGGTCCGGAACCCGGTGACCAGATGACGGAGTGCCCAGCAAGGAGTCGAGGCTCTGAGCCTGGTTGCCAGAGCTTCAGCTGGAGCCGCTGACTGGTTTTGGCAACAAGTACTGTCGCGCGCCCCAGGCTGGGGCGCAAGGCGCAAGGGGAGGGCCATTCTGGCTTGGAACCCGAGCCCAGGGGGGAAAAAAAATAAAAGCACCAGAGCAGAGATCCCAAAATAAACCGGAGCCCAAGCCAAAGCCGGGCCATTCTGGTGTGGAGGGCTGTGTCCCCCTCCCGGAGGGGCGCCACGGATCTCTCCCCAGAGGACTTTTCAGCCCTCTCCGCGGAGGGGTGTCCCTCCTCTCGCATTCCCGCTTACCCATTCCCCGCTTTTACCGATTTGGGTTTCTTCTTGGGCGCAAGGTTGTCATAGAAAGTCTTGTCTTCCTCCCAGCGCGGAGCCGCAGTCTCTGCCCCGGGCCCGGGCTCCCGGTGCTCCCCGGGTTCCATGCTCAGGCTCTGAGCTCGCGACCAGTGCCAGGTGGCTGCGGAGACGTGGGGCGCGCGGGGCGCGGGGGCTGGGCTGGAGGAGGTAGATGCGTCCCGGCCGTGAGAAGGGGGCGGGCAGCGGCGGAGAGTGAGCGCGTGTGAGCGGGCCACCAGGGCGGGGTGCGGGTCGCCCCGCCCGCCAGAGTGGGGGTGGGGGGCTGATTGGGTGTGTTGATGTTGTATGCTTATTGGGTAACAGCTGAGATCGTTTTCCCTTAGCGCCAGTCGCCCGAAGTGAATGGGGAGCCCCAGCCTCCCCAGCACTTTAATGGTAGGGCTGCTGGAGATTAAAGATGTTCTTCGCAGGCGTTCAAGGGCACGCAGAGAGCAGGGAGACCTGACCACTTTTTCCTAGGCTGGGGATTCACAGAGGAGCAAAATGAACAGCTAACTGCCCCTGTAATGAGAGGACGTGGGACCCCAAGCAGCACCCCCTTCTTTCTGACCTCAGCTCAGTCCGCTGGTGGATAGAGAAGACGTGTGGATGGACAGTTCCATCCACCAGTAGGAGGACTCTGCGCCCATCCCGGAGCGTAGTGGTAGGCCCTGGCAGGCAGCTCTACCATACATTGGCGGAGGCCCCCTGAAGTCAGTGGTGAGAGCAGGCTTCCCTCTGCCTGTTGCGAGATCCAGACTAGAAAGATTCCCAGAAACTGTAAACCCCGGATTCTTGCTCCCTGGATCACCAGCAGGGGAAAGGCGTTTCCAGGCACCACCTGTCCACTTTGCTGAGGTAGTGAAGGTTATGAAGGAGGGAGTGTAGAAGGGGGACCTTGTAACCAAAGAATCTTCTTGGACCACCATCCTAGAGTTGTGAGACTTGTGTTACCCCTAGGGTGCAGGCACAAAGACCACCCATCCTTAGGGCATAAGCTAGGAAGCCAACAAGCAGCATCACTGTGTGATGGGCACCAGCCTAGAGGTGTGCACAAATAAGCGGGAGCAGCAGAAAAAAATGACAGGCTCAGCCCTAGGACTTTTCATTGGGAAGAAGGAACAGAATAAAGGGATTTTCCCAGCCTTTATCACGTCCTGAAAGGGACCAGCCAAATCTTGGGTGAGAGAATGGAGAAATAATGATGTTCCAAACAATTTTAGAATCGGACTGTTTATTGTTGTTAAGCAACATAGAGTCTGTCTCATACCAACCCTGTATAGGGTTTCCAAGGAGCAGCTGGTGGGTGTGAACCACTGACCTTTAGGTGAGCAATCCAGTGTGTATCCTACAGCATCACACCTGGACTTCTTTAGAATTTGGGGAAGATATTTAGCTTTGTCCTTCCTTCTCTGGGCTTCATAAATTGTTTCCAGAGATGACTCCAAATTCCCATCCTGCCTGCCCATTGGCAATGCGATTTTGATACTTATGCCATCAAAAGATGGAGTCTGTTTCACCTTCCTTTGAATTTGAGTGGGTCCTGTGACTTATTTTGACTAATAAAATGCAAAAGTGATACTATGTGGTTTCCCAACTTAAGTCTTTTGAGACCTTGCGGCTTCCATTATTACCCTCTTGGGAGCAGCTGCTCTGTAAGAAGTCTGAATTAATCTGCTGGAAAGGCCACATGGAGAAAGAGACTCTGGATACAAGAACCAGTAGAGAGCTAAGGTTTTCCAGGTGACTGTCAGCACCAATTTCCAGGCTAACTGTAGGACCCTGCTCCTCTGGAAGGAGTCCTGGTGCATTGTTGTTGTCATTGTTAGGTGCCATCGAGTTGGTACCGACCCATAGCAACCCTATACACAACAGAGCATAACATTGCCCGGTCCTGGGCCAACCTCACAAGTGTTGCCAGGCTTGAGCCCTTTGATGCTGCCACTTTGCCAATCCATCTCACTGGGGGGTCTTCCTTTTCTTTCTCTAACCCTTCACTTTACCAAACATGATATCCTTCTCCAGCGACTGGTCCCTCCTGTCAATGTGTCTAAAGTATGAGAGACAAAGCTTGGCCATCCTGGCCTCCAGGGGGCACTCTGGCTGCACTTCTTCCAACGCAGATCTGTTTGTTTTTTTGGCAGCCCATGGCACTTTCTATACTCTCCTCCAACACCATAACTCAAATGCATCAATTCTTCTACGGTCTTCCTTATTCACTGTCCAGCTTTCGCATACATATGAGCGCATTGAAATACCATGGCTTGGGTCAGGCACACCTTAGTCCTCGAGCTGACATCTTTGCTCTTCAACACTTTAAAAAGGTCTTGTGCAGCAGATTTGCCTAATGCAATACCTCATTTGTGGCAGTGGTTAAATATTCATCTGCTAACTGAAAGGGCAGAAGTTCTAACCCATGCAGTGGCTATGGCGAAGAAAGATGTGGCAGCCTGCTTCTATAAAGATTATAGTCTTGTAAACCCCATGGGACAGTTCTGTTCTGTCTTATAGAGTCACTGTAGATCAGAATCAACGGGATGACAATAGTTTTGGCATTGTTTGCCTTATTCCCCTGGATATAATAAGTATGTGACCCCAGACAGGCCATTCTCTGGCACTTCTTTATAAAGATGATTGGAGAATTGGCTCTTTTTCTCAGGGATTATTAATTTGCACTGATGTGAGCTGGGAGCCCATTTTCCCTGTGACAGGTGAACGAACATGGAAGAAGTCCATCTTGCCATCTGAAGTCTGGAGAGCCTCTCTTTCCACATTCTGACTTAGTTTCATGCCTGTGGCTGAAGCAGCACAATCAGCGGTGGGTTTGATGTGAGGAGATCCAAGTTCAAATCCCAGCTGTACCATTTTCTGAGCCTTTATTCATCTTTCCTTAAAAACATTTTAAAATGTGTGCTTGGCTGATTTGATGTGAGGAATTAGACAAGCAGTTGTTTGATAACAATAATGAGCAGAATATACATCAGCTCCCCCCCCCCCCTTTCTTTTAAGAGTTGGAAGGATTTCACAGAGGAGAAGATTGAGACAGGGGAAGGGGCTAGATCTAGGGAGGGACAGCAGCTTGTGTATAAGCACAAACACTTGGGAGTCCTTAGAGGAATGGGGGCAATTCAGGGTGGTTCAAGAGAAAGGTGCAGGAAGGGAGAGTCAGGGTAAGAGTTGCTTTTGAGTTCAGCAGACCATGCAGATCCTTAAAGAGCATTTAAGGAGTTGACTGTCATGCTGAGGGAAGAGTGGGGACTTTGAAGAACTGATGTGGTCAGATTTGTGCTTTAGGAACATCACTCTGCTTTCTTAGCAACAGCTAGACTAGTGTGGAGGGTAAGACTGGTGGCAAGAAGCGAACCAACCAGATCAGGAGAGCGTGGGGAGTTTTAAAGTGGTGGCAGCCTAGGACTTGTGTGCCCCAAAGCAGGCAGGGGGCCGGACTTCCCATCCCCCGCAGTGTAGCTTCAGCTGGGAATAGCAGCCCCAAGTTCTCAGGCTACTGAGCCACCTTCTTGGGTTTATGGTTGCCTGAGGCCAGGTTAGCTTTCTTCCTTTGCCCTAATTGCTTCCTGCCAACAGGACTGACCTCCTTGAGGTGTCCTTGAGGAAACCCTTGTAAAAGCAGTCAGGCATTACAAGAGGAAGCAGGTGCCTTCAGCTGCCATTTCTTCCAATCCCCTGCAGGAATTCGTGCTGCATTGGCTGTTGGGGGAATGTTTTGAAAGGGAACACTTCATCATCAACTGCCGCCATATTTGGGTGTCTTCGTTTGTTATAAGGAGTCTTAGTTTTTATCTTTGCCATTTTAAAAAAACAGCTGCAGATGTACATTGACAGGGAACTGCCAGAGGTAGAGCCAGATTCAGAAGAGGAATTGAGATGAGGGATCTCATTGCTGACATTAGATGGATCTTGGCTGAAAGCAGAGAATAACAGAAAGATGCTTATT
Organism: Chrysochloris asiatica; assembly: GCF_000296735.1. Taxonomy (NCBI): domain Eukaryota; kingdom Metazoa; phylum Chordata; class Mammalia; order Afrosoricida; family Chrysochloridae; genus Chrysochloris; species Chrysochloris asiatica. The sequence continues at coordinate 8,351,922 of NW_006408624.1, forward strand.
TGTGTTTTATTGACTATGCAAAAGCTTTTGATTGTATGGATCCTGACAAACTATGGACAACATTGCAGAGCATGAGTATTCCAGAACACTTAATTGTGCTCATGAGGAACCTGTACATAGACCAAGAGGCAGTTGTTCAAACAGAACAAGGGAACACTGAATAGTTTAAAATTAGGAAAGGTGTGTGTCAGGGCTATATTCATGCACCATACTTATTCAATCTAAATGCTAATCAAATAATCTGAGAAACTGGATTATATGAAGAAGAACGTAGCATGTGGCATCAGGATTGGAAAAACTCATTAATGACCTGCGATGTGAAGACGATACAACCTTGATTGTTGAAAGTGTGGAGGACTGAAAATATTTACTGATGAAGATCAAAGACCACAGCCTTTGGTATGGGTTGCACCTCAGTGTAAAGAAAACAAAAATCCAGGACCAATAAATAGTATCTATACAAACTTCGTCTCTTATACTTTAGACATATTGTCAGGAGGGAGCAGTCACTGGAGAAGGATATCATGTTTGGTAAGGTGGAGGTCAGAGAAAAAGAGGAAGACCCCCAACAAGATGAATTGGCCAAGTGGCAGCATCGATGGACTCAAGGGTGGCAACAATTGTGAGGTTGGCCCAGGACCGGGCAGTGTTTTGTTCTGTTGTGCATAAGGTCACTATGTGTCGGTACTGACTCGATGGCACCTAACAACAATATAAATGGAGAAAAGATTGCACTTGTCAAAACTTAATTTTGCTCAGACCAACCATCAGCACTCATAGAAGTAGCAGTCAAGAAATCAAATGCTGCACAAGACCTCTTTAAAGTGTTGAAGAGCAAAGATGTCAGTTTGAGGACTAAGGTGTGCCTGACACAAGCCATGGCATTTTCAATAGCCTCATATACATGTGAAAGTTGGACAATGAATAAGGAAGACCATAGAAGAATTGATGTATTTGAGTTATGGTGTTGGACTGCCAAAAGAACAAACAAATCTGGTTGGAAGAAGTACAGCCAGAATGCTCGTTAGAAGCCAGGATGGCCAGACTTCATCTCTCATACTTTGGACACATTATCAGGAGGGACCAGTCTCTGGAGAAGGACATCATTCTTGGAACTCAAATACAGCAGCAAAAAAGAGGAAGCTCCCCAACAAGATGGATTGGCACAGTGGCACCAGCAATGGGCCCAAGTGTAGCAATGATCGTGAGGGTGGTACAGGCCTGTGCAGTGTATCGTTCTGTGGTGCATAGGGGGCTCTATGAATCAATACTGACTCAATGGCACCTAACAATGATTAACAAGAATCTCAGGGCACTATACTGGGCTCCTGTGGATGTTGGAGCTGATATTCAAGCTGTGATTGAATTTTCATGCTGTGTGCCTGGCATTTTTCCAGCAGAATTATCTTTCTCTAATAGCCCATCTATTAGATGAGTAGCAAGGTCGGTGGTTCAAGCTCACCAGCTACTGCTCAGAAATCCTATACAGGTTCGCTACGGGTCGGAACTGACTTGATGGCACTTACCAATAATAGCCCATCTAGCTGTGAACTTATGGAGCTGATTCCATTCAAAGAGGTGCCTTTACCTAATTGTTATAAAAAGATGCCACATGGACTGTTTTTTGGCCTTTCTCCTCACTATTCACTAATTTGGACTCTCATAATGTCCAGCCCCTGGACAGAGGGAGAAACTAAGTCCCCATGCCTGTTTCCAGAAGCTCCTTCATGCTTTTCCCAAAGGCCCTATATATCAGGGTTTGGTTTGGTCACAGATGATACCTGGCCCAAGAGTCCCTTCCTCAAGCAGATTCTTTTGCTTGAGAATTAGAATTGAGACACAGAGGGGATGGCCAGTCACCGGTGGCTCTTGACAAGAGTCAAGATGCAACCACTTTGTGTATGGTGGGTCTACAGAGAGAGTTAGTTTGAAGAAAAATCAAAGGGAAAAGCCCAGCTGCAAATATTGCCAAGCAGGTGAAAGAGGGTGAGGCCCAGTTGCCAGTTCCAGTTTTCTTGAGGCCCAGCCACTTTTGATTCCCATCCTTAGATTTCCGCATAATCCCAGTTCTTCCATCTCTTTAAACTAACTGGAGTGGGTCTCTGTTCCATGTAACCACAGAGTCTTTGTTGGAACAAGTACCTCAGCCCCAAGGAGATTCCTGAGGTAGTCCCAACTGTGTAAGCTCCCTTAGGCCTCCTCTTCCTGTTTGCCCTCATGCCCGCCTATTCCAGGTCAGGGAAGAGTAGGAGCCATCAGCACGGTCACACCTTTTATTCATTGTCAGTGGGACAAAAAAAAAAGAACCACCCCAAACTCAACACACCACAAAACACAGGGTCAAACGGTGAAGACAGTCACTGCAGGCACAGCCTGAAGCAGCACATCTGGAGTGGGGGCAGGGGGCTGCACTGGGGAGCCTGTGGTGAGGTGAGGGCCTCCCCTGCCTCCTCTGCCTGCTGCTTAGAAGGCCCTGGACCTGACCAGCCTCCACTAAACTAGAAGGGCCAGACACCCTGGGAAGACTGGTCCTGCCTCCACATTTGGGCAGAGGAAAAATAAAACCCTGCAAGTTCTAGAAATGAAATCATTATTTTCTGAATTGGATGAATTAAGTTTTTCAACAATGATGACTAAAATATGTAAGAAATGTATTCTTGTCTCTACATGATCTCTAAAGGCAGCATAAAACCTCACCCAGGGTGGATCTTCAGGAAGTATGTGTTGTCTTAATATATTTCTGTGTCAAAATATTTACAGTGTCCATGTACTACCCTGCCTAGAAACCCCGGCTTATTCTCTTGAATCGTATCCTTTTATCCTTCCGTCTTCCTATCTATCTATCTATCTATCTATCTATCTATCTATCTATCTATCTCCTACCCCTAGGGGCTCTGCCATTGTCAGAAAATAAAGAATTCAGTACCTTTGCCTATATGCTTACTTTTTCTGAAACTTTGACTTAAAAGCACATGATATAATTCTGACTACAGCCTGCTGGAGTGGCCATCAGAAGTAGCCCTTGCTAATAATCTTTAGAGATAAGAAAAGATGAGCTTATCAATCAGCCCAAAAGAATGAATGAGGACAGAATAGAGTGAAAAGGCAGGATGTACGAAGTGACCTTGCAAGTCAGAGTTGTTGCAAGAAGATACGGAGTCTCAAGGGAGAATTTGGATTTAACTGTGAGTCAGACTTCATTTTCTACTGGTCATGTATTTTGTAATGAGTCTCTCTCAGCCAAGGAGGAATGAGAGGACCTGCCTCTCTCCTCAAGATAGGGCCGGTGCTCTACCTCAAGAGCTCCTGAGAACCCAGTCCCTGGGGTACACAAGAGCATGTGGGAGCAAGGCCCGGCCCACCTGTGGCTCCTCCCTCAGCACATGGTGGGTCCAGATCATGACCTGGCATTATGAATTCACATTGCTGGGCTGTCTATGAGGTCTTGGGCTAGACCAGCAAGTATTACCCATGGGTATGTGTCTAGAAGCTTGCAGTGATCAACCATACCACCCATGGGTAGGTCTTTCTTGCCCATCAGCTTGGAAAAGACAAAAACAGCCCTCTTAGGGAAGACGTTCTCTTAGAGAAGGTAGTGCAAGATGCTTCCAGGGTTCTGAGTCAGAGGCTCCCAGGATAGTAGTGATCCATTAGCTAACTGCCAAGAAGCAGAAAACAGGGTCCTTGAATATGTGAGACTTAACCAAGCTGCTTTTTTTTTTTTTTGGAAGACAACAGCTTCAGATGCTTCTCAGCAGGAAGCTGGTCAAAGACCAAAACCAGCTTAACTTGCCCTACAATCAACCTCTGCACAGCTCAAGAGTCAGAGAAATGAGCAGGGAAGACTGAAGGGAAGAAACCCTCTTAGAGTCTTGGGTTCAAGTCATGACACTATGTCACCTGCTAATTGTGTGACTGTCCCTCTGCACAAGGGACTCCCCTTCTCTGAACCTCCAACTCCAAGTCTGGAGGAAGGGAATGAAATCATTATTTTTCTAGACTGTGAGGACAGAATGAGGAGGGGTAGATGGCAAGCCTTTCAAAAGCGATGACGTTCTGTTCAATTCTTGGTTTGGTTAGATTCAACATTTGAGGGAAAAGAAGCCCAGTTTTGTGAAAAGTCTTCCATCAGACGATCAGGCAGCAGCTGAGCCAGGTTGCTGAGCATCTGTGATGCTGACTGAGAGCACAAGACCACAACTCCTGAGAGCAACGGAACATCCTTTGAGACATTACTGTGTAAAGAGTTGGTCGTTCCTGCTTGAGGATGTGAATTCCACAGCCTTACCATGCAGCTGGTCATAGGCAGAAGGATAGAAAGAGGGTGGCCACCCAGTGGTCCTGCTTGGCCAGGGGCTACTAACTTCAAGGGCAACAAGAAGGTCCAATAGAACTTAGGACCAATGATCACCATTTCCAAGTTTCCACCTGTAGAGAGACAGGGCAGGTGAGCACCCAGAAGTAAGCATCTGCAGAAGCAATTCCCTCAGCCCCCTGCTGACTCAGTAATCATTCCCTACTCCCACCCTGGCTGACAACACCTGTGTAATAATAGACTGTTTTTACCAGGGAATCAAGAGGAAGTCACTTGTCACTGCACATCAAAGCAAATCTCTGATCACAAGTCCAGGAGAAAAGAAAGTGCAAGATTTGATGGAGAAGCAAGATTAATTTTTCTGGTAGTCAAAGCATGCAGCTGTATAGCTCACAGAACCCAGATCGGAAAACAGACATTGGAAAGCAAAGCTAGTGCCTATGGAAGATGATGAGTTGCTTGACAGATTCAGAATTAAGGGTTAGAAAAAGCCTTTCCAATGGACATGCCCAGCACATTTTTAGGCATTTAGTTCATAAATGTAGCCTGAAAACCTAAAAGGATGATCCCTTCAATGGTCAATTGATTCTTTTCTTCCAGCTCTTTCTGTGGCAGTGAAAGGATACGCTCATGCTTGAAACTCGATCAAGTCCAGAAACGAATGATCAAAATGTGAGAAACACCCTTGTCTTGCTCTTGATCAAATCCTGGTTTTTCAAGTCTCTGCAGTCAGTACCAAGCCGTAGTAGGTGCACAATACAGAGTTGTTCAGAGCATTGAAAAAGGCAATAAAAGGGATGAAGCAAAGCAGCAGAAACTGCTGAATGTGCCAGCTCAGAACAGAGACTGATAAGAAAAAGTGGGAAAAGTGTTATTTGCTAAGGTTAGTGGTATTTTCACTCCCCTTCCCCCTCAGTTCTTTCTTCCCTGAAAATGATCATTTTCTACATTTATTGAATCTCTTTCATAAGAAACCAAGTAATATAGACTATATTTTAACATCCTAAACAAATAAAATGAATTCAGCTCTTTTAAAGGGTATTAAAAAAATAAGCATTCCATACATTTCCATTTTTCTCAAAACTTCTACAATTCCCCACATTCATAGCTCCTAAACATCCAAATGCTGTTCATTTCATCCTTCTGCAGCTTTGTACTAGAAGATTTGACAACTCCTCCCAAACTAGGCAGTCTTCCCCCAACTCTGCTCTCAGTGTTCCCCTCTGAGATCCCAACCACAGGAAATTGCCTCAGGACCCTATGAGCTTCAAGAGGATTTGGGATGTGACTTGTAAACCACCATATTTTTAGCACCTGGAGGTGCCTGGCACAGAACAGGTGCTCATACACAGTAGCTGAACAAAGAATTAAACGAACATCCCCAAAGGCTGGGGCCAGAGGGGCCAGGTAGAATCAAGGGGGCAAGGCAGAGACTCCCTTTATGGTTTCTGGATTCTCAAAAAAAGGACAGATCCAAATTGGACCTTTGACTGGGGCCCATAAGACCATATCCTATGAAGCTCAATCCCAGGAACCAACAAAACTTCAAAGCTGGACCCCAGTCCCCACTCCTTAACCCTGCCTCTTGGGGTAAAAGCCAACTCCCCTATGCCCATTGAATGTTGGTTCTGTGCAAAGGCTGGGGGTGGGGCTAGATGACAGGACACCAGAGGACCTGTCTCTTTTGCAGGGTGGGGTGGTCCCTCAAGGATCTGGACTGAGTGGGGGAAGGGATTGGACAGAGGGATGGTGGGCCAAGGAGTGAGGCCAGATTGTTCCTCCTCCTGGGAAGGTTGGGAAGGTCATTGGGTTAGGAGGTGGCCATGTCCCTCCTGGTCAGGGGCCCTGCCCCTCCCCAGCCTCTACTTCTGCATGTCACACTGCAGCAGCAGCACGATTGATGGGTCACTTTTGGCCGCCTCTTTGAACTCCTCCAGCGTAATCTGGTCATCCTTATCCTGGTCCATCTTCTTGAAGATCTTGTCTACACGCTGCTGGGGTGTGAGCCCATCCTGATTCATGCGCATCATGATCACAGTACCCACCATCTTGTAGATAGCCTGGTGGGAAGAGGAGGGAAGTGTGAACATCCATAAGGAGCAAGTAGAATTAGGGGCAAATGACAGGGACCTGGAGATGGGCATGGTGAGGATACTGGAATGGTCACGAAGATAGGATACTTAGGAAGTATCTCAAACTAAGTAGGTCTAAATACCAACTCTTCACTCACTGCCTGTACTTCCCCAGCATTTCCTGTCTCCATTCTTCCTGCCAGTGACCGCGACACCATTCTTGACCCCCTCTTTCTCTCATACTCCACATCTAATCTTTTAGCAAATCTCATCAGCCTTAATTTTGTAGTAAATCCTATATTCAGAGGTCCAGGGGTACTTCCTATCACTTCCACTGCTCCTCCATAGTTGTAGATTCCATCAGCTCTTACTGGACTATCCTAATTGGTCTCTCTGCTTCTTCAGCACCCCCTCTCCTATCATGGTCTGTCATTCACACAGAGAATAGAGAGGGTCTTCTAATGTTAGGAGTTGAAATCCTAATCCTGATACCTGTAGATGTAATCCTGTTTGGAGGCAGGGGCTTTATTTTGCTGTTTTAAAGAGAGTATGCTAGTAGAGGATAGATCCTAAACCTAGTGATTTCTGAGTTATAAAAAAAAACTACAATAGACACACAGACACATTCAGGGGGAAGTCAGAAGCCAAGGATCATAGAGGATCATCAAGGATCACTGGCAGACATCAGAAACGAAGACAGAGGCTCACAGAAGGAATTGCCATAGCCGAGACCTTGATTTGGGGGTTTTAGCCTCCAGAACTGAGAAAATCTGTGTCTGCTCTTTAAATCTGTGTCTCCACTGGTGGTATTTCTGTTGGGGTCGTAATAGGCAATTAAGACAGATGTTAAGAGATCTGGATCCTGGCTACTGTTAGGCCACTCTCCCACAAACTCGGTCTCCCTGACACTCTTAGAACATCGGCAAGCACTATCTAGCCCCAGGGTCTTTTCCTATATTGTTCCCTCTGCAAGGAAATCCTCTTTCCCTAAATATCAGCCACTTTTTAGAAAAATTTCTCACTAAAAGGAAAGCTCCAGGAAAGCAGCTACTTTGAAAAGCACCTGTGGCAGGCACTCAGTAAGGCTCTGGAGTAAGAATCCCTGGATTTGAATCATGGTTCTGTCACCTGCTAGCAGTGTGACTTGAGCCTCAGTTTTCTCATCTGTAATATGGGATTTCTAACAGTACCTACCCAACACGTAGCACCGAGCCTGTCCTACAGCGAGTGTCTGGTCAATGTCAATTAGCCATTGGGCCTTGGGAAACCAGCTAGGGGGACGGCTCCTGAAGCTGGAGAGGGTGGTGCTAATGAAGGGCTGGCCCTGAAGTCAGGCACCCTCCCCTCCTTCCCTGCCTCTTCCGTAAGGCCCAGAGCACCTCAATGATCTCCAGCATCTCCAGGCGCGTAATGCGCCCATCGCCGTCTAAGTCATACATCTCAAAGGCCCAGTTGAGTTTCTGCTCAAAGCTGCCGCGGGAGGTAACCGAAAGGGCACAGATGAACTCCCGGAAGTCGATGGTACCATCCCCGTTTTTATCGAAGGTTCGGAAAGCGTGCTGCGCAAACTTGGAGGCGTCGCCGTAGGGAAAGAACTGAGGGGGAGAAAAGAGAGATTGGGGCGCTTGGTCAGCCCCACCCTGCATCCCAGGGCTCCCTGAGCTCTGGGCCCCGCCTTGTCCCTCCCGCCCACCTTGATGTAGAGCTGCTGGAATTCCTCCAGGTTAAGGATGCCACTGGGACAGTCCTTCAGAAAGCCCTTGTACCACTGCTTCAGTTCCTGCTCGCTGAACTCGGTGTTCTGAACTAGGTCCTCCAGCACCTCTGGGGCTAACTTGCTGTTGGTCTTCCCCATGGCGGGGCCTGGAAAGAAAGGGGCTCCCTTAGCTTGACGGAGAGTAGAGAGGACAGGACCCTCTTTCTCCACAACAGTTTTCTTATCTCCCACTCCTTCCCATAACAATTCTCACCTTCCCACAGCCAGGATGCTTTCTTCCACCATCCCCAACAACCAACTCTTCACACTGCTGGGCTCAGTCCAGCATACCCCTTTCCATAAGAGTTTTCGATCTTCCCTAAGTAGGAGCTCCATCTCAGCAACCCCTTACTCTCTGTCTCCCTCTCTCCTTTCCCTCAAAGCAGGTTTCCTTTCCTGGTGCACAAGGTCTCCAGCCTTCCAGGTCTCAGTTCTCCTCCTTCTCATGGACCCATGCAGCATGCCATGATCTGCATCCTTTTCTGTCTTGTTTACACCTCCCATAGCTCCCTGCTTCCACAGAATAAAGCTTTCACCCCTCTTCATGGCTATTATTCATGGCTTTCCACACTCAGCCCCCACCTGCCTCAGTAGGCTCTTCTACCAGGGACCTGGGGCAGGTTCATCATGTGTCCCTCCAGCACCACTGCTCAAGTTCTTCCTCAAAGCCACCTGGACCACCCCAGCAAGAAGCTTCTCTCCCTCCTTCCTCAGTAACTCTAGCCTGTAGCATTGATGACTCTGATTACATTTTGTTTTTCATGAGTTCATTCATTCCCTGAGCACTTATTGAGGCTGACTGTGTGTTCAGCCTTGTATTAGTGATGGAGATAAAGCAGACCCGACCAGCCTTCAATAACTCATAGTCGGGTCAAAGAGACCAATCGTGAAGGGACTTCAGTCTATATTTTGAAATTTATCCACAGTGGACAGAAGCTCTTGGAGGTTTTTAAAGCAGGTGCTAGGAAGTTAGCATTCATTCCACTAACACACAGTGTGCTTACAGCATACCAGGTTTTGAACTAGGTGTCAGGGGCCCAGAGAAGTTGTGTGTTTACAAACTTTCCTTTGGTTCTAGTGTGCAAGATGACCTGGGGCCAGGGCTGGTAAGGAGAGCAGGGAGGGGCCTGCTGCACAATCTCTGTGAGACATGATGAGGCATCAACTAGGGGACCGGCTGTAGAGATATGTGGAGGGATGTTAGGAGATGGCATTGGCAGGACTTGGTGGCTGACTGAGTGAGGGACAGAGTTGAGACAGATGCTCAGATTTAGGCTGATGAATGGAGGTGCTGTTGCTGAGGAGTAGGTTTGAGGAGGTGAAGGGTCTGGAATGTGAGTCCCTTTAGTGGCCTGTGTGATGGGAAGTGTTAGCACCCGGGTGGTACAGAACACCCCACCCCCCAAGATGTCTCACTTTGTGAGACTCCCGCTACCCCAAACCCTGAAGACTGGGTGCACATTCCTGTTTGCCCTCCATGGCAGGAGTGTCCCTCCAGAGCCTGGGGTTTGTTTCCAGGACCTGACCTAAGGGTTGCCTTTGGCCTGCTTGAATATATATATATATATATTTTTTTTTGTGGGGGGGGGGAACCAGGTCTCCCACCCTAAGGTATCCTGTCCTTGAGGTGCTCTGAAAGAGTGAGCCCACAGGCTGGCAGAAGGAATTCTACTTCCACAGCTCACCTCGTGCCACTTTAGATTCTGATCTGTACCGCTGGGATTAAGGAGCTCTGGTAGCATAGTGGTTAAAAATTGGGCTGTGAACCACAAGGTCAGCAGTTTGAAACTACCAGCTGTTCCGTGGGAGAAAGATAAGGCTTTCTGCTCCCATAAAGATTTATAGCTCGGAAACCCTGTACAGGGTCGCTATGAGTCAGAACCGACTCCACAGCACATAACCACCACCACCACCGGATTGCCTTAAACAAGCAGACCTAATGTTGGTCTGTTTCATGCCCTCCTCCCTTGCTGGGTGGTCTCAAGCTAGTTACAGAATATCTCTCTCTGGGCCTC
>NW_006408624.1:8362209-8371763 GCF_000296735.1 Chrysochloris asiatica
ATCACCTGAGAATGAGAACTCCTATATGCTACCAGGTGAAGATGGGGAAGTGGGAGATACCATTTCCAGGAATCTGGGGTTGTGGGTTTCAGATGACTGCACCAGGGCCAGCATCCAGGATGCCTCAGGAAATGGGCAGAAAGAGACTCCACCGCAGCTGCCCACTCTCTGAGTCCAAAGGGTACTGAAGGCCCAGGATGTAGCCAAGGAAGTTGGAAAACCCAGCAGCTGAGGTGTCTGATGGACGGAGGCAGAGCTTCTCTTCACTGTCTCCTGTGGAATGTGCCTGGGTGTCTGCGTGAGGACTGGATCTGTGTGTAGGAGGGTGTCAGTGTATGAGACTGTGAATCTGTCAGAGAGCGCAGGTCTGTGTATGTGTCATGGTGTCTGTGTGGGTCTCACCTTCTGCCCCTTCTCTCCTCCCTATCCTGTGCTGCCCACGATTCTGTTTCCTGAGCCCTCACTTATTTCCTGCCCCCACATGGTTCCAGACTTACTGAGGACTATGCCTTCTCTTTCATGTCTCTCATTCCCTCTACTGCTCTTAGATCTAGCATGGCCCTTTAAAAGCCTCCACTTATTTTAGTGAAAACTGGAACCCAGAGAGAGGAGAGAACTGGTTCAGAGTTATGAAACAAACCAGTAGAAGGGTCCAGATGAGCACCTAGACCGACTCCATGCCATCTGCCTGGATGTCCCTCTCCAAATCTCGGCTACCAATGTCCACCACACACCTTCCTTACCTCCATGTGCTATCTGGGAAAACCACAGCTCTGTTTTCTTTCCTGGCCTCAGTGGGGCCATCTTGTCTGAGCTTCAGGCCAGGATATTTGATACCCAGGAAATATCCATCTTTAAGGGTATCCCACCACACTTCTGATTCAGCATGGACCAAATCAGACATCCTCGGCTGATGCTGGTTCTTCTCTCTCCATTATCCCTTCCTACCCTCTGACTTCTTAGGGAGGAAGCTCTATCTTAGTTACCTTCAGTTTTCTCCTCTCTCTTTCTCCTAGGTCCAACTTGTCATCAAGTCCTGGCATTTCTTCTTTTGAAGTGCTGCTAGAACCTTCTCTATGTTCTCTCTCTCTGGTGGTCAGGGGGCTCAACCCATGTGTCTATGGTCTGCAACTGCAGCTTTTCTTCTGATTCCTCTGTTCTGGTTTTGCACAGAAGCATAGTATAGACTAGAGGAGCCATGCCCATAGGCTCTTCACGCTCCAAGGTCTTCTAGAAATTGACCTCAAGGTGCCCACCTGTCTAGCCCAAGCACCCACTGCTCCCCTCTCAATCCCACACTCCTTTCAAGCTAGACATCTCATCTATTCTTCTAGCTGTTGTTCACACCTAGGCTGATGCAGGCTATAATCAGTCTTGAAGGCTGGGCTGAAGCCCACTCCTCATGATCAGCCTCTCCCAGTCAGAGGCATGGGCTCAGCACATGGATAGCCACTACCAGTGTGTAGACTTCAGGGTTCTCTGATCTTCACCTGGTGCTGCTCTAGAATGACAGGATGGAACTTGATTTGATTTGGTTTCTCTCAAAGACTGGCCTGAGCCAGGAAGTTCCCAGACCTTCTTGCGTCTGGAGCTTATTGCCTCACCATATGGCCTAGTCAGCCTTTGAACAATTTGCACAGTATGCAAGCCCTTTCCCCTTTGTTTGAAGTTTGCCCTCTTGTAGCTCCCCATCACTAGCTCCAGTTCTGTGCTCTGTGGCTGCACAGAACTGCCCTGCAGAGACATAAAGGCAGTGTCTGGAATACAACCTTTGGTGCATTACACAAGAGGGGCAGAAGCCCCTCCTTCCTCGTTGGAACTTACGTCAGGCGATTTTATTTATTTGTGTTCTCCTGCCATCACAGCCACTTCAGAGACAAGGGAACCCAGACCCAGGGAAAGGAAGGCTTCACCTAAGGTCAGCCAGAGCTCAGCAGCAGCAAAGTGAAAGCCAGAACCCAGCTGGGGGCATTTTCTTAGAGCTCTGGCCCTGCTGAACATGGGCAGACTCCTTTGCTTAACTCTTCAGGGCTACCTTCCAGCTGGGAAGGAGCTAGCACTGTCTCCTACACAAAGCCAGTGTCCTCTCTGTGTGCTGAGGCATCTTCCAGAGGGTAGGACACAATGTTGTGGGCTTAGATTGGAGAGGTGGCAGTAAGGGTGGGAGGGGCTAAGGAAGGCAATAATCCCACACCCTCACCAGCTTCAGAGGAGCTGGTGCTGAGGCGGTTGCCATAGTGATAACAGCTCCCTGGTCAGGAGATTTTTTTCTCTTTCCTCTTGCTCTTCTCCAAGCAGCAGCAATAGCAGCATCAACAGTCAGGTCTTTGGGCTTCAACTGAGCTAATGAGTGGCAGGGCATATTATACAAAGGGTGGGCTCTGTTGATTACTCCAATCTCAGGGCTGTCCATGCCAGGGTGGACTGGTGGTCCAGGAGGCACTCCTAACTGTAAAGGCCTGGAGAATGTGTGGCCTGAGTAAGAAGCAGTGCCCTCTCAGTGAGAAATAAAGTCCTTCAAAGCCTTCTCTCCGAAATGCCCTTATGGTTCAGAGAAACAGCAAAAAAGAAAACAAAAAAACAAAAAAACATTTCCCATAATCTGCCACCGAAGCAGAGCGTGTCAGTGTTGGAGGGCTGTTAAAGATCATTTCATTCAGTCCACCCCCTGTCCTGTGATGGAGTAAGGAAAGTGACTTGGCCAAAGTCAAACAACAATTTGGGGCAAAGGAAAATTGAAACCAGCTTTGCCCTTGAGGTCAAGTTTTCCTGGGAAAAGGAGCAACACAGTTCACATGGAGCTTTGGCATGGCCCCATCGGGGCAACAGGAAGATGATGAGGGAAGGCGCTGGGCTAAAGAAGGACAGAGAGGGTACAAATGCGAAAGAGACCAGAGAGAGAGAGAGAGAATGAGAAGACTTGGACATAGGCGCTTACTTGGCAGCAGTGACAGAGGGCATGGGTGGTCTTCTGGGAGTGATGTCCCTGGTTCCAATCAAGGCAAAAGAATCCAAACATGAGAACTTTGCCTAGTACTGGGGACTGGGGGAGACACTGTTCAGAGAGTGTGTATTTGTGAGGAGAAAGACTGGGGGTGGGGAGGTACATCGCTTCTCTCTCAGGTATGTTGTGAGTTTTGTCATCTTGAGGGTTGGAAAATATGGATAATGTCAGGTGAGAGTGGGTTCTTAAGGAAGTGGAGGTTGTCGTTGGAGGCAGGGGCCTCGGATGTGGGCTACGTATGGAGGTGGGAGGTTGCCATGGGGCTAGGAGACTATCCATCACCAAAGCAACAGAAGAAAGGATAATTGGCACTTCCTCTGGCACCAGTGACACCACACTCCCAGGTGTGTGTGTGTTCAGGGCCAGAGCAACAGTGTTCTTACCTTAGCTAGAAGTGGGGTGCAGTTCTGCCTCCCTTCCTGGGACTTTTCAAGCCTGGACTGAGGTGAGGGCCCCCTGCCCAAAAGCAGGCCCTCTAAAGGCTGCCGCCTATGGAGGAACCAGGGGGTGAGGAAGTGGATCACAAGGGGTTGGGGATAAGCATAGGAATCGTGAAGGAAGAGGGTGCAAGGGTTCCAGCCCTGAGCGGTGCTTCCTAGGTCCCGCCCCACCCACGTTACCTGAGGCCGCTCGCCGCCGGGTCGCTGGATGGCTCCTAGCCTCAGCTGGCGGCGATTTTGGAGACTGGCTCGGGAGTAGGGGGAGTCTGTCGACTGGGCTCTCTCCTAGGTCCGCGCCGGAGCGGCCTCCCAGCTTTTGTATCACTAAGTGCTTCTTAGAGGCGACACGATTTGCACAAGCCCCGCCTCATCTCGGACAAATTGGGTGTTGATTGGCTCGGCTGGGACTGAGTGACAGGCGGGGATTCAGGTGGGGATGGGGCGGCCAGTGAGGCCTGGCTGGAGAAGTGCGCCCCGCCCGCGGACGCTGCCCTTCCAGGTCTTGGAAGGCAGGGAGAAAGCTGCACCCGGGTCTGCACCCTCGTCCTGAGCCTCAAACCCTGGGCTATTGTTAGGGGTAAAAAGTGTTAACGATTGAAATGTATTCACAGAAACAACCGCGCCGTTGCTATGGAAACGGGAGAGCCACAGACGAGTCTCTAAGCCTTCCTTCCCTCACTGGGCCCCAGCGGGGGTGGGGGTGGAAGAGGGGATGAATCACAAGGTGCGACCCACCCTCCTTATCCATCCGAAATTGAAGGGGGGCAGCATGGAGCTGCTGAGTAGTTGTGTGGGAGGCCAAAGAGATGGGGTGGTCTAGCAGTCCACGCCTTCTCATTAGACCCTCGCACACACCCTCTTCCCTCACCCCAAGGAGCAGAGAAGAGAGTGGGTGGGTCCTGAGAGCGCAGTATGGACGGCGAGGGACCTACCCCCACGCAGGACTACGCTAGCCCTGAGCTCCCTCCAGCCACCACTGCAGCCCTGAATGTCTAGCTCTGCCCTCCCTGTTTCCTTTAGACACTCCCCCCCCCAATAGACCCCTCGGGTTCTTCTCTAGAAGAACCCCTCCGCCTACTCCACATACCCTTTAATTCCCCCACCCTCCCGTCTTCCCGTCCCGTAGACGGAGCCGTCCCCAGCCGCCCGCCAGTCTCCGGCCTCGGATGTTGACACAATCCAGAGGCGGTTTACACTGAGCGGGCCTGGAAGGTTTCAGGGCCCTAGGGGACACCTCCTGCACTTGGGGGTCTCCCCAAAGCCAAGTCCAGAAGTCCTGGCTTCACCGGCAGCCGAAAACTCCCAAAGGTGGGAAGGCACCCTTTCTCTCCAACAGAGAGAAAGGGGCAACAGGGGAACAGATATCCCCTGGCTGGGCCACGTGCAGGGGAGGGGCTTCTGGGGACTCTGTCAAAAACGGGGCGGGGCGTCAAGGGATTGGTGATGGTAAAGGGGGATGCTGTAGGGCCTCGGAGAAAGGCGGGCGTTCTGCTGAATTCCCCAACCTGGAGGCCTGCTGCAGGACTGAGGGGGATGGGTGAATGGAGGCGAAGTTCTGGGGCTGGTCCCAGCAACTCCCCCCCCCCGCCCCCAGGTTTGCTGGGGAGGAAGCAGTGGACGTCCCCTTCTTTTAGGAAACGTCACATTCCACCCCCTACACAGATTTTGCTGTCCCGCTCCCCCAGTTGCAATCTATTTCCTCTCTGGGCCCCTAGCAGGGTGCCAGCTATTTGGGGCTCCAGTTAGGACGCATGTCCCAAGCCTCATGGGTAGATGACTCACAAAGTAGGGGCAGGTGCCTGAAAGTCTGTGCTTTGTGGACCCAGAGACGACAGGAATTTATCCCTGATCACAGATAACCATAATCCAAGGCATGAGAAGCTGGGGAGAGAGACAGTTAGCCTGGGAAGTTGGAAAGGGGACTTGAAGTTCTAAAATGGGGTTTCATCTTTGCTGATAACTTCACAGATGGTCCCTGGACCTCCTTCAGGGTCTGTGAAATGCAGGATCTGGTATGGGAGAACCAGAGGGACAGAGGAAGAATTTCAAATAGGAGGGTGAAGAAAAATTACTTGTCATCCTGGCAGACAGACTAGGAAGAAAGACCTGGTGATCTACTTCCAAAATAATTAGCTGAAAACTTTATGGATCACAGTAGAACACTGTCAAACTCACTTGCTTTGGGCATGTCATCCATCACTGCCTACAATCATCAAGTCGATTCTGACTCATAGACACCCTATAGGACAGAGTAGACCTGCTCTTTAGGATTTCTAAGACTAAATCTTTACAGAAATAGTAACCCTCATCTTTCTCTAAGTGGCTGTTGGATTAGCACCCAGCACATAACTCACTGCACCACAGTATTCCCTTGTTCTGTTTAAACAACATCCTCTTGGTGGATGTACAGGTTCCTCATGAACACAATGAAGTGTTCTGGAATACCCAGTCTTCCCAATGTCACCCATAATTTGTTATGATCCACATAGTTGAATGCTTTGCATAATCAATAAAGTACATCTTTCTAATATTTTCTGCTTTCATTCAAGATCCATCTTACATCACCAAATGATATCCTGTGTGCCACAACCTCTTCTGAATCCAGCTTGAATTTCTGGCAGCTCCCTTTCGATATGCTGCTGTGTCCGTTTTTAAAATTATCTTCAGCAAAATTTTACTTGCATGTGATATAAATGCTATTATTTGAGGATTCCCACATTCTGTTAGGTCGCCTTTCTTTGAAATAGACACAAATATGGATCTATTCCAATGAGTTGGCCAAGTAGCTGTCTTCCATATTTCTTGGCGTAGATTAGTGAATGCCTCCAGGGCTGTATCAGTTTGTTAAAAAATTTCAGTTTCTGGAGACTGTTTTTCCCTTAAGGCCTTCAGTGCAGCCTGAACTACTTCCTTCCGCCGTACCATGAGTTCTTGATCATATGGTCCCTCTTGAAATGATTGGACATCAATCAATTCTTTTTGGTACAGTGACTTTGTATTCCTTTCATCTTTTTTTGATGCTTTCTGCATCATTGAATATGACAGATGTGTGGTGGCTGTACACAGTAGGAGCTGGATAATTGCCCAATGCTAAATCAGTTCTAAGAATTTTGCATATATATATTGGCTGATTGTAATCCTCAAAGCAGTCCATGTCTTCAGGAGAGGCCAATCGCTGGAGAAGGACATGGTATTTGGTGAGGCAGAGTGCTGGCAAGGTTGAGGGAAACCTTCCATGAGATGAATTGGCACAGTTACTGCAATGAATGGATTTGAACATGCTGGCAATCCTGAGGGTGATGAAGGACTGGACAGCGTTGTGTTCTGTTGTACATAGGTCACCATGAGGATCAGTCAGCTTCACAGCAGCTAACTAATTAGATTACTAGATCTGGAAACCCTTAAACACAGTTAACATCTATGGAGAGCTTCAGGAACCCTGGTGAGGCTATATGATAAGCTCTGGATTGCTAACAACAAGGTCGGCAGTTCAAACCTACCATTGGCTCTATGGGAGAAAGATGAAGCTGTCTGCTATCATAAAAATTTACAGCCCAAGAACCCTATTTTGGGTCACTGTAAATCAGAATTGACTTGTGGCAGTGGTTTATTACTATTATTATTATTATTAAGATCTTAGATCCCTAAGGAGTGCAAATGGTTTGCCTTCCACCACTTATCAAAAGGTTGGAGTTTCAAACCCACCTAGTGGTTGTTGTTGTTGTTAGGTTCCATCAAGTCACCCATGAACAATGGAACAAAGCACTTCCTGGTCCTGTGCCATCCTCACAATCATTGTTATGCTTGAGCCCATTGTTGCTGCCACCATGCCAATCCATCACATTGGGATCGTCCTTTTTTTTCACTGATCCTCTACTTTACAAAGTAAGATGTCCTCCAGGGACCGATCCCTCCTGATAACATGTCTGAAATATGAGAGATAATCTTACCATCCTGGCTTCTAAGAAACATTTTGGCTGTACTTTTTCCAACAGATTTGTTTGGTCTTCTGTAAATCCATGGTGCTTTGAATATTCATCTTCAACATCATAACTCAAAAGCATCAATCCTTTTATCGTCTTCCTTATTATGAGGTTATTGAAAATACCATGACTTGAGTCAAGTGCACCTTAGTCATCAAACTGACATCTTTGCTCTTCAACACTTTAAAGAGGTCTTGTGCAGCAGATTTGCCTAATGCAATACATCATTTCATTTCTTGTCTGCCGTTTCCATGAGTGTTGATAGTAGATCCAAGCAAACTGAAGTCTTTGACAACTTCAGTCTTTTCTCCATTTATCATGATGTTATTTATTGGTCCAGTGGTGAGGATTTTTGTTTTCTTCACATTGAAGTACAGCCCATACTGAAGGCTTTGAACTTCATCACTAAGTATTTTAAGTCTTCTTTGCTTTCAGAAAGTAAGGTTGTATCATCTGAATATCATAGGTCGTTAATGAGTCTTCCTCCAATCCTGATGCCACCTTCTTCTTCATACAATCTAGCTTCTCAGATTCTTTGCTTAGCATACATATAGAATAAGTATGGTGAAAGAATACAACCTTGGCACATACCTTTCCTGATTTTAAACCATTCAGTGTCCCCTTGTTCTGTTAGAACAACTGCCTCTTGGTCTAGGTGCAAGTTCCTCATGAGCAGAATTAAGTGTTCTGGAATACACATTCTTTGCAATGTTACCCATAGTTTGTCATGATCTACACATTCAAAATCCTTTACATAGTCAATAAAGCAAAGGTAAACATCTTCCTGATATTGTCTGCTTCCAATCCAGATCCATCTGATGTCAGCAATGATTTTCCTTGTTCCACATTCTCATCTGAATCTGAACTGAATCTCTGGCAGTTCCCTATTGATGTACTGTTGCAGCCATTTAAAAATTATCTTTAGCAAGTTTTCACTTGCATGTGATATTAATGATACTGTCTGGTGATTTCCACATTAAGTTGGGTCACCACTCTTGTAATGGGCACAAATATGGATCTCTTCCAATCAGTTGGCCAGGCAGCTGTCTTTCAAATTTCTTGGCATAAATGAGTCAGTGCCTCCAATGCGGCATCAGTTTGTTGAAAGATTTTAATTTGTATTTCATCAGTTCCAGGAGCCTTGTTCTTTGCCAATGCTTTCAGTGCACCTTGAACTTGTTTCTTCAGTAAAACTGGCTCTTGTTCATATGCTACCTCTTGAAATGATTGAACATCAACCATTTCTTTTTGCTGCAGTGTCTGTGTATTCCTTCCATCTTCTTTGGATGCTTTCTGCATCATTCAATATTTTGCCCAGATAATCCTTCAATATTGTATGTCAAGGTTTGATTTTTTTCTTCAACTTTTTCAGCTTGAAAAATGTTAAGTGTATTCTTCCCTTTTGGTTTTCTAACTCCAGGTCTTAACACATTTCATTATAATACTTGACTTTGTCTTCTCGAGCTGCCCTTTGAAATTTTCTGTTTAGCTCTTTTACCGCTTTATGTTTTCCATTTGTTTTAGCATCTCTGGTAGCGTAGTGGTTATGAATCGGGCTGCTAGCCTCAAGGCCGGCAGTTCGAAACTACCAGCTGTTCCGCGGAAGAAAGATGAGGTTTTCTGCTCCCATAAACATTTACAGCCTAGGAAACCCTGTACAAGGTCACTATGAGTCAGAACTGACTCCACAATACTTAACAACAACAACAACACTGTAGAGCAAGTTTCAGAGTCTCTTCTGGTATCCATTTTCTTCTTTTTTGTCTTCTTAATGACATTTTGCTCTCTTCCTGTATGTTTTTTTTTTTTAATGTTTTATTGTGAATTATGTGATAGTTTACATGGGAGAACATTAGCTTTACATTCATCCTATCATTTCATTGCCATGGTTACAATCCCCTCCATGTATCATCAAACAACCAAAGGGTATACCCTGCAAGCCTACCCCCCCATCTCCCCGGCACACAGTTCCTTTCTCTCTCTGGGTCTAAAGTCCCTAGCCGCTCCATCTCTTCATGCCATTGTCTCTGCCTCCATCTCTGGCATCACTGTTTCTCTGGGTAGGGTCCCGTTCTCTGCTCTTCTCTCTTGTTGGTCCCAGGGACCTCTGCTCCTAGACTGCAAAGT
>NW_006408624.1:8373942-8375154 GCF_000296735.1 Chrysochloris asiatica
ACACTGTTGGCCAACCAGGTCTCCACCCGGGTTCACAAGAGTCTATTGAATGTTGTAGGGCTTAGCTCGCAGCTTCATTGCTGTTTTTCCCTCACTTCCCCTTATCGATCAGAGTATGTATTCCCATTGAGTCTTAGTCTTGGAAGGGGGTTTGCCATGAGGGGATCTGACCACTTGCCTTGATGTCTCCAGGGCAAACAACTTGCTTGTTCTTGTAGTGACAGTCAGTCTGCCTATATTGGTTTGCATTTTTCCTATCAGTCTTTCTTTCAAGAAGTATCTTTTGTTCTTCAAGCTGCTCCAGGCTGGTCTGCTTGTCCTTTCAAGTGGAAATTTCCTACTTCAGAAGATTCTGGAAGCGGTTCAGGATTCCACCTATGGTCTTATGTATTGCAGAGGTTCCACAGGAAGCCTCCTTCACTGGACACATCGTAGCCCCATTTTATTTTCTTTTTTATTTTTTATGTTTTGTATGTTTTTTTTATTTGCTCCAGGAGGGTTCTTAACTGTCACTGTCCCACACTCTGGATGATTTCTGATCCCACCACAAGGAGCCCTTGAATCAGATAAAGTGAGAAATTGAGATTAAAGAACCCCTCACCCTGCTTTTTACCAAGGGAGCCTCCTTTTAGAACAAAAGTCAAAAAGGTTATTGAGTTGAGTCTGGATGAATTCCACCCTCAGCTTCCCATGGTCCTGACTCCACTTTGGGCAGGGAGAAACCAGAGACCACTGTTCCCAAAATTTCCCCTTCACCTTTTTGGAAACCAAGGGAGGGGGTGTGGAAACCCCACCATGATCGCTATTCATCTTCCAGCTTTGTCCCTTTCTCCATCCTTGGTTAAAACCCTTTGCACATAAGGCAACGTGGAAGCTGATATTTTTACTCATTTCACTGTTTTAAAGCACCATTATGAAGTTGGGTTTTACAGTAGCTAATAGTACCTTTTTATAAGTATATATCTCGTATCTGTCATATATATATAAACTGTAAACAAGAGGTAACAGCGGCTTCTAGATATTGATTTTCTTCAAGGTTTTCCTGTGTGGTAGGCACCTGAAATACTGTAGAAAATGTCTGCGTTGGTGTCCTGTCTTCCCTGCTGCTAGCTGGGCTCTGTTTTGCATGACCAGGAATGGTGCTGGCAAGATGGCTCAGGGGCCAGGAGGGAATTGTGCTGCCCAAGTCGCTCTATTTTCTGTCCCCTGCTT
>NW_006408624.1:8376134-8378044 GCF_000296735.1 Chrysochloris asiatica
ATTCTCAAAGAGCCAGAAGAAGAGACGATCATCTCCCTCCTTGGGCTGCGCATCATGCAGGAAGCAGTAGAACTCAAAGAAGAGCTGGCCAGTGCCCTCGTAGAGTCCCTTGCAGGCACGGTTGATGATGGAGAGATCATTGCAGGGACTGACCCCAATCACCAGATCAAATGGGCTCCACTCCTGGATATGCTTCTGGTGATGCTGCGGACGTTGCCGATGTACATGAGTTTCCCCTGATGTCAAACCATGCCCACTGTGATGGAGTCCTGACACACCTCTGAGGCAATGTAGCAGTCCACCTGGATGCCCAAGTCCTTCAGCACCAGAAGCCCTGTGGAAATTCCATCAAACAGGGACAGCACCCGGATGAGCTTCCTCTTCTCAGCCAGGACAGGTGGGTAAACCTTCAGAGGGTCAAATTCCTGGTCATGGTTGTTGGCGAAGAACATCTGGAGCCTTGAGGGCCAGTCATCCCACCACCGCAGCAGCCCATAGGTGCCCTTGTGCCCACACATGTAGCAGTTCCAAGGGTCTTCCTTAATGGCTGCCTGGGCAGCCCCTGACCCCACCAAGAGATCCACACACTCCACGCAAAAGCACCTGCAGCAGTTGTTGTTCCCACACATGAGTACCTCACGCCCCCCGCAGCAGATGGTGCAGTAGGACTGATAGCCATCGTCATCATACTGGTATGCACACTCCAGGAAGCAGTTCTTGCAATTTTGGCACATCTTTCCGATGAAGAGAGGGTGTTCCAGGGTAACACTGAGGCTCCCACAAGAGATGCAAATGTCCTTGATGCTCCGCATCTCATATACCAGCCGCTCTCTTGTGTGTTCATCAATGATCTCCTTGACTTTAGGCTTCTCAGTTGTGCTCTTCCCAGACTTTTTGGCTGGTGGAGGTGGAGCATAGGCTGCCTCGGGTTCAACCCACATGTCTGTGTAAACTTCTTTGTAGGGGTTCTTCTCCTCTTCTGGTGGCTCCAGGCCCTTGGGGCCTGAGGGTTAGAAACCCCCAAGTGCCCATTTGATCATTTGTTCTGCACCTCCACAGCCTTGGCTGTGTCACTCTCATCATTGTCATGGCATGCCAGCAACAGCTTTCCTGCACGGCTGTTGGCCACCTGCAGGACTTCGTAGATGGCTTTGGGATACATGGACTGCTTGTTGTAGGTGGCCTGGTGGAATGCATTACAAAGGGAGCTCAGGAGCATCAGCTTCTACACACACACCATGGAGAACTTGCTGTCTCCGAACCACATGACCCAGCGGATGCCTTCAGCTGCTTGGTTCCGGCCCATCATCCACCAAGACACAATGTGGCCTGGCCACTAGGAGAAGCCCATTAGTTTTCCCCACACGAGCTTCCCAGTGCCAAAGCTCCATCTATCCTCATACTCATGTTCATCATCAGCTGCTTTGGTGGCATTCTTGTCCCTGGTGTTGGTGCCCTACAGGCTCAGGTGTGGTGGGCACAGTGGGGGATGCAGGGTCGGTGGGCTGCTGCACAGCAGGCAGGCTGGCCTCCTCCACCTTTTGAGATTCTTTGGGTGTCTCGTTTTCTTCCACAGCATTCATTACTGCAATTACCTTGGCTTTCTTCTAAGCCCATCAGGCCAGGCGCAGCCCCTCTGTGGTCCCGCTCAGGTCTGTAGCCCCATTTTAGGTATTCCAATCAGTTACAGGCAGAAGACAGACTTACAATCTTTTATTGTGATGTTTCTTGGCTTTTCCTTTCTCTCCCCCTCAAGTGTCTATTTTATAATGGTATGCCAGGGAAACCAAAATTCAAAAGACAGCCAAGCATCTTAATATTATTGACCCCCTTTTTCCCATTCCAACCATGTCTCAATCCCTGTATCACAGCACCCTGTTGTTCCAAGGTTGTGCATACATCATTATTTA
>NW_006408624.1:8383010-8387784 GCF_000296735.1 Chrysochloris asiatica
TAGTCAAGCTATGGACAACATTGCAGAGACTGAGTATTATGGAACACTTAATTGTACTCACGAGGAGCCTGTACATAGACCAAGAGACAATTGTTCAAAAAGAACAAGTGGATACTGAATGGTTTAACAACACGAAAGGTGTATGTGAGGGTGATATTCTTTTACTTTACTAATTCAGTCTGTATGCTGAGCACATAATCTGAGAAGCTGGGTTATATGAAGAACAATGTGGCATCAGGATTGGAGGAAAACTCATTAACGACCTGTGATATGCAGATGATTTAACCTTGCTTGCTGTAAGCGAAGAGGACTTAAAATGCTTACTGATGAAGATCAAAGACCGCAACCTTCTGTATGAGTTGCACTTAAATGTAAAGAAAACAAAAATCCTCACCAATGGGCCAATAAATAACATGTTAAATGGAGAAAAGATTGAAATCATCTAAGACTTCATTATGCTCAGATCCACCAACACTCATGCAAGCAGCAGTCAAGAAATCAAATGTATTGCACTAGGCAAATCTGCTTCACAAGACCTCTTTAAAGTGTTGAGCAAAGATGTCAATGTGAGGACTAAAGTGCACTTGGCCCAAGCCATGATGTTTTCAATAACCTCATATAAATATAAACATTGGGCAATGAATAAGGAAGACCTTAGAAGACTTGATGCATTTGAGTTATGGTGTTGGAGAAGAATATTCAGAATACCATGGACTGCCAGAAGAAGAGACAAATCTGTGTTAGAAAAAGTAAAACCAGAATGCTCCTCAGAAGTCAACATGACTAGACTTTGTCTCTCTGATTTGAACATATTATCAGGAGGGACCAGTCTCTGTAGAAGGCTATCATGCTTGATAAAGTGGAAGGTCAGTGAAAAATGAGGGTGATCCAAACAAGATGGATTGGTACAGTGGCAACACCAATGGGCTCAAGCATAGCAACAATTGTAAGGATGGCACAGGACCAGGCGATGTTTCACTCTGTTGTACATAATGTTGCTATGGGTTGGAAATGACTTGAAGGCACCTAATAGCAACAGCAACAAGGGTCACAGATTTCGGCAGAGCTTTCAGACTAAGACCGACTAGCAAGATGGAGAGGCAGACCATTTCTGAAGTTAGCCACTGAAAACCTTATGAATAGCAATGAAACATTATCTGATATAGAGCCATAAGGCGAGCTCCTCAAGTTGGAAGGCACTCAAAATACAGCTGGGGAAGATCTACCTTCTCAAAGTCGAGTTGACTATAATTATGCGAATGGAGCAAAGCTTTCAGGACCTTCATTTGCTGATAGGGCAAAACTCAAAATGACGAGAAAGAGTTGCAAACATCCATTAATAATCAGATTGTGGAATGTATGACTTATGAATCTAGGAAAATTCGAAGTCATCAGAAATGAAATGAAACTCAAATATGAGCATCGTAAGCATTAGTGAGCTGAAATGGACTAGTATTGGCCATTTTGAATCAGAAAATCATATGAGTTTTTATGTCTGGAACAACAAACCGAAGAGGAATGATATCTCATTCATTATCAGAAAGAGCATTTCAAGATCTATCTTGAAGTACAGTGCTGTCTGTATAGCAACAACAATGGACTAAAATGTAACAACAATTGTGTAGGTGGTACAGAACTGAACAGTGTTTCATTTTATTGTGCATAACATCACTATAAGTTGGAACTGACTCGATAATACCTAACAACATTGTGTACAGTCTGGTATCTTGCCTTTTCTATTGGACAAGACTCAAGTAACCCTAAATGAACTTTCTCCACTGCTAATCTGTGTCTTGAGTAGAATGATTAGAGGATGGTAGACAGTTGTTGAGTGCTGTTGAGTCAATTCCCACTCACAGAAACCCTGTATAAGGTTTCCAAGAAGCGACATGTAGGTTTGAACCACAATCCTTGTGGTTACAGCCTATTGCTTATCCTAAAGCACCACACCAACACAATTAGCACTGATTTATTCCAGAACAGTGTCCTGATGACACTGTCCATTTGTTCCAGCTTCCTGAATCCCCAGGGATCAAATCCCTTCCCCAAATTTTGTCTTTTGTCATAAATTTTCTAGACTTGATTTCTATTTGCTTGTGGAAAACACACATAAGTTTGATATATTTCTCTATCAGTTATGAGTCACTGTTGTAAGTGATTAGAAATCCAGCCCACACTGGGTTAGGCAATAAGATAATATAAATACTCCAGTAAGAGAAAAAAACACCACCCCAGAGGAGATTGGATTTTATGGATGACTGGATTCAGGGGCTTAAACAATGTGATTAGTTTCTGATCTCTTTCCAGGGTTTGGTTTTGTTCTCCTGAGGGTTAGTTTCATTCAGTTTTTAATCATTTATTTTATTTTTGTTGTTGAGAATATGCACAGCAGAGCATACACCAATTTAATGCTTCCTACAATTATTGACACCGATTACAGTACAGGTTGAGCTGTACAACCATTCTTACCCTCCTTTTCAGAATTGTTCCTCCCTCATTAACATAAACTCACTGCCCACTAAGTTGCCTATCTAATCTTTCTATTTGCAGTTGTCAGTTTGATCCCATTTCGATAGATCTTAAAAAGAGCATGATGCTAATAGCGGTTAAGTTAAGCCATTGCTTGGTTTTAAGACTTCAGGGAATATTTGTTGGTTTAAGGTTTAAAATTTATCTCAGAGCTATAGTTTCAGGGATTCATCCAGCCTCCATGACTTTAGAAAAGTCAAGAATCCATGAGAATTTGAGATTCTATTCTGCATTTCCCCCAATTTTGATCAGGATTCTTTTATAGAATTTTTAATCAAAACATTCAGTAATGGTAGCCGGGCACAATCTAATTTTCTGGCCTCATAGTAAAAGGGGTCAGTTGTTCATGGAGGCAATTAGCCACACACATTTCATTTCCTCCACTTACTCTTCTCTTTCTTCCTCTGTTGCTGCAGGCAAGTAGAAACCCACTGTTTAACCTTGAGTGGCCACTTGCAAACTTTTAAGACTGCAAGTACTATGTGTTGGTTTCATTTTTAATCACACACACACATAACTAAACAATTGTGATAGAGTTAGTTCTAACTCTTGGCAACTCCATGTGCATCATAGTAGAACTGTGCTCTACAGGGCTTTCATGGCTGTGACTTTTTGGGAGTAGATTGTTAGTTCTCTCTTGCTAGGTACCTCTGGTGAGTTGAAATCAGTTAGTAAGCCAGTGCTTAAATGTTTACACTACCCAAGGACTCCTTTACTCTTAGGATCCACCTAAAAGTGAAATGTCTGCCCCCAACTCTCAGGTCGAAGTTCTGCATAAAAGATGACAATTTCTCTTCCCCAGTGCAGTCAGCCACAATTCCTGGGTGGTTCTTGTTGGCTGGATTTAGAACTCATGCTTCCCTCAGAATAAATCATGGAAGACCGGGGATGCACGATTCTGACTGGTGAGGGTTGAGTCACTTACCTACCCTAGAGCAGGGCAGAAGGGTCAATGCCTCCCAAAGCACTTGCACTCAGAATCAGATAGAAGTTCTTATGAAGAAAGGAGTAAATAGATGCTGGGTTGTGAAAACAACAGGTTTCAAAAGTTTATTAAAACACATAGAAGTTTTTACTGTTAGTAGGCTTACAGGAAACAGATGGCACATTCAAATGGATAATTGAAGATAGATAGTTCAATGATGGAGCTAGTCACATAGGTAAGGGTAGTGTTGAGATATCAACGAGGTAGTCAATTACCCTGGGGACTAGCAAGAGTGGAGAATCATTACTATCTCTGGCTTCAAAGGGAGGAGACAGAGCTGTAGTTTCTGGAAGTGTCCTTCCAACTGGAGCAGTGACTTTGGTAAAGAAACACAACCACTATCTATACATGATCTGATAGAGACAGACTGGGAGTAAGTGGGCTAAATACCTTGGCCTTCTTCTATTTCCTTCTTACTTATGTCTTGCATTGGACAAACTCAACTGGAAGACATAGGGCAAATGGGTAAAGTTCACAGGTCAGCCTTCTAGAGCACAAAGCTGGGTAAATTAGGGTAGAGAATGAAAGGCAAGCAAAGAACATATTGTTGTGTGCTGTTGAGTCTATTCCATGTAATAGCAACTCTATAGGACAGAGTAGAACTGCTCCATGGTACTTCCCAAGCTGAAATCTTTCTCTGGTAGAGCAACTGGTGGGTACATACCACTGATCTTTGGGTTAGCAGCCAACTGCTTAATCACTGTGCCACCAGGGTTCATCAGAGAACATATAGTATATGAAATAATACACATACACAAACACAAACATATATACACACACAAGTGGGCTTCAAAAAGTTCATGGGGGAAATTCCATTATTTTCTAATTCCACTTTTCCATGAACATTTTAAAGTCCCCTCATGTATACATGTTGTTGTTAGGTCCCGCACAGTCAGTCCCAATCCTTAGAGATCCTATACACATTAGGCTGAAACACTGCCTGGTCCGGTACCATCCTCATAATTGTTGTTACATTGGAGCCCATTGTTGCTGCCACTGTGTAATCCATCTCTTTGGGGGTCTTCCTCATTTTTGCTGACCTTTCACCTTTATCAAGAATGATGTTTTTCTCCAGGGACTGGTTCCTCCTTATAACATGCCCAAAGTATGAGAGACAAAGTTTCCCCATACGCATTCTGAGGAGCATTTTGGCTGCACTTCTTCCAAGACAGATTTATTTGTTATTTTGGTAGTCCACGGTATTTAAAAAATTCTTTGCCAACACTGTAATCCTAATGCACTGATTCTTCTGCAGTCTTC
>NW_006408624.1:8388484-8389895 GCF_000296735.1 Chrysochloris asiatica
ACTCTGGAAAGCAATATGGTGCTTCCTCAGAAGGTTGGAAATAAAATACCTTATGATCCAGCAATTCCTCTACTTGGTGTTTACCCACAAGAAATACGAGCCATAACATGAGTAAATGTATGCACATCAATGTTCATAGCAGCACTATTTACAATCGCAAAAAGATGGAGATAGCCTAAATGCCCATCAATTGAAGAATGGATAAACAAACTGTGGTACAATGGAATATTAGGCTACCTTGAAGAATAACAAGGAAACTGCAAGCCAATGCATAAAATGGATGAATCTTGAAGACATTATGTTGAATGAAATTAGTCAGTCACAAAAGGAGAAATACAGTACAATACAATCAATACAATAGTGCATAGGACCATTATTGCAAAAGAAAAAGAAAAAGAACCCACCCAAAAGGAGAAAAACAAAACAAAACTATATATATAATTGTTGATTACTGGGATGTATGGGATGAGAGGAGGGGAGGGCAGGAGGGGAAGATAGAGCACATGGTAGGGAATAGACACAGGAAAGCTTGGGTGCTGGGGCGGGGGCGGGCAATACACAAGAAGGAGGAGGGGAATGGAAGAACAAGGCTGATGGGAGAACAGTTAGGCAGTTCACATGGGCTAAGTGGGACAGAGGTAAATGATGTATGCACAACCTTGGAACAGCAGGGCTTCAAGACACAGGGATTGAGGCATGGTTTGAAAGGGTAAAAGAGGGGAATAATGTTAAGACGCTTGGCTGTCTTTTGAATCTTGGTGTCCCTTGCCTACCATTGTGAAATAGACACGGGTTGGTGGGGGAGGGAATAGCTAGAAACATCACAATAGAAAGCTTTTAAGTCCGTCTTCAGCCTATAATTGATTGGAATACCTTAAAGGAGGCTAAAAATTGCACAGTGAAAGGGACCTCCTGTGGAGCTTTTGCATTGCATAAGACCATAGGTGGAATCCAGAATCCCATCCAGAATTGTCTGAGGTGGGAAATTTCCACTGGAAAGGATGAGTAGACCAGCCTGGAGGGGACAGAAGAACAGAAGATACTTCGTGAAGAAAGACCAGCAGGAAATATCAGAAACACAATATGATGGCAATATGATTACTACAAGAACAAGTAAGCTGTTTGCCCAGGAGCCATCAAGGCAAGTGTTTGGGTCCCCTCAGAGCAAACTACTTTCCAAGACTAAGACTCAAGGGGAATACACAAGCAGGCATGTGGTCTGGTGGTCACCTATAAGGGAAAGTGGGGGAAAAACAGCAATGAAGTTGTGATCTAAGTCTAACCACATTCAATAGACTCCTGTGAACCCGGGAAGAGATCTGGATGGCCAGCAGTTACGGCATGACCAGGGGACTCCTGGGCCCAGAGGCAGTGACATGCCCACAGAGGACTAGAGCAAAGAGTGAAGCAT
>NW_006408624.1:8391804-8394620 GCF_000296735.1 Chrysochloris asiatica
CACATCATCATCTCTGGCTCCATTTCAGGCATCACTGCTTCTCTGGGTAGGGTCCCACTTTCTGCTCTTCTCCCTTGATGGTCTTAGGGACATCCCAACTGATTTTTGTATGTTGTTCTTATATCCTGCCACTTTGCTGAATCTTCCAATTTCAGGCTAAGGAAGTTTATAGAATTCTTACTTTTATCATTGACTTTAGTGGTTGGTTGCTGCATAAATTTGAATAACAGTTGTTTTAACTGTCTTTCTTGTTTGCATATAAATATTATTCTGTCATAGGCAGCATTGGATTTCAAGATAGATCTTGAGATTTTTTTTTTATTAGATGAATGTGACATCTCGGCATAGTAAGCCATACAATTATCCAATTGTCATTCCCAGCACAGTAAGCCATATGATCATTGATTCAAAATGCCCAATGCTTATACATTTCAGCTCCAAATGTTTAGGATATTGACCTTTATTTATTCCATTTTATTTTTTATGATTTCCAGTTTCCTTGATTCATACTTTTTACATTCCATGTACTGATTATTAATGAGTGTTTCCAGGTGCTTATTCTTCATTTCAGCAAATGAACGGCCCAAAATCTTTGCTCCATTCATTTTGAGGAGGCAGCCCTTCCCGGTTGGTACCTTGAGTGCCTCCCAATCTGATGTACTTATCATTTGGCACTATATTAGACAATGTTCTACTGCTATTCATATGATTTTCAGGGACCAATCCCCCAGAAGTTGACCACCTATTCTTTCTTCCTAGTCTGTTCTTAGTCTGTAAGTCCCACTGAAACCTGTCTACCATGGGTCACCCTGCTGATTTTTGAAACACTGATAGCATTGCTTCCAATATCACAGCAATATGCAAGCCTACTCCGCAGTACAACAAACTAACAGAGGAGTAGAGCTATTGAACACTTGAAATGTGGGTAGTATGAATGAGGAATTGAATTAAAAATTTTTTCCGTGGGAGAAAGATGAGGCTTTCTGCTCCCATAAAGATTTATAGCCTCAGAAACTTTATACAGGTCACTATGAGTCAGAACTGACTCCACGACACATAACCACCACCACCATCACCACCAATATAAATGTAAACAGTCACAGGTAGCTAGTGGTTATTAGGTTGGAAAGTACAGCTATAGACTCTGAAGATGAGGGTAAAGAAGCTAGATAAGGTTTGGAGCTATAGCCTTGCTGGAACTTAGGGTGCTGAAAACGGAATCTCTAGATAGTGAATCAGATTAGTGGTGGCAGTGCTGAAATTCTACCAGAACACATCAGAATGTCACACCAATTATTATGATATTCAACCATTTCCGTATCAGTTGGAAAATAACCACTGCCCCAAGTTCTGCAAGTGTCTCCTGCCTCTCCAGTCATTCTGCCTGACCCCCAGGACTCCCTGGACTCCTGAACCATCAAGTGGAACCCTTCACTGCCCCCTGTTTCTGGCCTGTCACAACAGGGATCTTTCAGGGGTGCACTGGAGACTGTTCTCACTGATTGGTTTCTTTGCCATTCTGGTTGTTAACTATTTAGAACATCACCCCTGATGATGGCACAGAAAGAGTCCAGAAGCTGCTGTCTGGTTATTCATGTAGGAGAATGTCTGTTACGACCCATAGGAAGAGGCCTGCCCTCATACACCATGGACAGTTACATGAGAACATCTTATCTTTTTGCTTTGTGCTATTTTCTCTTTCTCCCTCCTTTCTAAAACCCACACTGGAGAAGTAATCACAGGAAGGCATGAGTTTGTAAGGGCTCTCCCACTACTCTCAGCCACTAGAGCCTTACAGCTGACCTTCAAAAGGTGGGGACAGGAAAAGACCTCAGAATCAAATGTAAAATGGAAAGTTAAACTAGTCTGATGGAATCTCAATAACCAAAAGTGACTGAAATTATGGGCTCAAGTTTGGGGTAGGGATAAATGGAAGGACTACAAGACTCACCACCCTAATTCAGATGCTGACCTTCTCTTGTCTTCCATTTCCAATCCTTGGCCCAATCCCCTCTTTCATTCTGGCTACTCGGCCCAGTGGCTGTCCCCTCCTCTGGCCATGAACACACATGCACACACACACATACACACACACACACTGGCATATCTGGCTAGTTCTTAAGACCTCCAAGAGTCTTTGGAAATACAAAAGCAGACCAAGGCTTACAGGGACCTGCTCAGCCATTAAAGAAGAGAGCTATCATGGAAGCCCCACACCCTCAGTCATTGCTTGTGGAAAACACCTGACTCAAGCTGGAGCAGTCTTCTGGGAATGATGGAATTTTCATTGGCGAGACACATAAAACTCAGCGTCATTAAAACAGAATCACACTAATGGAATGTTCCGGGAAGAAATTCTGTGATCTCCTGCTGTGGGGTGCTCTCAACCTGCCTTTCTGCCAACAATTTCTTGGTTATTCAACACTTTCTTTAAGTCCATGAGCTGTCTTATGACCCTTCTAATATGCTGTCCACAGCCCTCTTCTTCTCTTCCATCCCATACTTCTTTTCCTTAAGTTAGCCAGATCTGGTATGTATGACTTGCAGCCAATTGACTCTTAACTAATAAATTTTATTCAAGGTCAAATGGTTATTGAAAATACCATGGCTTGCGTCAGGGGCACCTTAGTCCTCAAACTGACATCTTTACTCTTCAACATTTTAAAAAGGTCTTGTGCAGCAGATTTGCCCAATGCAATATGTCGTTTGATTTCTTGACTGCTGCTTCCATGAGTGTTGATGGATGATCCAAGCAAAATGAAGTCTTTGACAACTTCAATCATTACTCCATTTATATGGATGTTGTTTATTGGTCC
>NW_006408624.1:8395005-8396786 GCF_000296735.1 Chrysochloris asiatica
TTATGGGTTGGAAACGACTCAATGGCACTTAACAACACAGGTTCTGAAGGCCTTTGAAGGGAAAATTCAGATAATGTGGATAAGGCTTTTCTTGGCAGTATTTTATTTTTGCAAGGGCTCAGATAGTATCCAAGGAGATGGTGAAGTGGAGAGTCAGGTCTTTGTTCCAATCACAGCTACCACAAGCATTTCACTCACTCTGTGGCTTTGAGCAAGTCTTATCTAACTTCTCTTGTTTCTTTTGTAAAACTGGGTTAAAACCAAAAGAGAACAAACCCATTTTCCTTGAGTTGATTCCAACTCATAGCGAAGTCACCCCCTATGGTACAGAGTAGAACTACTACATGGGGTTTTCTTGGTTGTAATCTCTATGGAAGCAGATCACCTGGCCTTTCTTCTGAGGTGCCTCTGGGTGGGTTTGAACTGCCAACCTTTAGATTAGTAGAAGATCACAAACCACCTGCATCACCCAGGGACCCATAAAACTGGGATAAGACTGTCTGGGGCCATCTGGGTACTGGCTGGGAAAAGACCTGTGCTGAGGTACTGGGACAGGGGAACCGTGCAGGCAGCCATTTGAAGACAAGGGGACAACATTATTCTCCTCTTCCTGGTGAATAGCAGGTGATATGAGGGGCCTTCAAAAAGTTCATGGTTATTATACAATAGTGCTTTATCAAGGCAGTGGATGTAGTAGCTGACAATAAATTGTTCCATAAATACTGAAAACAAAACAAAACAAAAAGCAAGTTCATGGAAAAATTCCATTTTCTTTTCATTCAATTTTTCCACAGACTTTTTCTTTTTAAGTTTTTATTGTGAATTATGTGATAGTTTACATGAGAGAACATCAGCTTTACATTCATCCTATCGTATTTCGTTTCATTGCAATGATTGCAATCCCCTCCATGCATCATCAAACAACCAAAAGGTACACCACACAGGCCTGTCCCCTGGCCGCCAGCACACAGCCCCTCTCCCTCCCCGAGTCCAGAGTTCCCAGCTGCTCCATCTCTCCATGTCATCATCTCTGCCTCCATTTCGGGCATCACTGCTTTTCTCCTGCTCTCTGCTCTTCTCACTTGATGGTCCCAGGGACTTCCGCTCCTGGACTACAAAATCAACCACTCCCCTTCTTTTGTTACAAAACATCTGCCTTTACATTTCCCACCCTCACAGTCAGTCCTGATAGCAATTATTCACTATTGTACCACAAGAGTCTTAAACCCATCTCCTTTCACCAGTCCCATCCCAACAGATTGGAAACCACTCAGTGGAGAGTCTACCTTCCCCCACCCCCTCTGGAACTAGGCTCCCTCTTGAAAGTTTGTAAGCCAGTCATGTCTTGCCTTTGTAGCTCCTCTCCTCCCTATTTTGGGTAGCCAATGTCTAAGTTGCCCTCAACAGACTTTTTTGAAGCCCCCTCATCAAACTGAATTCTGGGGTCAGTTTCACTCCATGTTCCAGCTCCTGCTCTGAGGCAGGCACTTAGGAAGGACAAGAAAGGGACTCGGAACAAGCCTGATTAATATCCCAACTCTGCCCTGCACGCCCTGCTAAGATCTGTATTTTGTGTACACTGATGTTTGTGAACTACTGACTTGTCCATCTTTTTTAAGTTCAGGGAACCAGACAACTACAGTGGGAGAAGTAGAAGCAGGTTAGCTCACTGGTGATGATGCAGCAGAAGCACTGCCTTGAGGCTGCAGTGTGCAGAAACTATAGGCTAGCTGCCTGGGCCAAGCCTGCTATCTCCTATACTAAGAACACTTTGGAAGAAA
>NW_006408624.1:8400870-8402565 GCF_000296735.1 Chrysochloris asiatica
GGGGTGGGGAATGTCTAACATAATATCTGACACTAAAGAAAGAAAAAAAGCAGGTTAGTGGATGTGAAGTGAGGAGCTTTGGATGATCAAGGACAGCCCCAGAACAAAACAGATGTAAAAATGGTGAAGACATGAGGTTTGACTACATAAGGGAAACTTTTTCTGCCAAGGGCCATTTGGATATTTATAACATCATTCATGGGCCATACAAAATTATCAACTTAAAAATTAGCCTGCAATATTTGGTCAAACATTTAGTAAACTCACCCATAATGTGATGGCTTAAAGAACTCTGGTTGTTTAGTGGTTAAGAATCGGGTTGCTAACCTCAAGATCAGAAGTTCGAAACTACCAGTCATTCCACAGGAGAAAGATGAGGGCTTCTGCTCCTGCAAAGATTTACAGTCTTGGAAAGCCTATGCAGGGTCTCTGTGAGTTGGAAGCAACTCCACAGCACACCACTACCACCACCAAGGTGATGGCTTAACAACACCATATGGTCCATGGCCCAGATGTTACCTGCCACTGGTATAAGGGAATGCTTTACCTGTTGAAAGAAGAACAGCAGCAACAGCAACAACAAAATACTTCTGTAGTTTGAATGCTGAAAGGAGAATTTGTAGGTGGGAGAGATTTCAATTAAATAGACCCAATTCGTCTCTCCCTCCGCCCACAGTGGCTAAACTGGGCTACTAAGCAGGTGTGTACTTAGCTGAGAAAATATTGAAATACTAACATAGTGCACGCACAAGAAAGAGTAACTGCAGTAAGCAGTGAGATGAATTATTTATAAATAGGAATGATAATGTAACTCATTACTTTGGAGGAAACCGACACGAACATTGATCAATGGGCGCCCTAAAAGAGCAACTTGTGAAAAATGTTAGCAGCATTGTGTTCGCCCACATCATGACAGACAGCACATGCTTCCTTGCTCATTTGTTATGAGAACTCTGTCTTTTAGAAGAATCATCAATTTATCTTTATTCTCAAATTACTACCTCGCTGGTGCTTCTAAATAGTTTAGCTTTTACTTTGATTTTATTGTTGATGCATTGTAAAACTTGTGTAAATCCAAGGTTTTGTTATCTTTTAAAATCCCAAACATAATAATGTTTCAAAATAAACACTCAGGATAAAGAGACCACCTGTTTATATAAGTGTTCCTTATAAAACTCATAAGTAAAAATCTTCTGAATCTGAGGGAAAATTCAAAAGATATTAGGAAGGAATTGCCATCAAGTCGGTTTTGACTCATAGCAACCCTTTTAGGGTTTCCAAGGAGTGACTAGTGGGTTTGAACTACCGACCTTGCATTAGCAGTCTAGTGCTTATCCTATAGCGTTACACCAGGACTCCTAGTAAGGAATGTTGTTGTTGTTGTTAAGTGCTGTTGAGTTGGTTCCAACTCATAGTGACCCTCTTATAGGGTTTCTGAGGAGCAGCTGGTAAGTTTAAACCACCGACCTAGCAATTCAAACCGAACTAGAGGTCGAGTACTTATCCTATGGCGCCACACTTACTGCAGTTGTAAGACATGGCAGACCTTGTTGTTGCTGTCAGGTGCCATTGAGTCGGAACCGACTCATAGCGATCCCATGCACAGCAGAACGAAACAATGTCCGATCCTGGACCAACCTCACTACCGCTGCCACACTTGAGTCCATCAATGATGCCACCTGGCCGATCCATCTC
>NW_006408624.1:8419877-8420358 GCF_000296735.1 Chrysochloris asiatica
GCAAAGCACACTGTGCACCTTTTTTTTCCCCCAAATGTTCCTGCGGAGTGTTTCCGCGGTGTCTCTGCAGCCCCTATTTAGTCCCACCTCTTTGTCTAGCCCAGGATGTGGGCTCAGGCCTCCGAGCCTGGCCAGCGGATTTAAAGGTACGCGTTCTACCTCCCACCTCCGCTCCAAATTCCACAGGCTATAAGCCTTCAAGCCTTTAAACTATTCCTATTTCTGTGGGTCTGAATTTTGAACTCTGTCTTGCCTCTTTTTTGCCTGGAATTCTGAGTTATTGCTGATGGCAACCTTCACTATGCCTTTACCCTAGCCACCAGCAAGCCCTGCCCTCCCTGCTTTTCTAGTAAGTCTGTAATGTCCTTACTCTGTTTCAGGCCCTGCTGAGTTCTGCCACTTGTTGAAATGCTGTGGAGTGGATTATGACCCACAGCAACCCAGTATAGGGTTTCCAATAGCAGCTGTTGAGCTAGAACCA
>NW_006408624.1:8420458-8421051 GCF_000296735.1 Chrysochloris asiatica
GAGTTCCTGGCAGAGGAAACTGCCAGTGGTGGGGGTGGGTCTTGGCCACTCGGTTAATCCCCCACCTCCATTCACCCAGATGTATGTGGGCAAACTGTGAGCGCACTTATTCCCGACACCAATGAAAAAAATAAAATCAGAACCACCCAAAATCGGCAAAGCACACTGTGCACCTTTTTTTTTTCCCCCAAATGTTCCTGCAGAGTGTTTCCGCGGTGTCTCTGCAGTCCCTATTTAGTCCCACCTCTTTGTCTAGCCCAGGATGTGGGCTCAGGCCTCCGAGCCTGACCAGCGGATTTAAAGGTACGCGTTCTACCTCCCACCTCCGCTCCAAATTCTACAGGCTATAAGCCTTCAAGCCTTTAAACTATTCCTATTTCTGTGGGTCTGAATTTTGGAACTCTGTCTTGTCTCTTTTTTGCCTGGAATTCTGAGTTATTGCTGATGGCAACCTTCACTATGCCTTCACCCTAGCCACCAGCAAGCCCTGCCCTCCCTGCTTTTTTAGTAAGTCTGTAATGTCCTACTCTGTTTCAGGCCCTTCCGAGTTCTGCCACTTGTTGAAATGCTGTGGAGTGGATTATGACCCACAG
>NW_006408624.1:8422672-8424091 GCF_000296735.1 Chrysochloris asiatica
TAATGCTATGTAAAAATCTATACAGCTTAGAAAATACTTTAATGTTATGCAGAATCAACCCCCAAATTAAGAAAACTATATTTGTATTTGGAGAATAAAAAGCAGATTTATTATTTCAATCAAAATTATGAATAGATTATTACTGCTACTGAATTAAATCTGAGCTCAAAAATGCCCACAAATTATTCAGAGTTGAAAGGGCTCAACTCGTGTGGCACTTGTACCATTCAAAATGGCAGTTATGACATAGAAAAAGGAATTTATTATGGGGTTTAGTTTTTGTGCAATTGCAGGGATTCATTCAAGGCACAGTGGAGCCAGCCTATCTTCACTTCTCAAAAACTGGAGCCTCAGCTGGAAAAACTTGAGAGCTGAAGGTTGAAATCATTTGGAGGCGTCTTCTCAGTGCTCAATGCAGGTGATGGCCAGAAACTTACCTTGGGCTGCTAAGGTGTGAACATGTCCGAGATATGGCCCATGGAATAAGAATGGAATTGATGTATACTTCTTCCAGGCCTGACCCATATAAACCTTCCTTTGCATGATCATTTCTCTTCTGCATCAATCCACTGAATGAAGAGGAATTCCAGGACCTAGAGGAAGGTAAAATCCCAAGGTGGGTGAAGACTAGGTCTCTGAATGACTACGGTGTAAAGTCCTCTCCAACCTGAAATGGATTGTGACAGGAACAATTTTCTATTAACTTATTTTCTAGTAATTTCCTAAGTCATAGAAATCTTGGAGTTGTTTGTTACAGCAGTTGTTGTTGTTGTTATGTGCCATGGAGTCGTTTCCGACTCATAGCGACACTGTACAGGGTTTCCGAGGCTATAAATCTTTATGGGAGCAGAAAGCCTCATCTTTCTCCTGCGGAACAGCTGGTAATTTCAAACTGCTGACCCTGAGGTTCGCAGCCCAATTCATAACCACTACGCTACCAGAGCTGCTAATACTAATTTTCTTAACTAATAGCCAGCCTGGTTTATTTGCTTTACAAATGATCAGAGTTTTGTTTTTTTGTGTGTGTTTTTATTGTGAGCTGACTGAAAGTTTACAGGCAGACCATCATCAACAAATCATATACTTTGTTTCATTACAATGATTATAATCACCTCCATGTACTATCAGCTATTTCTTTTTTTGAAATACATTGAAATACATTTCAAATACACACGTACATTCTTTAATTTTTTTCATGCGTTAGTAATGATTTTTATCTTTTGAGTATCATTTTTCTTAATTGTCTACTTGAATACTCAAACAAAAGTAATTATTAAATGTAAGCATAATGATTAGCTTTCACCTCCTAGACATCTAAATTAATATGCATTTGATAAGTTGATAAGTGTGTATCTGATGAAGAAATGTATTTTATATTCCTTTTTTGGAATCCCACAAATAGCCACATTTCATAAACAT
>NW_006408624.1:8425471-8429834 GCF_000296735.1 Chrysochloris asiatica
CACATTCTCTGTCCCTCTCTTTCCATGAATCTAGAGTCCTTAGTTGCTCCCTCTCTCCATGTCCCCATCTCTGTCTCCATCTCTGGTGTCGCTGCCTCTCTGGATAGATGGCCAGAGATTTTAAACTGGTATGAAATCTGGAGCTGCAAGCATTCATGGTGATTTTTCTCTCCACCATAAGTGTATTTGGCTGTGTGTGAGAGAGGAAGGTGATGGAATGATTTCTAGGTGACAGTCAGGAGATGTTGGATAGATGATGGTCACATTTACTGGTGAGACCTTTTTATGGTCACTATGTCAAAGGAGCACTCCTAGTGTGGCATTGGCGAATCAGCACTGGATTTGAACCACAAGGTCTGCAGTTCAAACCCACCAGTGGCTCCTCAGAACAGGGTTGCTATGGGTAGGAACTGACTCAGGGGCACTTAACAACAGCAACAATATGTCAAGGGAATCCTGGTGTGACACTGTAGGATAAGTGCTGAATTACAACATCAGCAATTCAAACACCTTGGAAACCCAACAGGGTTGCTATGAGTTGGAACCACTTGATGGCACTTAACAACAATTATTAGTAATATGCACTACATACAATCATTAGTAATATGCACTACATACAGTGTTAATATACAAGTATATCTATCTGTAAGTTTATATGTAATGTTTCTGATCCCCAAAGTCAAATAAAGATCTGATTTATAAAGATACTCATACTGACTCGACAACACCTAACAACAACAACAACAAAAGACAATAATAATGAAAAAAAAAGAGATATTTGACTTACATCAGAACCAATTTATGATAGAGTTGTCAGAATGGAACCTCGATGTGAGTCAGGAACTACCTATATATTAGAATCAATCAATTTCTCTCATCTGTGTTTACTACTCCGACTCAAACAACTATCATCTTTTGGTCGGATGACTGCAATGAGTCAGAATCCACTAGATAGCACTCAACAACAACAACAGCAATGACAGAGAGTAGTAGGCAGGAAGAGTCTAAGTTGGGTTGTCCTCCTCTACTCTTATTCTCATGTAGTCCTTTTTCCACATAAACCAGAGTGATTTTTTTTAAAGTAAAAATTCTCCTTTTAGTCCCCACAAATATACCAAATTCTTCTGTACCCCAGGGCCTTTGTATTTGTGTTCCCCTTTTCCTCAGTTGCTGTTGTTAAGTGCTGTTGAGTGGGTTCTGACTCATAGTGACCCTGTATGGGGTTTCTAAGGAGCAGCTGGTGAGTTTGAACCACCAGCCGTTTGATTCAAACTGACCTTGCGGTTCAGTGCTTTATCCCACAGCGCCACACCAGGACTCTGTTGTAGCACTCTGTTTATTTTTAATTGTTGTTGTTGTTAAGTGACATCGAGTTGATTCCCACTCATAGCAACCCTGTGTAGGATTTTAAGGAGCAACTAGTGGATTTGAATCACCAACTTTGCAGTTAGCAGTTCAGTGCTTATCCTACAACACCACACCAGGACTCTATTTTCAGTGGTGGTGGTTATGTGCCGTGGAGTCAGTTCCGACCCACAGCGATCTTGTACAGGGTTTCCAAGGCTGTAAATCTTTATGGGAGCAGAAAGCCTCATCTTTCTCCCGTGGAACAGCTGATAGTTTTGAACTGCTGACCTTGCAGTTCGCAGCCCGATTCGTAACCACTACGCTACCAGAGTTTGCTTGTTTTATATTGTCAAATTGTCAGTATCCTGAGACTATAATTGCCATAAAGGCAGAGCCTGCTTGTTTCTGCTTTTTAAATGTTTGCACTTAGCCTAATGATTGACACATAATAAGCAAGCAATATATTTATGGTGGTGGTGGTTTTGTGCTATGGAGTCAGTTCTGACTCATAGCGACCCTGTGCAGGGTTTCCGAGGGTATAAATCTTTATGGGAGTAGAAAGTCTCCTCTTTCTCCTGTGGAACAGCTGGTAGTTTCGAACTGCAGACCCTGAGGTTAGCAGCCTGATTCATAACCACTATGCTACCAGAGCTCCATATAAATATGCTGAATAAATGACTGGACGCCACACAAGCTTATCCCTACTTGTCCTACTTTAGCTGTCTCTACAATCTCTACCTCAAGCTTCAGGTTCTCTCTCCGGGCTGCTTTGAGGGAAGGATAGAGTGAAATATTAGGCCTATGTCATAGAGATTTGAAATTATATCAAGAATGACACATTTCTGACACATGAACCACTTTTCTTTTTCCTCGGTTGCTATTGGACCAATCTCTTGTCATCTAGATGATTTAGACTCCTGACAAACCCATGGTGTCAGAGTAGAATTGTGCTCCATAGGGTTTTCAAGGGCCTCTGGGTAGACTCAAGCTGCCAACCTCTTGATTAGCAATCTAACACATTAATCATGTGCACCAGTGAGGGACTCCTGCCTTTATTGGAGACATTATTAATATCACACACCTCCCCCCTTGTCTACCTAACAGTGCTCAGAGCCAGACCTAATTAATTAAGGTTGGCACATAGAATGAAACCTGTTTGCTCTCCCTGACTAAGTGTTACCCGCTCTGGTGGGAAAATTAGGCCCGTCCACAGGGTCCTCACAATTAAGTAGGACTGGGTTCATTGGTAACTAGGTTTGAGGTCTTCCTGGCATGTTCCTGACTGCAGGTCTGAAGCATGATAACCTGTATCATGGCCAGGATGAGAAAGTGTGAGTGTTACCCAGGCTGCCACAGTGAATGGAGGACCTCGCTCTGTTGGGGACCCCATCAGGGAGTGCAGGGCATTTGGGAAAGATCTTGCAGCAGGCTCTATGTGACACAGCCCAGAACTTGAGATTCTGAGAGAATCTCTTCTTCAAACTATGCCTAGATCCCTGTATCACAGACCCCTATTGTTCCAAGGTTGAGCATGTGTCACTATTTTCCTCTGTCCTATTTAGCCCATGCAAACTTGTCTCAGTGTTTTCCCAACCCCTCCCCCTTCTTGTATTGCCCTCCCCAACACCCAAACTATGATGTGTCTGACCCCTACCCTGTGCTCTACCATCACCTCCCTCCACCTTCCCCCTAGTCTCCCCATCCCAACCCCACCATTGTGGTTACCTTATATTCCATTCACTTTTCCCCCCATTTAAGACACTCTATTTTATCCTGTAATCTACCTGACATTCTCCCCACCTGGATCTTGGTTCCTATGTGTTTACCTTCTTTCAAAATGTAATTGTTTTGATCATAGACTGACCTCCCAGATCCTCTGAATTTGTTCTTATAATTTTGTTCTGTTCTTGACTCTTCCATTTGTCAACTGAGTTCCAGGTGGTGCTGCCATGTATGTCAATCTCTGATTGTTGTGTGTTCTTGTTGGTTCTCAGTCCACAGAACTCCCTTTAGGATGTTTTTTAGCACATGGTTGGCTTTGGAAATATTCCTTAGCTTCTGTTTATCTTACAATGTTTTGATTACACCATCATATTTGATTGACTGCTTTGCTGAGTAGAGGATTCTTGGTTGGCAATTTTTTCTTTCAGGGCTTTATATATGTCTCCTCATTGCCTTCGTGCCTACATGGTTTCTGCTGAAAGATCTGAGCTTAATCTGATTTGCTTGCCTTTGTATGTAACACTTCTCTTTTCTCTAGCTGCTTTCAGGATTCCATCCTTATCTTTGATTTTGGAGAGCTTGATTATTATATAAGGAGCTCTGGTAGCATAGTGGTTACGAATCAGGTTGTTAACCTCAAGGTCGGCAGTTTGAAACTACCAGCGGTTCCGCAGAGTGCCTCATCCGAGAAAGATGAGGCACTCTGCTCCCGTAAAGATTTATAGCCTCAGAAACCCTGTGCGGGGTCACTATGAGTTGGAACTGACTCCATGGCACTTAACAACAGCAACAATTATTATATGTCTTGGTGATTGTCTTTTAGGGTTTATCCTTTCTAGGGTTTGTTGAGCTTCTTGAATATTTATCTTTTCACTTTTCAGGACGTTAGGAAATTCCAGAAGCTCCTCAACTATCTCCTCTGTGGACTTGTTTGATTCTTCCTATTCCAGAATTCCAATAATTCTTAAGTTATTCCTCTTCATGATGTCCAACATGAATTTTAGACCTTCTTCAGATAGCTTCATCCTTCTTTCTGCTTGCTTTTCTATCTTAGTAGTGTTGAGAGATTTATCTTCTAGCTCACTAGTTCTGGCTTCTGTCTCTTCAATTCTACTCCTTTGCCCTCTCAGTGTATTGTCAAATTTCTGATATTCTATTATTAATCATTTGGACCTCTTTTGAAAATTGTTTCCAATGCTGTATCTATCATATTTGATTGTTCCTGTAGTGCTTTCCTGACTTCTTCCTTATTTTTCTCAACTCCATTGTATAGTGTTTTGATACATTTTATAAT
>NW_006408624.1:8430465-8435129 GCF_000296735.1 Chrysochloris asiatica
CTGTTCTGATCTTTATCCCGCTTGGTCTCTCCCAAGTTGGTGACTCTGGGAGCAGCTGAGCATCTTGAATTAGAAAGCAATGGATTTCTTGCTTCAGCTGTACATTCCCCTAGCTGTAAGCCTTCCAACCTTCTAAATATTCCTTTATATGTGGTTCAGAGTTCTGGGACCATCCCCTGAGCCTGCTTGGTCCAGTATTCTGTGTTGTTGCTGATGGAGCTCCTCACTGCTCTTCTACCCTATCCGCAGTCTTGTTTGTTCTCCTGCTTTTTGTTTTAAGTGGTAACTGTTCTTTTAAATTTTGAGATCTGTGTACATGCATAATAGAACCCTCCAGGGGCAGCAGTGAGAGTGGGGTGTCCACTGGCTCAGGCACCCCGTGTAGTCACCTGAATGAAGGTGCGCAGACAGTGAGAGACGAATTAACAGATATAAAATAAATAAATAAAGAAGAATGTCCTCACCTTTATCTCCATGGTTTTGTCAGACGTCCATGGCTGCTCTGATCCTTCCCCGCTTGGTCTCACCCAAGATGGCTGCTCAGGGAGCAGCTAAGTGCCTTGGATTAGAAAGCACTGGATTTCTTGCTTCTGCTACAAATTCCACTGGCTGCAAGCCTTCCAACTTTCTAAATATTCATTTATATGTGGTTCAGAGTTCTGGGATCATCCCCTGAGCCTGCTTGGTCTGGTATTCTGTGTTGCTACTGATGGAGATCCTCACTGCACTGTTACCCTATCTGCCATCTTATTTGTTCCTCTCCATTACCTTTTAATGACATTTTTCTATAAATTTTTGAAACCCTTTCATACAATATTCTAAGAGGCATCTGTTCATGTCTCACCATCCACACCACTTGGCTTCCCCAAGGTCCTCACCATGATCTCCTCAAAGGGCCTCCCACTCCTGCCCTTTCCCCTGTTCATTCTCCACAGAGAAGATAGAGGGAGCATTTAAAAAAATAAGACAGTCCAGGCTACCCTTTTACTCAAAACCCTCCAATGATTTCACAGCCATATTAAGTTCAAAACCCTATACCACCCTCACCTCACCCTTGAACTCATTTCACAGTACTCACCATTGTTCTCTCTGTCCCCACTGGTTGCCTTACTATTTCTTGAAGACACCAGACATAGTCTTATCTCAGAGATTTTATTCTTACTCTCCTCAGGTGCTCCCCTCCCAGCTATCCACATGGCTCCTTCATGTCCACACAGCTCACTCCCTTCCTTGTGGGGTTTTGCTCAATGTCATTAGGGATACCGTCTCTGATGAAACTCTTTTTGAAACCTTCCATGCCCAATCTCCTCTGAAGGGTCTTAACCCTTCCTGAAGAGGAGTGAGACAGTTGCCTGGTTGCAGGTTGGTTGTACTGGACTCTTTTCATCATGGAGGGGTCTAAGATACAATTTCATGAGAGTAGACAGATTCTAGGTACAGATTTGCCTTTCTATCTGCACCACCACTCCTGAACTTATTCGTGATCATGATATTTTGCACAACATTGCTTCTGACCTAGGAATTCATTTCACAGTGAAAGAAGGGCATCAGTGGGCTTGTGTCTATGGGATTCCCTGTTGTGTTTGTTTGTTTGC
The DNA here is from genome assembly GCF_000296735.1 of Chrysochloris asiatica. Lineage (NCBI taxonomy): Eukaryota > Metazoa > Chordata > Mammalia > Afrosoricida > Chrysochloridae > Chrysochloris > Chrysochloris asiatica. The sequence goes on from NW_006408624.1 coordinate 8,432,061, forward strand.
TAATTTCTAGCATCCAAAAGCAGCTGGCCTATAGAATGATGACCTACCACAGATCAGTTATAGAACCAGTTTGGAGACAACACCCTGAGAGAAAAACGTTCTTTCTTATGTTATTGTTAAGTGCCTTCCAGTTAGTTCTGACTCATAGCAACCAAAGGCTTTAAATGTTTGCAGGAGTAGAAAACGTCATTTTTCTCTGGTGAAGTGACAGGTGGATTTGAACCATGGGCCTTGTGGTTCACAGTCCAGTGCTTATCTTATGAGGCCTCTGCATTCCCCATTCTATCTTATGTTGGTGTTGATAAGTGCCATTGAGTCAGTTCTGACTCAGCGACTTTGTATAAGGTTCCTGAGGAGCAGCTGGTGAGTTTGAGCCACCGATCTTTTCCGTTCAGACTGACCTGTGGTCCAGTGTTTATCTTACAGTGTCCTACCAGGACTCCATTCAATCTTATAATGTGTGATTGTTGTTGTTGTTGTTAAGTGCCGTCAAGTCAGTTCCAACCCATAGTGACCCTGTATAGGGTTTCCGAGGAGTGGCTGGTGAACTTGAACCGCTGACCTTGTGGTTCAAACCGACTTTGCAATCCAGTGCATTAGCCCACAGTGCCACACCAGGACTCCATAATGTGTGGTAAATGCACAACATATGGTGCTGTTTCTCCTATGACCAAGCTATATGGAATTAGGAGTCAAGTGGTGGAAATGGAAATGATTCCTTGTTGTTTTTATTGTTGTGTGTTATCACGTTGTTATGAGTTCTGACTCATAGCAACCCACCCTGTGTATGGTTTCCGAGGCTGGAAATCTTTATGAGAGCAGAAAGCCTCATCTTTCTCCTGTGGAGCACCTAGTGAACTCGAACTGCTGAACTTGCACTTAGCAGCCCAATGCATAACCCACTACACTGATGGTGGTGGTAGTTATGTGCTGTGGAGTTGGTTCTGACTCATAGCAACCCTGTACAGGATTTCTGAAGCTATATATCTTTACGGGAGCAGAAAGCCTCATCTTTCTCCCTTGGAACAGCTGGTAGTTCTGAACAGCTGACCTTGCAGTTCACAGTCCAATTCGTAATCACTACACTACCAGAGCTCCTTACTACACTGATAGGGCTCCTAATAACCCACTTGAGGTGGAGTGTGGTGGCTCTGTAAGCTAAACACTAGACTGTTAGCCACAAGGTCACCAGTTTGAGCCCACCAACTGCTCTGTTGGAGAAAGATTAGGCTTTCTACTTCTGCAAAGATTTAGTCTTGGAAACCATATACAGGGTCGGTATAAGTCGGAACAGACTTGCTGGTACTTAACAGCAACAACTCACTTGAAGATTTTTTTGCTTTTCATCCTGGAAACATTAAACTCTGCTGGTTTGGAGGTCTTCATTCCCATAAAGGAATGCTTCAATCAGGGGTTACACTGATGGTTCCAAAATGCCATCTAACTTTTTGAGTTACTCAACCCACTAAACCAACAATCAAAAAAGTGTGTGGTACTGTAGGTTAACATGCTAGACTGCAAGGTCAGTTTGAATCACAAGCTCACCAACTGCTCCTTGAAAACCCTATACAGGGTCACTGTGGGTCAGAACCGATTCAATGGCACTTAAAAAAATGGCAATATTGTCCTGGTTATTGTGATTGATCCTGATTACCAAGGGGACATCGGAGTGTTGTTAGTGTGGGCAGAGAGAGCTATATCTAGAACCCATAGAATTCTCTGGGGTTCCTCTTAGCACTTCTATGTCGATAGTAAATTTAATGGAAATCTAGCCAGGATAAAGTAATACCACTGAGGATTTAGCTGAGGTCCTTGCTGAATGCAAAGGTAACGTGAAATTAGTGAAAGAAGGACTTTAATATATATCTCAGCTAAAGAAACAAGGATTGTAGCAGCTATGGATATTTTCTTCCTTACTTATTATTATTGCTGTTAAGTACCCATGAGTTGGTTCCAACTCACAGAGACCCTGTATAGGGGTTCCAAGGAGCAACTGGTGGGTTTGAACTGCTGACCTTGTGGTTAGCAGTCCATTGTTTATCTTACAGCGTCACACCAGGAGTCCTTACTCATTACTATTATTATTATTATTTTTATTATTATGTTGGTCTGACTGAGAGCAACCCTATATAGGGTTTCCAAGGAGTGACTGGTGAGTTTGAACTGCCAACCTTGTGGTTCAACCTGACCTTGTGGTCCAGGGTAATGCACATCTATTAACTTTTATTATTTTCTCTCTTTTATTTATAATATTATGTAAACTTTTCTGGAGGTAAATTTCAGTTTGTTTTTGCTTTACAGTTTATTGTTTAGGTAACTAAAGCATATTTGATTAGGATTATGATCAAATTTGTGGAGTGATTACCATATCTTAGATATAGATTTGTTTTCCTCATCTGTAAAAAAAAATTGAAATTATACTAAACAAACTTTACAGGAAGAAATTTTATCTATTTTAGGAGGGGGGGGGGGGAGGGAAGAATATCAATTTGTGATCCATCACTGCCCCCTAGAGGTAAAATTAAAATACGGACTCCATAAAAACCAGGGGATGTCAGCGGATAAACCTGATAGGACAGAGTAGAACTGCCCCATACCGAAGCAGTAAACAAGACTTTCTCCCAAAGAGCAGCTGATTGGTTCAAGCTTCAGACCTTTAAGTTAGCAGCTAAGCACTTACCCACTGCAACACTAGGATACCTTCGCTAGCTCCATTCCAATGCTTAATAGGAGACTAGGTCAAATAGTATTTTGCCACAAAGTCATAGAAATCTTTATAAAACAAAAGTATCAAGATATCAAATTGTTCCTCAACATATCCTCCATCTAGGTCTATACAAAAGAACTCTGGCAGCGTAGTGGATTACAAACTAGACTGCCAGTCACAAGGTCAGCAGTTGCAATCTACTAGAGACTCCTCGGTAGAAAGATGAGACTTTCTGCTCCCATAAAGATTTACAACCTCAGAAACCCTATGTTGTTATTATTGTCAGGTGCCATCGAGTCGGAACTGACTGATAGCGACCCCATGCACAGCAGAAAGAAGCAATGTCCGATCCTGGGCCAACC
>NW_006408624.1:8436419-8438325 GCF_000296735.1 Chrysochloris asiatica
ACGCTACCAGAGCTCCTTCACAGAGATATGTTTAAACATGTTTGGAATAAACCTGTGGTTATCTGAACCGGAAGTCCAGTAGCAACACTTTTTCTTACTTTGTTGTTGTTAAGTACTATCGAGTTGGTTCTGACTCATAGTAACCCTAGGCACAACAGAACAAAGTAGTGCCCACTCCTAAGCCATTCTCACAATTTTTGTTGTGCTTGAGCCCATTGCTGCTGTCACTATACCAATCCATCTCCTTGGATGTCTTCCTCTTTTCAGCTGATCTTCCTCTTTATGAGCATGCTACCTTTCTCCAGGAACTTGTCCCTCCTGATAATATAACTGAAATAGAAGAGATGAAATCTCAACATCCTAGCTTCCAAGGAGCACTCTGACTGTACTTCTTCCAACACAGATTTGTTTGTTCTTCTGGCAGTCCATGGTACTTTGAATATTCTTCACCAACACCATAACTCAAATGCATCAATTCTTCTACAGTCATCCTTATTCATTGTCCAATTTTCACATGCATAAAAGGCTATTGAAATATCTTGGCCTGGTTCAGGTGTACCTTAGTCCTCAAACTGACATCTTTGCTCTTCAACACTTTAAAGAGGTCTTGCACAACAGAATTGCTTACTGTAATACATCATTTGATTTCTTGACTGCTGCTTCCATGAGTGTTGATAGTGGATTCAAGAAAATGAAGCCTTTGATAACTTCAATCTTTTCTCCATTTATCATGGTATGATTTATTGGTCCAGGAGTGAGGATTTTTGTTTCCTTTACACTGAGACAAAACCCATACTGAAAACTTTAGTCTTTGATTTTCATCAGTAAGTATTTTAAGTCCTCTATGCTTTCAGCAAACAAGGTTGTATCATCTGCATATTGCAGATTGTTAATGAGTCTTCCTTCAGTCCTGATGCCCCATTCTTCTTCATATAATCCAGCTTCTCAGATTATTTGCTCAGCATACAGACTGAATAAGTATAGTGAAGCAATACAACTCTGGTGCACATGTTTCCTGATTTTAAACCATTCAGTGTCCCCTTGTTCTATTTGATTGACTAGCTCTTGATCTAGGTACAACTGTTCTAGAATACCCATTCTTCATGATGTTATTCATAGTTTATTATGGTCCACACAGCCAAAAGCTTTTGCATAGTTAATAAAGCACAGATAAACATCTTTATGTTATTCTCTGCTTTCAGCCAAGATCGATCTGATGCCAGCAATGACATTCCTCATTCCATGTCCTTGTCTGAATCTGGCTAGAACATTGGTCAGTTCCCTGTCAATGTTCTTTTGCAGTCATTGAAAAATTATGTTTAGCAAAGTTTTACTTGCATGTGATACTAATGATATTGTCCAATAATTTCTGCGTTCTGTTGGGCCACCTTTCTTTGGAATGGGTACAAACATGAATCTCTTCCAATCAAGTAGGTTAGATAGTTTTCTTCCAAATTTCTTGGCATAGATGAATAAGTGCCTTCAATGCTACATCAGTTCGTTAAAAGATTTCAATTTGGGTTCCATCAATTCCCAGAGCCTTGGTCTTTGCCAGTGCCATTGGTTCTTGGCCATACACTACCTCTTGAAATGGTTGAACATCAACCATTTCGTTTTGGTACAGTGACTGTGTATTCCTTCTATCTTCTTTGATGCTTTCTGCATCATTCAATATTTTGCCCATAGAATCCTTCAATATTACAAGTCTAGGCTTGAATTTTTTCTTTAGTTTCCTCAGCTTGAGAAATGCTGAAAGGGTTCTTCCTTTTTGGTTTCCTAACTCCAGATCTTTGCATATTTCATTATAATATTTGACTTTGTCTACTCAAACTGCCCTTTGAAATTTTCTGTTCAACTTTTTATCTCCTCATTTCTTCCATTTGCTTTCACATCCCTACACTGGTCT
>NW_006408624.1:8438753-8441855 GCF_000296735.1 Chrysochloris asiatica
TATTGTTCAAAAAGGTATTTGCAATGAAGAAATCATTAGTCTTGCAAAATCCTATCATGTGATATCCAGTATCACTGCTATTACCAAGGCCATATTTTCCAACTACTGATCCTTCCTCCTCGTTTCCAACCTTTGCAAACCATTCACCAGTAATTACCAACACATTTTCATTGCATGTTTGATCACTTTCAGACTGAAGAAGTTGTAGGGAAAAAATACAAATATTTTTCTCTAACTTACTCTTGTATAATTCCCAAAGCCTTTTTCTTGCCAAACTGTGCAGCCAACAACATAGCAGTTTCTGAAAATTAAATAGTGCGCAAACAAATGATCTTTATTGTCTCTGATTTCTTTTTATTGCAAGATGAGGCCAGCCTTCCTCAAAGGACCAAGAAAGTTTAACCCATTTGGGGCCCAGCAGAGCAGAATGGAAACTAAGTAACTGACCACCAATAACATTAACACCAGATATACAAAAGATTCGATGCCATGATAGTTTTACAAGCAAATTTTCTATACTTTAGAAAAACAGATTATACCTACTTCTAAGGAAAAATGAATGAAAACAAAAATGGCCCAATTAATTTTATGAGGTTAAAATAGGTCCACAATCTTTCACCTAAAATCTTTGGGAGTTCAGGGATTTAGAAAGACAATGAAGGATTTACGCTGTATAGAACTGTCATAGGGCCAAATTTGCTACTTTGTTGTTGTTGTTTTTGTTGTTAAGTGTTGTTGAGTCATAGACCCTGTATAGGTTTCCAAGGATTGGCTTCTTTGAACTGCCAGTGTGTGGTTAGAAATCTAGTGTTTGTTTTATAGGCCACACCAGAGATCCATTAATTTCTCCTGGTTACCCTTTCAACCAGTTTCTGACATGGCCTGCCCTATTTTGTCACACCGCTCAACACTTGTAATCTCTAACTAGCCCTTTCTATTAGGTCTCATATGGGTTCCCATGGTAAAAACCCATTAGTATCTTAATAACCTAAGGAGCTCTGGTAGCATAGTGGTTACGAATCAGGCTGCAAACTTCAAGGTCAGCAATTCCAAACTACAAGCTGTTCTGCTGGTCAAAAGGACAACACCTAACAACATTTTGTAGCCCAGTCTCTCAACAGCCATAGTTACTCCTTGCTTCTCCCAGTCTTGTCCCATATGATTCCCTTTAATAAAAACACTAATGCAGTAAAAACTGTTAAACTGACCAATCAAACTTCAACATGCACTGACCCCAAGACTCCACCCTGCTTGTCACACTTAGATTACCCAATAAGCAAAGTAAGTGTGGGTTTGTTTGTGCTTGTTTTTAAATCTGAGGTGAACAGTTTCACATGGATGTGGGATAAAGATCTGGTGATGCGCTCCTGTAAATATTATAGCCACAAAAATTCTATGAGGCAGTTCTCCTCTATCACATGGGATCTCTGATAATAGCAGTGTCTGGAAAGAGGGAGGAGATGGCCTGCTGTGTCCCTGGCCTTGCCTAGGGTCTGACATTACATTCTGAAGTGTGTTGAAAGGAGGAGGACCAGGCTCAGGCAAGGGCTATTGAGACAACCTAGGGAGCAGGAGTGGATTATTCATTAAGCACAAGTTAGTAAGTAAGCACAAATAATTCTGTTCTTACCTCATTTACTGGATACTCCATCCCTGTCAGGGATTGTGAATTTGAGAAGAGGTTTTGATTCTGTAAGAAGATGCTGTGGAATTGGGAGAGAGACAGATGCCAGCCACACAGAAGCAGAATCTTTGATGTGGTAAAAAGAAATGTGATGCTCACTACAGATGAGTAAGTTAATATAAGTAAGCCTGTGGTTACTTTGCTCTTGGGTAATCCAAATCTGTCCTATAGTTTCAGTTTGTTGCTGCCTTGCAACCCCCTGTGTGGCCCTGTGGGGAGGTGTGCTGTAATTTCCACTCTAGGACCTGTGAGTACTAAATTCTATTTGTTTTCTGGAGTCCCTGCCTGAGCCTCTCTTTCTCTAACATACATGACAGACCACCCACAGACTCCTTTTGGGTCAAAATTCAAAACCATCACAAAGCACCCAGTACAGTAAACTAGTTCCATAATCAAATATGTTAATATTTCCATAGCAAAATGTTCTGAGAGGGATAAATAAAACTACAAATAGTCTTACATCAAATCAGGTTTTGCTGCCAAATTTAAAAAGCAAAACAAAATTAACAGAAAAATTGCAGAAGCATGATGGCAGAATAGACAGACACACCGAGCCGACACTCTGCAACAAAGACATGGGACACGGAGTAAAACAGATACAGATGGTGATCTTGGAACCCTGAGCTTCCGAGCATAGAATACAGAGGTAGACTGAGTGCCAACTGGAAAAGGAAGCTGAACAGGAGCAGTGTGAGAGAAGGCTGGTGTGGAGAGATGCAGTCAACTTGGGTTTTTGTGGGCAGCTGTAGATACAGCAGTCTGTAGGCACAGGATGTGGCTGGAGGTTGGCAGCAAGGGGGCGCAGTTCCCCCTTGGCCCCATGTCTTCCTACGACTGGCTGGGGTTGTGACCAATCCCTTGTCAATGCAGTGGCCACTGGTACCCCCTGCTGCATAGTCTCTGCTCCTCCTGATGTTGGGCAATGAGCATAGCACCCTTGTTTCTAAATCTGCCCTACACAAACAGTGAACAGAAACCAGGTTCACACTTCCAGTCTCTACCACATTCACCAGGAAATAGGTGGTAAGTACCTGAGAAGACACCAATATAGGATCATCTATTTAATACAAATACAACACCATAGTGTCTCAGCAAAAACATATAATTTCAGCTTACATGAAGAAACAGTACAGAGTGCTCAAACAAGTAACCAAAATGCAGTCCAAAAATTTAACAGCAGAAATGGTATCAGACAAAACTATGGAAATTTTCAGGAAATAAACAACAAAAATAAATGGGGAAAAAATAGGAACTATATAAAAACAGCAATTAAAAATCCAGATAATACACTGAAAGGGCAAAGAAGTAAAATTACATTAATTTAAGACCAGATTACAGAGCGTGAAGAAAATCTCTCAATATTCATCTGCTAGATGAGCAATCAGAAAAAGAACAAAAGAATCATAAGAAAGCCTAGG
>NW_006408624.1:8443415-8446338 GCF_000296735.1 Chrysochloris asiatica
TAGGATCAGGCTAGACCTAGCCATAGTCTTAACCCTAATGTTCATCCTTACTCTTCTTCCTTGCGTCCTCGCCTCCACCAACCCCCACTCCCCACTCCACCCCCAAAAACCTGCTATTTTCCAGAAGTTTTGTAATTACAGGTAAGGATTGAAACCGAAATCAGTCAGGGACAGTAGAAGGAAAGGAAATTTAGTCCAAACTCATTTATGAACATTTTTGCAAAAAATCCTAAAACCAACTACTAGCAAATAGAACCTTGTTGTTGTTAGGTGCCGTCAAGTCGATTTCCACTCATAGGGGCCTTATGCACAACAGAATGAAGCACGGCCTATTCCTGTGCCATCCTCACAATCATTGTTATACTTGAGCCCATTGCTGCTGCCACTGTACCAATCCATCACATTGGTGATTTTTCTCTTTTTAGCTGACCCTCCACATTACCAAGCATGATGTCCTTCGTTTATCTTATCTCTGCAGTTTCCAAGGAAACAGTGTTATGGGAGACCAAGGACAATGCAGGGCTGAGTTGCATCAGACCAAGCCTATATTAATTATCCTTTTACTCACAAAGGATAATTTAGCATTATGAAATCAATCACTGTGATTACCAATTAACTGGTAAAGGAGAAAACCAGATGATCCTTTCCAAAATGCAGGATAATCATTCAACAAAATTAAACACTGATTTGTAATGAAAACTCCTAGTAAATTAGAAATAGAAGTGAAGCTCTTTATAAAAGAAATAAATAAAGTACAAGAATTAGAAGGAGACAACAGTTTCCTATTTATTGTTAATATGATAGTCATTGAGAAAATTCAAGAGGATTTACAGGAAAACTATTGAGACTATTTAGCAGGGGTGAAAGACACAGGATCTACATGCAAAAGTCAATAGAATATGTATCAATATACAAAAATAAGAAACTAGAAAATGTACTAGAAAAAAAGAGTTACCATTCATAATATCAACAAAGCTGTAAGGTATCTGGGGAGTGCGGGGGCTCCATATGATAAGCATCAGACAGTGAACCACAAGGTTGGTGGTTTGAGCCCACCATCTGCTCCGCAGGAGAAAGATGAAGCTTTCTGCTTCAACACTTAACAACAACAATATAAGGGATCTAAGAATATATCTTACAGAGAAGTGCTAGACCTTTAAAGATTAAAACAAACAAACCAAAAAAAACAAAAACAGTAGCCATCAAGTTGATCTCAATTCATAGTGACCAGTTATGTGTTAGAGAAGCACTGTATTGCATAGGTTTCCAGTGGCTGATTTTTCACTGGTAGGCCTTTCTTCTGAGGTAATCTGGATGGACTCAAACCACCATTCTTTCAGTTACCAGTGAGACTGTTAGTAGTTTGCAGAGCCCAGCAACTCCTAAAGATATAAACAACCCAAATAAATGTAGAGATAGAACATGCTAATGAATGGGAACACTTATATTGAATTCCCCCCCCTCAAATAAACCTACAAATTCAATTAATCTCAATAAAAACTCTTATAAAAATTCTTATAAAAGAGTTGTTGTTAAGTGCCATCAAATCAATTCTGACTCATAGCAACCCTGTACAGGGTTTCCAAGAAGTGACTGGTGAGTTAGAACTGCTGACCTTGTGGTTCAAACCGACCTTGCAGTTCAGTGCTTTATCTTGAAATACCATGGCTTAGATCAGGCACACCTTACTCTCTAGACTGACATCTTTACTCTTGAGCCTTTAAAGAGGTCTTGTGCAGCAGATTTGCCTAATGGAATATGTCATTTGATTTCTTGACTGCTACTTCCATGAATGCTGATAGTGGAACCAAGCAAAATGAAGTCTTTGACAACTTCAATTCTTTCTCCATTTATCATGATGTTATATATTGGTCCAGTGGTGAGGATTTTTGCTTTATTTGCATTGAGGTGCAGCCCATACTGAAGACCTAGGTCTTTGATCTTCATCAGTATTTTAAATTCTCTTCACATTCAGCAAACAAGGTTGTATCATCTGCGTATAGCAGGCTGTTAATGAGTCTTCCTCCAATCCAGATGCCATGTTCTTCTTCATATAATCCAGTTTCTCAGATTATTTGCTCATCATACAGATTGAATAAGGATCCCTAGTAGTGTAGTGGGTTACGTGTTGGGATACTAGCCTAAAAGGTCAGCAGTTCAAATCTACCAGCCACTCCACAGGCAAAAGATGAAGCTTTCTGCTTCTGTAAAGATTTACAGCCTCAGAAACCCTATATAGGGTTGCTGTGAGTTGGAACTGTTTTGATGGCACACAACCAACCAAACAATGCAGACTGAATAAGTACGATGAAATAATACAAACCTGGCTTACAGCTTTCCTGATTTTATATCATTCAGTGTCCTCTTGTTTTGTCTGAACAACTGCCTCTTGGTCCATGTACTGATTCCTCATGAGCACAATTAAGTATTACATCGTGACAGTGTTATCCATAACTTGTCATGACCCCCACAATCATAAACCTTTGCAAAGTTAAAAATCTTTCTCTGCTTTCAGTCAAGATCCATCACACACCAGCAATGATATTCCTCATTTCATGTTCTTGTCTGAATCTACTTGAGCCTCTGGCCATTCCTTATCAATGTACTGTTGCAGAAATTTAAAAATTATCTCTAGCAAAAGTTTACTTGCATGTGATGTTAATGGTATTATTTGATGATTTCCATATTGTGTTGGGTCACCTTTCTTTGTTGTTGTTAGGTGCCATCAAGTCGGTACCAACTCATAGCGACCCTATGTACAACAGAATGAAACACTGCCTGATCCTGGGCCAACCTCACAATTGTTGCCACGCTTTAGTGCATCGATGCTGCCACTTTCCCAATCCATCTCACTGGGGCTTCCTCTTTTTCTCTGACCCTCCACCTTACCAAACATGATATCCTTCTCCAGCAACTGGTCCCT
>NW_006408624.1:8447989-8450588 GCF_000296735.1 Chrysochloris asiatica
TACTTTGTACATTCCATGTTCTGATTATTAATGGATGTTTACAGCTATTTCTCTTCATTTTGAGTTGTGCCCCATCAGCAAATGAAAGTCCTGAGGGCTTTACTCCATTCATATCATCATGGTCAAGTCTACTTTGAGGAGGCAGCTCCTCCCCAGTAACATTTTGAATGCCTTCCAACCTGAAGGGCTCATTTTTCGGCACTATATCTGATAGTGTTTCTCTGCTATTTGTAAGGTTTTCAGTGACTAAACATTCAGTAGTTCATCACCCCTTCTTCCTAGTTTGTCTTCATCTGGAAGCTCATCTGAAACTTGTCCAGCATGGGTGAACCTGATGGTATTTAAAATACCTGTGGCATAGCTTCCAGAACCACAGCAATTCACAAGCTACCACAGTATGACAAACTGACTGGGCATAAATCAGTTGGTCAGGTAGCTTCCAAACAGCTTGGCATAGATAAACGAGTGCCTCCAGTGCTGCATCAGGATGTTGAAAGATTTCCATTAATTCCATCAATTCCTAGAGCCTTGTTCTTTACCAATGCCTTCAGTGCACCATGGACTTCTTCCTTCAGTATCATTGGCTCTTGATCATATGCTACCTCTTGAAATGGTTGAACATCAATCATTTCTTTTTGGTATAGTGACTCTGTATATTCCTTCCATGTTCTTTGATGCTTTCTGCATCATTCAATATTTTGTCCATAGAGTCTTTCAGTATTGCAAACTGAGGCTTGAATGTTTTCTTCAGTTCTTTCAGCTTGAGAAATGCTGAATGTATTCTTCTCTTTTGTTTTTCTAACTCCAGATCTTTACATATTTCATTATAATACTTGCCTTAGTTTTCTCGAGCTGCCCTATGAAATTTTCTGTTCAGCCCTTTTGCCTCTTCATTTCTCCCATTTGCTTTAGCATCTCTAAGATGGAGAGCAAGTTTCAGAGTCTCTTCTGACATCTGTTTTGGTTTTTCTTTCTTCCTTGTCTTCTTAATGACCTTTTGCTTTCTTTCTGTATGATGTTCTCGATGTCATTCCACAACTCTTCTGGTCTTCAGTCATTAGAGTGTAATATATCAAATCTGTTCCTGAAATGATCTCTAAATTCAGGTGACATATGTTCAAGGCCATATTTTGGCTCTCGTGGACTTGTTTTAATTTCCTTCTGCTTCAGTCTGCAATTGATGATCTGTTCCATAGTATTCCCCTACCCTTGTTTTGGCTGATGATATTGAGCTTTTCCACCATCTCTTCCTATAGATGTAGTCAATTTGATTTCTGTGTATTCCATCTGGTGAGGGCCATGTGTTTAGTCATCTTTTATGTTGTTTAAAAAGGTATTTGCAAAGAACAAATCATTCGTTTTGCAAAACTCTATCATTCGATCTACTGCATTGTTTCTATTACCAAGGCTATATTTCCCTACTGCTGTTCTTTTCTGTTTGCTTCTAACCTTCACATTCCAATCACCAGTAATTATCAATACACCTTGATTGCATGTTTGATTAATTTCAGACTTTAGAAGTTGGTAGAATTTTTCAATTTCATCATCACTTGCTTTAGTGCTTGGTGCATATATTTGAATAATAGTGGTATTAACTGGTCTTACTTGTAGGTGTACAGATATTATCCTACCACAGATAGCATTATACTTCAAGATAGATTTTTATTTTTTATTTTTTATTTTTTATGATGAATGTGATGCCATTCCTCTTCAATTTGTCATTCCTGGGATAGTAAACCCTATTATTGTCAGATTCAAAATGGTCAATACTAGTCCATCCCAGCTCACTAATTCCTAGAAAATAAGTCTTCATACGTCCCATTTCATTTTTTAACAACTTCCAATTTTCCTAAGTTCATACTTTGTACATTGCATGTTTTGATTATCAGTGGATGTTTATAACTATTTCTCCTCATTTTGAGTTGTGCCCCATCAGCAAATGAAGGTCCTGAAAGCTTTACTCCATTCACATCATCATACTTAACTTTACTTTGAGAAGGCAGCTCTTCCCCAGTGGTATTTTGAGTGACTTCCAACTGGAGGGTCTCATCTTCTGGCACCATATCTGACAATATTCTGATGCTACTCATAATGTTGCAATGTTCAATATTTTGTTGTTATCTGACAGTGTTCCACTGCTATTCATAAGGTATTCATTGGCTAAACATTCAGAAGTAGTCTGTCTCTCCTTCTTCCTAGTATGTCTTAGTCTGGAAGCTCAGCTAATACCTGTCTACTTTGGGTGATCCTGCTGGTATTTAAATACTGGTGGCACAGATTCCAGAATCACAGAAACATGCAAACCACCACTGACAAGACAAGTGGAGGATACTAATGTAATAGTTCTAATAATGGAGATGCCACTAACCTACTGATGATTGGATTTGTCACAGGTGGATGAAGCTGTGGCGGTTCATCATGCAAAGAAAGAAGCTGCCCAGAAAGTAGGCGCTGTTGCTGCTGCTGTGTTTTAGGTAAGAAAACATTGTATATTCGGCAACTTTCATTTTCTGGAAGGGCCATCTTTCTTTCTTGTTGTAATCTTATGTACCACCACTGGGTGGGTTCAAACCACCAACCTTTAAGTTGTTGTTGTTGT
>NW_006408624.1:8450688-8455517 GCF_000296735.1 Chrysochloris asiatica
CCTGTACAGGGTTTCCAAGGATGTAAATCTTTACGGGAGTAGAAAGCCTCATCTTTCTCCCGCGGAGCGGCTGGTAGTTTCGAACTGCTGACCTTGAGGTTCGCAGCCTGATTCGTAACCACTACGCTACCAGAGCTCCTTAACCTTTAAGTTAGTTGTTGCTAAGTGCTGTCAAGTGGGTTCTGACTCACAGTGATCCTGTATAGGGTCTCCAGGGCTGTACATCTTTGAGGGGGCAAAAAGTCTCATCTTTCTCCTGTGGTGTAGCTGGTCAGCTCAAACCACCGATCTTGTGGTTCACAGTCCACTGCTTATCCTACAGAGCCAATGTGCTTCTTTTAAGATAATAGTTGAGTCAAAACTGTTTGCCCTACCCAGGGACCTTTCTGTAATGGTGTTGATACATGAACATCATCTCCCAGAAGGGTGGTGAGGGGGCTGTGGTAGAACCCTGCTGTTGCCACTTATCTTAAGAACATGGACAACTCATCTGTTAATCAAACTTAGTAAGAGAAAGGAGAAAACACGTGAATTGTAAGACACATGCAACAATTTCTCATATAGAGAAGACCTGGTCAGGTTCTTCTTGAGAGTGATTCTGTTGATCTGGAATAGCACTGGGGACAAAAGGAGCTCTCATGATGAGATCTCAAAGGTTCAGTTCTATGAGCATTATCTTCCTGGGCTCCTGAGATTGGTGAGGTGTGCTATGTGTGCAGTCACTGTGTAGCCTCGGCATCAGAATCTTGAACTAGTGGGAGAGTTGGACACATATGATGACAGTGTTCCAATTAACTTCTGGATCTGGGGGGAAGGGGCTATGGTTTCTGCTTGCAGGAGTTTGGGTGAGTAAAATTCAACTAGGATCTCTGACAAGTACTGATAGTTGCTTCCAGGTAGAAAAAAGAGAGGGAATCAAATGATCAAAGGCAAGGAAACCAGAAAAAGAGCACATGGTAAGGGTCAAAGTTGGTGTGGAGGTAAGTGTTGACTTGGGGTAGGCCTGGCCTTCTTGTCAAAGTTCCTAAAGGAACTTTGTTATTAGCAATAATGACTTAAGCAGGGAACCCTAGAGTCTAGGTTTCTTTTAAAGAAACATCAGCCTAAGAATAAGATGAAGGTGGATTGGAGGACCTATAACAGAAACATCACAGTGGATGGCTTCAACAAACAAAAATTTATTTTCTCACAGTTTGTAAGTATGAATTTAGGGAGTCATTTCTAGGGGAAGGCTTTCTGTCTCTATTGGCTCATGGGGAAGGTCTTTGTCTCCTTTCAACATTGGTGGGTCTAGAGTTCCTTGGAGATCTCCTTAACATTGAATTTTCCCCAAGAACTTCTTAGACCCAGGGTCTAGCGGTCTCCCTGCTTTGTGGTTGTGGCAGAAACTTGATTGGCTGACTCTGCTTGGTGGTTTGGCCTTTAAGTTTTTCTCCTTGTGGTTGATGGCACCTGGTGCTGTTTCTCTACCTGGTCCCAGGTTCTGCTTCCTTTCTACTTGCCCCTAGGCTGTCCCTGTCAGAGAATCATTTATTTGTAGTTTGTTATTTGTTGATTGAATTATGTGGCTTGCTTCTTCCACAATACTTTAAGCGTTGGGAGAGCTGGGACCACATCTGCTATTTACAGCTATAAAGGGAGAGTGGGCTGGGTCTGCAAGTGAGGAGATTCAGGAGAGGGGCGGTTGGTTGATAAGGGATAGGCCTAGTGCTGGCTTCCAAGAGAAAAACACAGGAGCAATTAAGCTGTATGGGAGGAAATGCCAGGTGGCATCTGGGCAAACCTACCCAGATTGTGTCCAGTCACATGTGCGAGCAGTGAGTTCTGGGAGCAGCTGTCTAGGCTGGGTATCTGCTGTATGGCTTTGCCTCAAGGCAGGATCCAGAGACTTATAGATCATTCCAACCTCTTCCAAGTTTGATATACTTTATAAGAGCCCCTTCTCCTGGGCCTGAGCACCCAGGAGGAGTGTAGAATTTTGAGACCTGATATGAGACCAAGTCCTTGCTCCAATTCATTTTACAAACACTCACTGTAGTAGTGACTCAACTCTGGGCACCGGTCTGTTGTTACTGTTAACTGCCGTCAAATAGACTCTAACTCAGAGCAATCCTATATAGGGTTTCTGAGAAGCAGTTGCTGGTTTTGAACCACCGACCTTGAGGTTAATCGTCCTGTGTTTATCCTACAGTACCACACCAGGGCTTGAAAGGAAGGAATTCCTAGACTGTTTGGGAGTCATGGAAATATACTCAGTAATCCCATGGTATCAGCAGACCATGATTTCGTGGGCCTGGTACCCCGAGAATTGACCCTTCCATCTGGAAAAAAGAGGGCAAACTTCTCCATTGGGGTGCTGCTGGACTTAGGTTTGGAAAGACGAGCCAGGCAGCCAAAAGGCTATTTAATAAGCTGTTGTTGTTAAGTGACATCAAGTCCGTTCTGACCCATTGCGACCCTGTATAGGATTTCCAAGGAACACTGGTGAGCTTGAACCACCAACCTTGCAGTTCAAACTGACTTTCCAGTCCATCACATTAACACACAATGCCACATCAGGACTCTGTTTAATGAGTGGGAACAGTAATAGCAAAAGCCTAATTGTCTCATGGTGGTGGCTATGTGCTGTGGAGTCAGTTCCAACTCATAGCGACCCTTTATAGGATTTCCGAGGCTGTAAATCTTTATGGGAGCAGAAAGCCTCATCTTTTACCACAGTATGACTGGTAGTTTCAAACTGTTGACCATGAGGTAAACTGATCAACTGTAACCACTACACTGTGAAAAATGATAACGAATAAGGAAGATCAGAGAGGAATCAATGCATTTGAATTATGGTTGTGGCACAGAATATTGGAAGTACCAGAAGAAGAAACAGATCTGTCATGGAAGAAGTACAACCTGACTACTCCTTAGAAGCAAGGATGGCAAGGTTGCCTTTCTGGTACTTTGAAAGTGTTATAAGGAGGACATCATGATTGGGAAAATGGAGTGCCAGTGGAAAAGAGGAAGACCCTCAACAAAATGAATTGATGCAGTAGCAGCAGCAATGGGCTGAAGCTTACCAATTGTGAGGATAGTACAGGCCTGGTTTTGTTTTGTTCTGTTGTAGCAACAGCAGACGATTTAAAGTCAGCTGACATTTGGAAGAAAACAAGTCATACTGTGGTAAACCTAGGGAATTGAAGCTGGAGAGATAAACAGGTCTCCTGTTATAAATAGCCTTGGGTGCACTGCTAAGGATTTTGGTCTTTGTCTTGAGGGCAATGGAAACCTTTGAAAGATTTTAATCAGGAAATGAATGGTCTCAAATACGGCTTTTCCCAAGACCATTCTGTTGTGCATAGGGTCACCATAAGCCAGAACCAATTGGACAGCACCTAACAGCAACAAAAAGATCATTCTAATTGGTTTTATGGAGGGGAGAGAGGATAATGGAATAGGAAGGTGAGTTGCGTAGCTATTGCAGCAATTTGGGGACTAGATGAGGGTCTGGAAGAAGAATGAAAAGGAGAATACACTTTGAAAATATGGGTGGGAAAGTTGATGAAAGAGGGGTATTTCTGTACCCAAAGGATTGGAAGCACCTGTCCTCCCTTCCCCTGTCCTTGGTTAGCAGGAAGACAGTGGCTCAGAAGGCCCTTGGCATTTTCACAGGTGGGCTGGCCGAGGAGGTGGCTGACAAAGGCCTTCATGCTGTTTTTATACCTGTTGGAGACATCACAGATATTCAGATGCCACTGAATTATGAAACAGGTAAGTATTTTCCATGTCACAGGTTTGGAATCATCCTTCTAGGAAAAAAATTTTTTGAAATTAAAATAACATAACTGCATTCTAAATATGGTTGATAGGCAGTTCTGATCTGTAACACGTGGGGTCTTCAAGACAGCAACTGTTTGGTTTAGGGGTTATGGGAAAGTTCAAGAGAGGTCTCAGTAGGTTAGCATGACAGTGATCCTGATGCAGAAGGAATGTTTTAAGACCATGTGGTTGTGAGCTGTAGTACACTTTGCAGAGAGTCACCATCTGTTGACTCTCAGAAAAGATAAATTTCTCAATAGACCAGGGGGAAGGTAGATTTGGAACTACATCAAGATCTGGGTGTTGTTTCAAACCATCTGCTGTGTACCCCACCACACCTGTGCCTGTCTTGGCAGCTGTGCTATTAATATTAAACAGGGCAGCAGGAAAACCCAGTACTGAAAGTGGGGCCCAGCATCAGCTCACCTGGGAGATTTTCCCTGCTTTTGGTATCAAGTTACAGTTCAGTTTTCTATGATAACTTTTTCCATTTTTAAGAGTAGAGTTTTAGGCCCAGCTCTGTCATTATTCTTGTGTGTGATTGTAAGCAAGGTCCTTAAACTCTCTGGGTCGAGGGATGTTTACCTGCAAACACCAGAAAGCTATATTGATTCTTTAAGGACCTGTCCAGTTTCTGAGTTCTGCCATTTAATAAATACCGTTGTGCTTGACTTTTTAAAAATTTAGATCAACGTTTTCTGAAGGATAAAGACTTGGCATCCTCATTTAGATTGTAAGGTTCTTGCTTATGTGTTTGATGCTCAAAATGTATAATTTGGAATGAATAATTGATAGGTTAAATGGCTTTTTCTATAGCTTTAAAGTTAATCTGATGTGGTCTGAGAGTTAACGCGCTGGACTGCAAAGTCGATTTGAACTGCAAGGTCAGCATCCTCGGAAACCCTATACAGGGTCGCTATGGGTTGGAACTGACTCTATGGTAGTTAACTACAAGGACACTTCAATCATGCTAAGGTTAAGGATTAATTCTGCTTTGGTAAAAAAAATTAAATGTATATATATAT
>NW_006408624.1:8456376-8458714 GCF_000296735.1 Chrysochloris asiatica
ATGCTTCACTCTCCACTCTAGGCCTCTGTGGCTATGTCACTGACTCTGGGCCCAAGAGTCCCCAGGTCTTGCCACACTGCTGGCCAACCAGGTCTTCACTCGGGTTCTATTGAACGTTGTAGGGCTTAGCTCACCGTTAAATGTATATTTTAAAGATTACAAATATTATTTAGCTCTTTTCACTAAATAACAGAGTTTAGTATTGTTTGAAATGTTGTTTTTGTTTGTTTACTAAGACTACTGAGAGAATGGAATTCTTTTCCCTAATTAAAGTTTGGATAGAAATTCTAGTTTCTGAATATGGCGTGTGACTGATTTCACTTTCCTTGTGACCATCTGTTTCTCCCCCATTGTCCCACATGGGAGTGATTTGCTTCTGTTTCCCTTTTTTAGAAGAAAAGCACCAAAGATTCACTCATGTTGAATTTGAGTTGGCTCAGGTGAGGAAATTCTGTTACCTGTGTTTAGTCTTTGATTTATATTATTATTGTCACTGATTACAAAGGGGATTGTTTGTTCTCCTTTTGGTTAGATTTCTGGGTTTGATGCTGATGCTTCTGGAGAGACAAGAAGAGCTCTTTGAAGGAAAGCTTGATTCACTTGGCCAGACTGTGAACTGTAGATAATGTCTTAGACCGTTTGCTGGGCCCTGCTCATTGAACATTCTTGCCCGACTGTGCTAGTGATTATTTATTTTGCCTTCAATTACATAGCACATTGATGCACCTCCAGCTCTATAGTCAGCCAGGAAGTGCTCTTTGTTAACTAGCTCACAACCTAGGCAGGACTCATAAAGGTGACTTTTCCCTGATCTTTGCTACTGTGTATGTAGTAGACACCACAAGGAGCATTGGACTCCTGGCTGAATTTGTACTTTGTCTTTTCTTGGCAGGATGCTGCAGCAGCAATTGAAAACATAATATAAAAATTATTTTTGCTGAAGTTGACCCTTGATGGTTATCCTGGACTGAATTCTATCCCCACAAAATATGTCAATTTGTCTGGGCTATAAATCTTAGAGATTTGACATTTATATAATGATGTAATATGGCAGTTATGTAATGATGTAATCATCCCATCATGTAATCTGATGTGATCAGCTCTGATCTGATATCATTATCCTGTGTTGTAAATCCTCACTTCTGTGACATCAGTGGAGTCCTGATGTGGTGCTGTAGGATCAGCACTGGACTGCTAACCCCAGTGTTGGCAGTTCAAACCTACCAGCTGCTCCTTGGAAACACTACACAGGATTACTGTGAGTTGGAATTGACTTGTTGGCACTTAAAATAGCAACAACAGATATGATGTTAATTAGACCAGATACTATCTATAGTATTAAGTTGTACCTTGATTCAATCTCTTTTGAAATACAAAAGGGATTAAGCAAGCAAATAAAGTTCAGAGGGACTTATTACCACCAAAAAAGAAGATCTGGTAGTGGAGTGTGTCCTTTGATCTGAGGTCCCTACACTGTGAAGCTCCTAGATCCAGAGAAAG
The DNA here is from genome assembly GCF_000296735.1 of Chrysochloris asiatica. Classification (NCBI taxonomy): domain Eukaryota; kingdom Metazoa; phylum Chordata; class Mammalia; order Afrosoricida; family Chrysochloridae; genus Chrysochloris; species Chrysochloris asiatica. The sequence goes on from NW_006408624.1 coordinate 8,457,877, forward strand.
AATGATGCCAATACTCATGAAGATCTTAGTAATCTCAGACCTACAGATGCTGAAAAGAGACAAGGACCTTTTTCTAGAGCCAACACAGAGAAAGCCTTCCCTTAGAGTTGGCACTCCGAATTAGTTGTTAAAGAATTGAAGAGGGTACCACATGAACTGATGATATTGAAGGAAGAAGTCCAAGCAACACTGAAGGCATTGGTGAAAAACAAGGTCCCAGGAATAGGCAGAATATAAATAGAAATGTTGCAACTTGTTTCTGATGCAGCACTGGAGACAATTACTCATCCATGTCAAGAAATTTAAAAACCAACTGATTGGAAGAGATCCATACTTGTGCCCATTCAACGAAAAGTACCCAATACATCTAACAATATCATTAATATCAAATGCAAGTCAAACTGATGATCTGAAGATGATTTTAAAACGATGTAGACTTCTGGGAAGATGGCAGACTAAGCAGAAACGCTACACAGACCCTCTACAACAAAGATGTTATTAAGTGCTGTTTAGTAAGTTCCAACTCAAAAAGAACCTGTATAGGCTTTACAAGGAGCAGTTGGTGGGTTTGAACTGCCAACCTTGTGGTTCACAATACAGTGTTGATCCTACATCACCACATGACAAAGATATGGAAGGCCAAATGAAACAGACACAGATGACAATCCTGGAATACTGAGCTTCAGAGGAAAGGTTAGAGAAGTGGATTGAATGCCTACTGGGAGGAGATGCTGAGCAGCATCTCCTAGCTCCCTAAGAGCATCTTTTAGCTCCAGAGTTTTCTCTTCTAGGGGATCCAAAACCTGCATCATTTTGTTTTGCCTTTTGTTACTTTTTG
>NW_006408624.1:8460029-8463877 GCF_000296735.1 Chrysochloris asiatica
TTCAAGTCAACGGGAATCAATGAACTGTGGTTGAACTCAGCCCATTTCATCACTGCTGCCTTTCCCCCTCTTCCACTCACCAGTAGACCAATGTGTTGCCAGCAAGCTTACATGCCCATTAATGTGTTCCCTTTGAGGTTCAGTCTTAGGGGAGTTTGTCCGGAAAGAACTTGATTGCTTGCCTTGATGGCTTCCTGGCGAACACCTTATTATTCTTGTAGTAACCAATCATGCTGACATTTTTGTTTTGGTTTTTTTCTGATTACCTTTCTTTGAAGATGTATCCAGGCTGGTCTGCTTGTCCTTGCTAGTGGGAATGTCCAACCTCAGAAGGTTCTGGATGAGCCTCAGGATTCCACCTAAAGTCCTATACTCTGAAAAGGCTCCACAAGAGGCCTGTTTCACTGGGCAAGTTCTAGAATCCCTTTTAAGTTTTCCAATCAGTTATAGGATGAAGATGGGCTTACAAGTTTTCTGTAATCATGTTTCCCAACATTCCTTTCTATTCCACTCAAGTGTCTATTTGACAATAGTAGACAAGGGAAAACAATATTCATAAGACAGTGAAGAATCTTAGTATTATTTCCCTTCTTCAGACTATGCCTAGATCCCTGTATCACAGAGCACTGTTGCTCCAAGGTTAAGCATGCATCATTATTTACCTCTGTACCACTTAGCCCATGCAAACCTGTCCTACTTTTCCCCTATCTACCTTGTTCTTCCACCTCCTCACCCTTCTTGTATTGCCCTCCCCAACACATGGAACATGATGTGTCTGCTGTTAACCTGGGTTCTCCCGTTGCTTCCCTCCTCCTTCTTTGAAACCCCCCACCCAACCCTACTGTTGTGGTTACTGTATATTCCATTAACTTTTCCCTCCATTTATAACAGTCTATTTTATCCTATAATTTACCTGACCTTCCCACCACCTAGATCTCTGTTCCTCTGTGTTTACTTTCTTTCACATTGTAATTGTTTTAATCATAGACTGACCTCCCAGATCCTCTGAAATTGTTCTTATAGTTTTATTCTGTTCTCGACTCTTCCATTTGTTGATTGGCTTCCAGGTGATGCTGCCTCATACATCAATCGCTTGTTGATGTCTGTTCTTGTTGGTTCTCAGTCCACAGAACTCCCTTTAGGATGTTTTTCATAGCAAGGTTGGCTTTGGCAAAATCCCTTAACTTCTGTTTATCCTGGAATGTTTTGATTACACCATCTTATTTGATTGACAGCTTTTCTGAGTAGAGGATTCTTGGTCAGCAGTTTTTTTTTTTTTCTTTCAAGGTTTTTATATATGTCTCCTCATTGCCTTCTTGCCTATGTGGTTTCTGTTGAGAGATCCGAGCTTAATCTGATTTGCTTGCCTTTGTATGTTACAAACTAACTTTTTCCTAACTGCTTTCAGGATTCTGTCCTTATCTTTGATTTTGGAGTGCTTGATTATTATATGTCTTGGTGATTTTCTTTTAGGGTCTACCCTTCCTGGGTTCACTGAGCTTCTTGGATGCTTATCTTTTCGTTTTTCAGGATGTTATGGAAATTGTGTTCCAGCATCTCTTCAACAATCTCTTCTGTGGACTTGTGTGATTCTTCCTGTTCTGGAATGCTGATAATTCTTAAGTTATTCCTCTTCATGTTGTCCAACATGAATCTTAGACTTTCCTCAGATTTTTTAATCCATTTTTCTGCTTGTATTTCTATTTTACTGGTATTGAGAGATTTACCTTCCAGCTCACTAGTTCTGGCTTCCATTTCTTCAATTCTACTCCTTTGCCCTTTCAGTGTGTTGTCGATATCTGATATTCTATTATTAATCATCTAGACCTCTTTCTGTAGGGTTTGAATTGTTTCCAATGCTGTATCTATCTTATTTGATTGTTCCTGTAGCACTTTCCTGACTTCTTCCTTATTTTTCTCAACTCCATTTGAAAAGGTTTTGATACATTTATAATCATTTTTCTGAATTCCTTCTCAAGCATTTCCAAAGCCTGACCTCCTTCCAGTATGCAGTGTAGGACTACTTCCAGCTCATTTGTCTCAGTTACTTTATCTCGTTTCTGGACATATGCTGATATGGTCATCTGTTTCTGCTTTTGGGGCATATTCAGTGGTTTATGATGGCTTTAATACCTAGATGGGTGTGTGTTTTGGTATTTTTTTATGCTTTCTAATTGCTTCCAGGTAGATGTGATCAGGAGATTGGCTTCCCTTTTCACTCTTCTTCCTGAGAAATTTCAAGATGCCACTGTTGGTCATTATGACATAACTCAGGACTTTGTTTTTGGCCTGTTGCCTTTTTAGTTTGCCTGTCCTGCTATACATCCCCTGTTTAGGCCTTTTGGCTAGTGATAAACAAACAGTTCAGGGCTGGCTGTGGCCATTTTGCACTGCCATTTGGTTTTAAGTGGAAACTGTCCCTTTAAATTTTGAGGATATCTGTGCACATGTGTAGTGGAACCCTCTGGGGGTGAAGTTGGGGTGTCCACTCACTCAGGCACCCCATATAGTTATCAGAATGGAGGTGTGCAGACAGCGAGAGGCCAATAAATAGATAAGAAAAAAAGAATGTCCACACCTCTATCTCAATGGTTCTGTCAGACATCTGTGGCTGCTCTGATCCTTCCCCCAGTCAGTCTATCCCAAGATGGCTGTTCAGGGAGCAGCTGAGTGCCTTGGATTAGAATGCTTAGGATTTCTTGCTTCTGCTATAAATTCCTCTGGCTGTAAGCCTTCCAACTTTCTAAATATTCCTTTATATGTGGTTCAGAGTTCTGGGACCATCTCCTGAAACTGCTTGGTTCAGTATTCTGTGTTGTTGCTGATGGAGCTCCTCATTGCACTTCTACCCGATCCACCATCTTGTTTGTTCCTCCCTTCATGATGTTCTTTATGTCATCCCACAACTCTTCTGGTCTCTGCTCTTTAGTGTTTAATGTATCAAATCTGTTCTTCAGATGATCTCTAAGTTCAGGTGGGATATATTCAAGGTCCTATTTTGGCTCTTGTGGATTTGTTTTCATTTTCTTCAGCTTCAGTCTGAATTTGCATATGAGCAATTGATGGTCTGCTCCACAATCTGCTGTGGCCTTGTTTTGGCTGATGATATGGAACTTTTCCACTGTCTCCTTCCACAGATGTAGTCAATTTGATTTCTGTGTATTCCATATGGTGAGGTCCATGTCTTATAACCATCTCTTATACTGTCTAAAGAAGGTATTTAAAATGAACAAATCATAGGTTTTGCAGAATTCTATCATGTAAGGACCAGCATAATTTCTATCACCAATGTTATATTTTCCAACTACTAATCCTTCCTCTGTTTCCTACCTTTGCATTCCAATTGCCAGTAATGATCAATACATCTTGACTGCATGCATTTTTTATCAATTTCAGATTGAAAAAGTTGGTAGAATTCTTCTATTTCATCTTCATTGACTTTAGTTGTTGGTGTGTAAATTTGAATAATAGTAGTATTAACTGGTTTTCCCTGTAGGAGCATGGATATTATCCTATCACAGACAGCATTGTACTTCATGTCTGATCTTGATATGTTCTTTCTGACAATGAATGCAACACCATTCCTCTTCAATTTGTCATTCCTGCCATAGTAAACCATGTGTTTGTCAGATTCAAAATGGCCAATACCAGTCCATTTCAGCTCACTAATGCCTAAGATATCAATGTTTTTGCATTCCATTTGGAAGGAATACATAGTCACTGTACCAAAAGGAAATGGCTGATGTTCAACTGTTTCAAGATATAGCATATGATCAAGAGCCAGTTATACTGAAAGACGTCCAAGGTGCATTGAAGGAATTGGCAAAGGATAAAGAATAAAGGAATTG
>NW_006408624.1:8464697-8465862 GCF_000296735.1 Chrysochloris asiatica
TTAAAAAATTCTCACCACTGGACCAATAAACAACATTCTTATCAATGGAGAAAAGATAGAAGTTGTCAAGAACTTCATTCTTCTTGGATCAACCACCAACACTCATAGAAGCAGCAGTCAAGAAATCAAATGACATATTCATTAGGCAAATCTACTGCACAAGACCTTTTCAATGTGTTGCAGAGCAAAGATGTCAGCTTGAGGACTAAGATGTGCCTGACCCAAGCCATGAGCTGCCAAAAGAACAATGTTGGAACAATCTGTGTTAGAAGAAGTGCAGCCAGAGCTCCCTGGAGGCCAGTATGGACAAACCTAGTCTCTCATACTTAGGACATGTTGTCAAGAGGGACCAGTCACTGGAGAAGGATATCATGTTTGGTTAGGTGGAAGGTCAGAGAAAAAGAGAAAGACCCCCAGCGAGATGGATTGGCAAAGTGGTAGCATCAATGGGCTCAAGCGTGGCAACAGTAGTGAGGTTGGCCCAGGATCGGGCACTGTTTCATTCTGCTGTGCATAGGGTCGCTATGCAAGGTCGGCAGTTCAAACTCACCAGCCACTCCTTGAAAATCCTATACGGGGTCGCTATGGGTTGGGATCAACTCAACGGCACTTAATAACAACAACAACAATTGTTATCAGGACTAATTGTGATTCTCACAATTGTACATGCATAAGATGAGTAACTAGGGAGGAGTAGTTAATCTTCACTTCAGGAACAGAGGACCCTTAGCTATCAAGAGGGAAGAACATGATTGGAGCGTGGGATCCTAACAGGAAAAGGGGTGACAGCAGAGATGGTGTAGAGATGATGGCATAGAGAGTTAGAGCAGCTGAGGACTCTAGGTCCATGAAATGGGAAAGACTGTATGCCTGCAGGCAGGAGACTAGTTTGCAAAAATGTGCCTTTTCAACATTTAAATGAGTATATATTTTCTGTTTTGTATGTGTGTATCAATAAAAGTGGCTAGGGGAATAGAGGTAAGTACTGTTAACTGATGGTACATGGAAGGAATTATAATCATTGCAATGAAACAAAATATGATTTGTTGAATGTAAACCTGATGATCTGACCTGTAAACTTTCATTCCATTCACAATAAAAACTTTTAAAAAAACCTGTCTTCCAGAGGTTTGCTGACAATAAATTTTCTGATTTTTTTTTTTTT
>NW_006408624.1:8467487-8479138 GCF_000296735.1 Chrysochloris asiatica
TGACCCTGTATAGGGTTTCCAAGGAGCAGCTGGTGAGCTTGAACTGCCAACCTTGCAGTTCAAAGGGCTTTACAGTCTGGTGCATTAACCCACAGTGCCACACCAGGACTTACTAAATTTTAGACACTTATGTACATCAAAGGATTTCACCAAAAAAGTAAAAAGAGAACCCACAGACTAGGAAAGTTTTTTTGACAATGATATATCAGACAAGGGACTACTGTCTAAAATTTATAGAACACTTCAATACCTCAACGAGGAGAGAAATAATTCAATTAAATATATAATAATAATAAATAATTCATGGGCAGAGGACTTGAACAGACACTTCACCAAAATGCTCACAAACATTAGCCATTGTTGTTGCTAAGTGCTGTCAAGTCATTTCCGACCCATAGCGACCCTGTATAGGGTTTTTGAGGAGCAACTGGTGAACTTGAACCATCAACCTTGCAGTTCAAATGGCTTTGCAGTCTGGCGCATTAACCCACAGTACCACACCATGCAAATCAAAACCATGTATATATATAATACATATATAATGCTCCAGCATTAATCGCAAAATTAAAAAACAGAAAACAACAAATTCTGGCAAGAGTATAGAGACTGGGACCCTCCTACTTTCCTGGTGGGACTGTAAAATGGTGCAAACATGGTGGAAAATAGTATGATGCTTTCTCAAAAGGTTAGAAAGACCATATAATCCAGCAATCTGTCTACTTGCTATATATCCTCAAAAAATCAGGGTCATGGCTGTGTAGTAGTGCTAGCGGCTTCCTCCTTCCTTTCTCAGGCTTGGCAGTCAGCCCTACTCTGAGCTGCAATGAATCGCCTCCTGGCGTGCCAAGCAGCATCTGGAAACGGTCCTCACTTCACGAACATTCACCACTGGAGAAAAATGGTTGAAGCTGACCACCCTGGAAAGCTCTTCATTGAAGGACTCAATACAGAAACCAATGAGAAAGCCTTAGAAGCAGTATTTGGCAAATATGGACGGATTGTTGAAGTACTCTTGATGAAAGACCGTGAAACCAACAAATCAGAGGATTTGCTTTTGTCACCCTTGAAAGCCCAGCAGATGCCAAAGATGCAGCCAGAGATATGAATGGAAAGTCTTTGGATAGGAAAGCTATCAAGGTGGAACAAGCCACTAAACCAACTTTTGGAAGTGGCAGGCATGGACCCCCACCACCTCCAAGAAGCAGAGGCCCACCAAGAGGCCTTAGAGGTGGAAGAGGAGGCAGTGGAGGAAACAGGGGACCCCCTTCATGTGGGGGACACATGGATGATGGTGGCTATTCCATGAATTTTAACATGAGTTCTTCCAGGGGACCACTTCCAGTAAAAAGAGCGCCCCCACCACAAAGTGGTGGACCTCCTCCTAAAAGATCAGCTCCTTCAGGACCAGTTCACAGTAGCAGTGGAATGGGAGGCAGAGCCCCTGTATCACGTGGAAGAGATAGTTATGGAGGACCACCAAGAAGGGAACCCCTGCCCTCTCGTAGAGATGTGTACCTGTCACTAAAAGATGATGGCTATTCCACTCAAACAGCCCATTCAAGCAGAGATTACCCAAATTCTCGTGATACAAGAGATTATGCACCACCACCAAGAGAATATACATACTGTGATTATGGTCATTCCAGTTCACATGATGACTATCCATCCATTCAGAGGCTATAGTGATAGAGATAGCTACGGTCATGATCGTGACTATTCAGACCATCCAAGTGGAGGCTCCTACAGAGATTCCTATGAGAGCTATGGTCACTTACGTAGTGCTCCACCCACATGAGGGCCACTGCCATCTTAGGGTGGAAGCAGTCGTTATGATGATTAAAGCAGCTCAGGAGATGGATATGGTGGAAATCGCGACATTTACTCAAGCATTCGAAGTGCTCTCTACTCAAGTGATCGTGATCAGGTTGGCAGACAAGAAAGAGGGCTTCCCCCTTCTATGTAAAGGAGGGTACCCTCCTCCATGTGATTCCCACAGCAGTTCAGGCCTCGGAGCACCAAGAGGTGGGGGCCGTGTAGGAAGCCAATCTGATAGAGCGGGAGGCAGAAACAGATACTACAAGCAAACAAAACTTTGGACCAAAATCCCTGTTCAAATAAACAAACAACAAGTGGAACCTATTCTGTCATAACTACCCAAGGACTCTTAAAAGGAAAAATTGTGTTACTTAAAAAAAAAAAAAAAAATTCCTGTTAAATATTTCTCCATATTTTTTATGATTCTTGTGAGGAAACAATAAAGTAAAACCTGTTTAATTTTATTTGATTTTATGACATTGCTTTCAATAAGCAAATGTTGAATGTGTAAGACTTGATTTGTGTACTAGTGTTGTAATTCTCTTAAGTGTCCCTGAAGGCCACTTCCTATTCGATTTTCCCCAGTAAATGAGGCAAGCAATACTGAGATCTTCCACAAACATCTAGCCATCTAAAATGGAGAGATGAATCGTTCTGCCTATATAAACAAGCTAGATATTAGAAGGGTGGTTTGGTTTGCTACTCATAGATTTCAGGATGTCTTCAAACTGAAATCTCAGTGTTCTCAGTGTGCAAAACCTGAGATAGATGCTTAAGTAAGGAAAGTGCTATTTACCCAGTAAACCCAAAATAAAAGGATAATGCTGGCCATATATTGCCTTTCTGGCATTTCTTTGGGATTCTGCAAGAGCCTCTCCTTTCCCCCTCCCCCCATTAAGACCATTTAAGTGTGTGTTAAACAACTACAGAATACTAAATAAAAAGTTTGGCCAAAACCAACCATGAAGCTGCAAAAATAATAATAATAAGGGTCATGACACAAATAGATGTATACAACCAGGTGCATTGCAGAACAATAGCAAAAAAGATAGAGACAGCCTAAATGTCCATCAACAGAAGGATAGTTGAACAAACTGACACATACATACAATGGAATACTATACAACATTGAAGAAAAACAATGAATCTGCAAAACACCTTACAATATGGATGAACTTGGAGGACATTATGTTGAGTGAAATTAATCACAAGGACAAATATAGTATGAGATAACTGTTGTAAAACATTAAGGAAAGGTTTTCTTGATAAAAGAAACATTATATGATGGTTGCCAGGGGTGAGCGGGAAGGGAAAATGATTCACTGGCTAGAGGGTAGACACATGCTAAGCAGACGGTTGGCAGAGGAAAGATGAAGGTGGTAGAAGACGAGGGAGGAATGCAAGAATTAAAGCGAATAGAAGTAAATACTATTAACTAATGGTACATGGAGGGGAATTGCAATCATTGTAATGAATGCAATGTGTGATTTGTTGAATGTAAAACTGATGACCGACTCTGTAAACCTTCAATCAATTTGCAATAAAAAGTTAAATAAACAAACAAAAAGTTATTGCAGCAGTACATTGATAGGGAGCTGCTAGAAATTCAAGACAGATTCAGAAGAGGATGTAGAACAAAGGATATCATTACTGAAGTCAGATGCATCTTGGCTGAAATGAGGGAATATCAGAAAGGTGTTTACTTGTGCTTTATTGACAATGCAAAGGCATTAAACTTTATGGATCATAAAAATCTATGGATAACACTGCAAAATAGGTAATTTCAGGTCACTAATTGAGTCTTAGTGTGGCACTATGGGTTAATGCTCTGGACTGCAAAGTCAGTTTGAACCACAAGGTCGGCAGTTCAAGCTCACCAGTCACTCCTCAGAAACCCTATACGGAGTCACTATGGGTCAGAACCAACTCAACAGCACTTAACAACAACAATTGTGTTCATGAGGAACCTGTACATAGACCAAGAGGCAATCATTCAAACACAGCAAGGGGATACTGAATGGTTTAAAATCAGGAAAGGTGTGTGTCATGGTTGTATCCTTTTGCCATACTTATTCAGCCGGTATGCTGAACAAATAGAGAAACTGGATGATATGAAGAACATGGCATCAGGATTGGAGGAGGATTCATTAGCGACCTGTGATATGCAGATGACATAATCTTGCTTGCTGGATGAGAAGAGGACTTAAAATACTTACTGATGAAGATCAAACTACAGGCTTCAGTATGGATTGCACCTCAGTGTAAAGAAAAAGAAATCCTCACAATTGTACCAATGAAAAACATCATAATAAATGCCGAAAAGATTGAAATTGTCAAAGGCTTCATTTTGCTTGGATCCTCAGTCTATGCTCATAGAAACAGCAGTCAAGAAATCACATTATGCATTATGCAAAAGACCTCTTTAAAGTGTTAAAGAATAAAGATGTCACTTTGAAAACTAAGGTGCACCAGGCCCAAAGCCATTTTCAACAGCCTCATATGTATGTGAAATTTGGACAATGAATTGAACCACAAGGTCAGTGGTTCAAACTCACTAGTGGCTCCTTGAAAGCCTTATGAGTTGCTATGAGTTAGAACCGACTCGACAGCACTTAACAACAACAACATAGAAGAATTGATTCATTTAAATCATGGTATTGACAAAGAGTATTGAAAATACCATGGACTGCTAGAAGACCAAACAAATCTGACTTGGAAAAAATATAGCCAGAATGCGTCATAAGAAGTGTGGAAGGCAAGACTTCATCTTTTGTTCTTTGGACATGTCAAATGAGATCAGTCCCTGGAGAAGGTCATCACACTTAGTTAAGTAGAGGGTCAGCACAAAAGAGGAAGATGCCCAACAAGATGGACTGACACAGTGGCAGCAACAATGGGCTCAAACATAACAGTTGTGAGGATGACACAGGACTGGGCAGTGTTTCAGTCTGTGTACACAGGGTCCTATGAGTCGGAACCAGTATCTAACAACATAACATCCTCCCTATTTAACAATAATGTAAATCCTAGTCATCTTAATTGGCTGGTGTCTCACCGGTTGCCCCTGTCTAGGGAGTTGTTGTTAAGTGCTGTCAAGTCTGTTTTGACTCATAGTAACCCTGTATTGGGTTTCTGAGGAGCAGCTGGTGAGTTTGAACTGCCAACCTCATGAATCAAACCCACCTTGCAGTCCAGTACTTATCCTACAGTGCCACACCAGGACTCCTGTCTAGGATAGTAAATTGTAAACACAATGCAAATGGATTGCACAGTGAAATGTCTTATTTTGCAAATAGAGGCAGGATTTCATGCAGTGTTAGACTGATTCACAAAGAGAAGAAAAAGTCAGTAAGGATGATAACAGGGTAAGCTACAAAGCAAGTGCTTTGAATGTCCTGGAGGGTCTGTGCAGAAGAAAAAAACGAAGCTCTTAAATATTTGTAACCCTGTTTGAGAATCTAATGCTATTCAGGCAAATGTGAACTAGAAAGATGTAACGTCATACTGTTGATACAATTTTGTTGGAAGATTCTAATGAGCATGTACTTGGTCTTTGTTGTACGAATCAGTTAAACCAAATTTTAACTATTGTTGTTGTTGTTGCTAAGTGCCGTCGAGTCGGTTCCGACCCATAGCGACCCTGTACAGGGTTTCCGAGGCTGTAAATCTTTACGGGAGCAGAACGCCTCATCTTTCTCCCGCGGAGCAGCTGGTAGTTTCGAACTGCTGACCTTAAGGTTCGCAGCCCGATTCGTAACCACTACGCTACCAGAATTTTATTTTATTTCATTACAACATAGACTTAAATGTTTTTTTTTAATTTTGTTACTTTTTACCATGAAACTTCCATCACTGCCTTAAGTGACCTTCTTGTATTAAGTTAAATATTGTTGGGGAATGAAGTGTGCCTTGATTTTATTCATTGATCTCTGTTACCCATTCACTAACCATATTCCTCTGCTATCAGTGAGGATTCTTTCTCAACACGTTGAAACCTTGACTTTTGATGGTGAGCTCAGGCTCTTAGAAACTGCATTTATACTGTAGTGATTGAAGAGTCCTCTGACACTGAGCACAGGGGCACTTTTGGTGGCACAGGTCATTGTTGGCATTGATAGGAAAGTCTGTGATGACTCAAGGCAGAACATTCACTGGGGCCCAGGAGCTGCTTTGTGGGGGTACAGAGCTTACAGGTATGGGCTTAGGATCACGGAAGGACTGATCATGAGTGTGTTTTGGATGCATCTGAGGTAACTGAGAGGCTGTCTGACTGTCTTTTAATGTAATAGAATTTTAGCAGCTAGCTTTTCAGTCTTTTCAGAAAGAATCTGAGCTCTTTGAGTGGGTAATTCAATTCATGTCAATTTAGCCAAGCCATTGAGAATGAGGGAAGGCTCTTCAGGACCAGGTGAGCAGAAGCAATTCTTAGATTCCTTGTCATGTCCTCTGATTTGGCCTTAGTTGCACTTTAAAAAAAAAACCACTTTATTTTAATAGCTTTTTTTGTTATTGTGGTTTGGGTGAAACTTTATAGAGCAAATTTATTTTCCATTAAAAATTGTATACACTTTTTGTTTCATAACTTTAGTTACAATTCCCGTAATATCTTAGCGATATTTTCAATCCTGTTTTAGTTGGAAGAAAGTCCCGGATGCTGCTTCCTGGAGCATAGGAATAGAGGATGGTTCATGTTGGAAAAGAGCACATACCACTTCCACGGGGAAACAAAAAGGTAGCTGAAGTTTCTCAGTGAAGTCAGAATTACTGCTTCCGTTGTGGGGCAGCGGAAGTCTGGTCTTCTATGTTTCCCAGTTTTCTCGTCATGGGATTTTCCCTGCCATTCCTGGTGGGCTTCAACAAAGGCTAGAAATGGCACAGCCCTTACTTAGCCAAGAGTTAGACTTCAGGACTAACATTCACAATGCTATGGTTGTTAAATGCCGTGGAGTCGGTTCCGACTCATAGCAACCCTGTATAGGGTTTCTGAGAGCAGCTGCTGAGCTTGAACCACTGACCTTGTGGTTCAAATAAAGTCACATTCTGTATTTCTGGATAGACATGAATTTGGAGAGACACTGTCCAATTCAGTCCAGGGACTTTCCTTTCAGCCTGTACAGGTTCAAGTTTTCCCTTCCTGAGAGAATGCTGTGTTTACACTTTCTCCTCAGCACTGATTCTCAGCACTGAGCTCAATGACCGTTACTCCTGAGACTTTCCCTCCTCTCTCTACCCTGTGGATAGTGTTTTTCTTTTGGACTTCCCTTTTGCCTCACAGCATTTCTCTTCCTTCTCTTGGCCATACCAGCCATGCTGATATTAGACAGCCTCTCCTATGCGGAGGACTTGCCTGCTCTCTGTTCCTAGTCTTGAGTTGCAGACATTTCTGCCTGCTGGTCTCACAAGCAGGTTGAAGTGGTCTAAAGTGGATTTTCTCCCTTTATCTAACCCTGTTCTTTCTGTGTCCTCAGTCTTGATTAACTTACCACCATCCAGTCAGACATCATACCTAGCCAGAAATCTGGATTTGAAGCCGAACACATTAAGTGACCTCACTGGACCCCTGTTTTAATACAGAGCCAATACATTACCACACTCTGCTAAGATGTTCCTTTAAATCTTCCTCAAGTCCCTCATCCCTTGTTTGGGGCATTGTCTTGGTTAAGGTGCTCTGGTCTCTCATTTGGGTAACTGCAGTAATGTGCCAACAAGGATTCTGGCTGTACTCTTGCTGCCCTCCAGTCCTTCTTAAGGTAGAATGATATTCCTAAACCACACATCAATCATGCTCAGAGCTTTCAGTGGCTACCCAGCACTTGCCCTGGTAAGATATAGTCTAAGAGGGGTTCTCTAGGTTCTCACCCTTCCTGCTACTTCCGGTTCATTTCCCACTTTTCCCATCTCACTCCCCACTTTTAATAAATCATGTGTTCTCCTCTATGTTTTTATTGTTGTTCAGTGCTGTTGAGTCGGTTCCAACTCATAGCGACCTGTATAGGGTTTCTGAGGAGTGGCTGGTGGGTTTGAACCACCAACCTTATGGTTCAAACCAATACTGTGGTCCAGTGCTTTATCCCACAGTGCCATACCAGGACTTCTTACCTATGTGAAGGGGTTCAGAAAGCTCGTGGACATCCATGATCTTTTAATCCCATGTCTAGCTTCACAAGCAGGAAGAAGGATCATTATCTGCATCAAGGATGACTGTTAAGAGGTGGAGGTCAGACATAGCTGTACCCTCCCACCTTTTTGCCAGATTCTGACACCAGCTGTTTGTCCATAACACTCTCTACTCGTCTGCTGGGCTCAGTAATTTGCTGTTGCCACACAGAACTCACTGTGAGACCATACTCACAGTCATGGGACTGATTAGAGAAGTTGTTGTTAAATGCTATTGAGTCTGTTCCAACTCACAGCAACCCTACATAGGATTTCCAAGGAGTGGTTGGTGGGCTTGAACCACCAGTCTTGCAGTTAGCAGTCTAGTGCTTATCCTACAGTGCCACGCCACACCAGATTGTGGTGGTTGTGTGCTGTCGCGTTGGTTCCAACTCATAGTGAGCCTATATAGGGTTTCTGAGGCTGTAAATCATTACAGGAGCAGAAAGTCTCATCTTTCTCCTGCGGAACAGCTGGTAGATTTGAACTGTTGACCTTGTGGTTAACAGACCAGCTCATAATCTACTATGCTGTCAGGGCTCCTTATTAAAGAGGTGGTGGTTAGTGGGTATGTGCCTTGGAGTCAGTTCTGACTCATAGTGACCATGTATAGGGTTTTTGAGGCTATACTGGAGCAGAAAGCCTCGTCTTTCTCCTGGAGAATAGCTGGCCGTTTCAAACTGCTGGCCTTGAGGTTAGCAGCCCAACTCATAATCACTGCGCTACCAGAGCTCCTTTATTAGGGAGGTAATAGGTTATAATTCAGGATCAGGGAGGACTCAGGATAATGTTTTTCAGTCAGGACAGCAGCTCAGGTATGCCCACGGTAGGCCTCTTTCTGATCCTCAGCTGGACCTTTCAATTCAGCCTTTGCCCTGCTCAGACAAGTGTCACAAAGCTCTTCAGCTCTCTCAATAAGTGCACAAGGCTACTCTGCCAGCAAGCCCCCGCCTGAAGGTGCTCAGCTATCTTTCTCTGTGGTTGGTGAACCTGGCTTGACCAACAAGTACCCAGAGGCACCCCACTACACTAGGAAGCTTCTTGCCCATAGACTCTCAACTCTGCCCTCGGTGGGTTGACATACCCACTGTAACCACCCTGTTACATATGAAGCCCACCACACCATCTGTGCCTGATGGTCTCCTAATTCTGCTGCTGTATCTGTCACTGCTCACCATCTCATGTCATCTCTGGTGATAGCTTTCTCTCTGTCTTCTAGGTCTAGGAGGTTCTTAGTGCAGGGAACCCAGGTTCAAAGGACATGCTCTGCTCCCATTTCTTGCCTAGTGGGATGACAAAACTCATCAGTCCTCTTATTAGGGTTTTATATACCCTTATTTGAATTATTAGCAAGGCATTCAATCCCCTTGGTGAGCCATAAGCACCTTATTTGCATAGTCCCACCCCATCATTCTGTCACCAAGGCCATATCTTCCAACTACTGATCCTTCCTCTTTACTCCCAATCTTTGTATTCCAATCACAAGTAATGATCAATACATCTTGATTGCATGTTTGATCAACTTCAGATTGGAGAAGTTGGTAGAATTCTTCTATTTCATCCTCACTGTCTTAAGTGGTTGGTGCATAAATTTGAATAATAGTGGTATTAACTGGGCTTCCCTGTAGGTGCATGGATATTATCCTATCACAGACAGTTTTGTACCTCATGATTGATCTGGATATGTTCTTTTTGATGATGAATGCACCATTCCTCTTTAATTTGTCACTCCCTGCATAGTAAACCATGTGATTGTCAGATTCAAAATGGCCAATACCAGTTCATTTCAGCTCATAATGTCTAAGATATCGATGTTTATGTGTTCCATTTCATTTTTGACAACTTCCAATTTTCTTAGATTCATACTTCAGACATTCCATGTTCTGATTATTAATGGGTGTTTACAGCTGTTTCTTTTCATTTTGAGTTGTGCCCCATCAGAAAATGAAGGTCCTATGGGCTTTACTCCCACAGGCTTTACTCCATTCACATCATGGTCAACCCTACTTTGAGGAGGCAGCTCTTCCCTAGTTACATTTTGAGTGCCTTCCAAACCGAGGGGCCCATTTTCTGGCACTCTATCTGACAGTGTTACTCTGCTATTCATAAGGTTTTCAGTGACTAAATACTAGAAAATAGTTTGTCACTCATTCTTCCTAGTCTATCTTCATTTGGTAGCTCATCTAAAACCTATCCACCATCGTTGACCTTGCTGGTATTTAAAATACCTGTGGCATAGCTTCCAGAATCACAGCAACTCACAATCCACTGGAAAAATCAATGATATGTTCATTTCAAATACCTTCTTTAGACAAAATAAGAGATGATTATACACATGGACCTCACCAGTTGGAATACACAGAAATCAAACTGACTACATCTGTGGAAAGAGATGATGGAGAAACTTCATATCATCAGCCAAAACAAGGCCAGGGGCAGACTGTGGAACAGACCATCAACTACTCATATGCAAATTCAAACTGAAGCTGAAGAAAATGAAAACAAATCCACGAGAGCCAAAATCTGACCTTGAATATATCCCACCTGAATTTAGAGATCATCTGAAGAACAGATCTGTTACATTAAACACTAAAGAGCAAAGACCAGAAGAGTTGTGGGATGACATCAAGAACATCATACATGAAGAAAGTAAAAAGTCATTAAGAAGTAAAGAAAGAAGGAAAAGATCAAAACGGATGTCAGACTCTTCTGACATCCGTTTTGATCTTTTCCTTCTTGCTCTCCAGTGTAGAGATGCTAAAGCAAATGGAAGAAATGAGGAGGTCCAAGAGCTGAACAGAAAATTTCAAAGATCAGCTCGAGAAGACAAAGTCAAATATTACAACAAAATGTGCAAAGATATGGAGTCAGAAAACCCAAAAGAAAGAACACACTCAGCATATCTCAAGCTGGGGAAACTGAAGAAAAAATACAAGCATCGACTTTCATTATTGAAGGATTCTCTGGGCAAATTATTGAATGATGCAGAAAGCATCAAAAGAAGATGGAAGGGAAGAACAAACAAGATGGTGGATTAGGTAAAAGTGCAGTGAGGTACTCCATCAGCAATAACACAGAATACCTGACCAAGTAGGCTCAGGGGATGATACCAGAACTCTGAACCACATATAAAGGAATATCTAGAAGGCTGGAAGACTTACAGCAAGGGGAATTTATAACAGAAGCAAGAAATCCATTGCTTTCTAACCCAAGGTGCTCAGCTGCTCTTGGAGCCACCATCTTGGGTAAGACCAAGTGGGGCAAGGATCAGAGTAGCCATGGACTCCTGACAGAACCATGGAGATAAAGGTGTGCACCCTTTTTTTGGTATCTGTTCATTGGTCTCTCGCTGGCTGTGCACCTCCATTCTGGTGACTAGAGGGTGCCTGAGTGAGTGGACACCCCAGCCCCAGCCCAGGAGGGTTCTATTATGCATACACACAGATCTCCTCAAAATTTAAAGGGACAGTTTCCACTTAAAACCAAACGGCAGTGCAAAACGGCCACAGCTGGCTCTAAACTGTTTATCACTAGGAAAAAGGCCTGAACGGGGGTTGTGGAGTGGGAAAGGCAGACTGAAACTGAAATAGGCCAAAAATTAAGTCCTGAGTTACGTCATAATGATAAACGGTGGCATCTTGAAATTTCTTAGGAAGAAGAGTGAAAAGGGAAGCCCATCT
>NW_006408624.1:8481218-8482941 GCF_000296735.1 Chrysochloris asiatica
CTACTATTGTAAAATAGACACTTGAGTGGGATAGAAAGGAATGTTGGGAAACATGATTACAGAAAACTTGTAAGCCCGTCTTCAGCCTGTAACTGATTGGAATACCTAAAAGTGTTTCTAGAACTTGCCCAGTGAAACAGGCCTCTTGCAGAGCCTTTTCAGAGTATAGGACCTTTGTTGGAATCCTGAGTCCCATCCAGAACTTTCTGAGGTGGGACATTACCACTAGAAAGGACAAGCAGACTATCCTGGAACAGCTAGAGTGACAGAAGATGCATCTTCAAAGAAAGATTATCAGGAAAAGCCCAAAACAAAAATGGCAGTATGACTGGCTACTGCAAGAATAAGCAAGCTGTTCTCAGGGAAGCCATCAAGGCAAACAATAAAGTTCCTTCTTGACAACCCTCTCTCTAAAACTGAAACTCAAAGGAAACACATGAGCAGGCATATAAGCTTGCTGGCAAGCTATAATGAATAGAAAAGAACTTCACAGAAAAGTAAGTTTTCACAAAAGAATATATATATTATATAATATAATGTGCAGAGTCCTGGCGTGGCACTGTAGGACAAACTGGACCACAGATCGATTTGAACTTCAGTGGTTCAAACTCACTAGTTGCCCCTCAGAAACCCTATACAGGGTTGCTATGAGTCGGAACCGACTTGATGGCACTTAACAACTCTTAACAACAACAATATAATGTGCAAGCCTCAACTATATTAAAAGACAAGGTGAATGATTCAGATAGGTGGGTATACCTGTGCTCAGGTGTGTACACCCGTACTCACGTGGTGGTGGTGGTAGTTGTGTTCTGACTCATGGCGGCCCTGTATAGAGTTTCCAAAGCTGTAAATCTTTATGAGAGCAGACAGACTCATCTTTTTCCTTCAGAGTGGCTGGCAGATTCAAACTACTGACCTTGTGGGTTAGCAGCTCAGCTTGCAATCCATCATGATGCCAGGGCTCCTTCCACTCACCAGTGGCAGTTAGAAATACAAATGGGATACCACAAGCTCTATAGTTGGCCATGATATGATGAATGAAATCAGTTAAATTCCAAATAAAGCAACCAACAGTCCTCTCTTGATTTATATAGTAGTTCCATTCCTGGAAGATTCAGTGTGAATTAAAAACAAACAACAATGAAAAAACAACAATTTGGGGTTATTAGGGCTTAAGTTCAAGACATTATAAACAAGGAGTCCCCAGGTGGTGCAAACAGTTAAATGATCGATTCCTAACCAAAAGATTGGTGGTTTAAACCCACCCAGAAGTGCCTGGCGACCTGCTTCTAAAATACCACAGCCTTGAAAACCCTATGGACAGTTCTAATCTGCTCACATGGGTTCACTATGAGTCAGAATTGAATTGATGACAGTTAACACCACAATAAATATCAAGAGATTATTATTATTTACCTATAACGATATTTAAGCAAACGTTTGAAAGCTCGTAGGATATGGGACAATTCTTCACTGCAGAACATTTATCCTTCCTGACCCCCATTCACTAAATGCCACTGTTATTGTTAAGTGTCATGGATTTGATTTCAACTCAAGTGCCATCAAGTCAGTTCCAACTCATAGTGGCCCTGTAGAGGATTACTGAGGAGCAGCTGATGTGTTTGAACTGTGATAGTCCTTGGGGATATCAGTCCAGTGCTCATTCTACAGTGCCACACCAGGATTCCAAAGCAACTCTATATTGGCTTTCCAAGGAGCC
>NW_006408624.1:8484241-8495648 GCF_000296735.1 Chrysochloris asiatica
CACAGAGAATTCCAAATGACACTAGCATCCTCCAATCAAAAACATTCAATCTGGCATCAAAAACATAAAAAGTTTCAAAGGGTCATTAGGAGTAGGACCAGCCCTAATAAAAACCACTGGACCAGACCAACTCATCCAGTCATAAGGTTTTCACAGATATCTCTAAGTTCATGCTGCCCACATTTAAGTCCTCATGCTGATTCTGCCTTAAGTTCCAGATTCCTATCCAACACCTGGTTATCTTCACTTGAATACCCCATGGGCCTCTCAGACTTCACATGGCCAGAGCAACTCTTGACTGTCTCCCCCAACCTCTTTCTATCCCAGGCTTCCATATTCAGTAACTAATACCATTACCCACTTAGTTGTTTGATCAGAAATTTAGGAGTCATCTCTACTTCCACTTGTTGCTGTTGTTGTTTAGTGCTGCTGAGTCCATTGTGATTCATAGCGACCCTGTATAGGGTTTCTGAGGAGCACCTGGTGGATTTGAACCTCCAACCTTGTGGTTCAAACTAACATTGCAGTCAAGTGCTCATCCTACAGTGCCACACCAGGACTCCCTCCTTCCATTACCCATCATCAAATCCATTTGTTTTTAAATTAAATCCTGGTCCACTCACTCTTCACTCCTTCCACCACTACCACTGTGGTTCACCTAACTGGTCTACTTCCACTCTTGTCTCGTCCCCCTCCATTGTTTGACCTTCATGTGGCAGTCAGAATGATCCTTTAAATAGGATTTCTATCACATCATCCTGCCAACAACACTCCCTGGCCCTCATTGCCTGTGGAATCAAGTTCTGACCCTCTCTAGGTCCTGCTCTCTGCACCCTCTGCACCTCCACTGGCAAGTCAGCTGCTCCTCACATGCACACAATTCCTCAGGGCCTCTGCAAAGGCTGCACCCTCCCTCCCGGATTCAGATGGTTTTCCTGCACTTGTTCAAGACCCACATCTGGGAGCTTTGCTTTTGATCATATACTTATTACCTGAAATTATACATATACTCTTTTTCTCTCTTTTCTGTCTCCCTTCCTAGGATATAAGCTTCTTGAGAGTAAAGCTCAGTCTTTCTGTGTACCGCTGTATTCTGGAACAGGGCATGTCACATAGTAACTATGTGTGATGGTTAAAGTTGCATATCAACTTGGCTGGACTATGATTCTCAATGGTTTGGCAATTATGATGTAACCATTCTCCATGATGAAACTAGATATAATGTAAACATATCCGGTGTGGCCTGTTTCCAATATATTTCGATGTTCTGGAAAAGTTCTTTCGCATTTTTGCTGGATCTGGGTCCTGCATCTGGCACGACATCATCTGACCTATCAAGTCCAGCAATTGCTGTATTGCTGGCCAATCCTAGCAATTGTTAGCCTCTGCAGCTTGAGTGGGCAACCTGCCATTTCACCTGCCAACCTTGAATTCATCCACCTCCATAACCAGTGGCCTAAAGTCTGACCTGCCAATTTGAGTTCATCATCCCCTATAGTTATGTAAGTAAAGAGAAGCCTCCAGCATGCTATCTGACCCACAGACTTGGAAAAGTTCTAGTGTAGCACTGCAGGATCAACCTAAACTGCTAACCACAAGGTCAGTGGTTTAAGCCCACCAGCTGCACCACGGAAATCCTGTACAAGGTTGCTATAAGTCAAAACCAACTCAGTGACACTTAATGACAACAACATACATACATATGTAAGTTTCACTGACTTTGCTTCTCTAGAGAATCCACCTTAAGATACCATGTGATAGGAGAGAACAAACAAGATGGCAGATAAGGTAGAAGTGCAGTGAGGAACTCTGTCAGCAACAACACAGAATACCAGACCAAGCAGGCTCAGGGAATGGTCCCAGAACTCTGAATCACTTATAAAGGAATATTTAGAAAGTTGGAAGGCTTACAGCCAATGGAATTTGTAGCAGAAGCAAGAAATCCAGTACTTTCTAATCCAAGGAGCTCAGCTGCTCCCTGAACAGCCATCTTTGGTGAGACCAAACTGGGGAAGGATCAGAGCAGCCACAGATGCCTGACAGAACCATGGAAGTAAAGGAAGAGGAGTGTAAAGGGAAGCCCATCTCCTGATAGCATCTATTTGGAAGCAATCAGAAAACATAAAAAATACCAAAACACACACCCATCTAAGTTTTAAGGCCACAGCAAACCACTGAATATGCACAAAAAATAGAAACAGATGACCATATCAGCACATGTCCAGAAACGAGATGAAGTGACTAAGACAAAAATAAGCTGGAGGTAGACCTACACTCCATACTGGAAGGAGGGCAGGCTTTGGAAATGCCTGAGAAGAAATTCAGAAAAATGATTATAAAATGTATCAAAAACCTTTAAAATGGAGTTGAGAAAAATAAGGAAGAAGTCATGAAAGGGCTACAGGAACAATCAAATAAGATAGATACAGCATTGGAAAAAATTCAAAACCTACAGAAAGAGGTCCAAAAGTTTAATAATAGAATATCAGAAATGGACAATACACTGAAAGGGCAAAGGAGTAGAATTGAAGAGATGGAACTCAGAACGAGTGAGCTGGAAGATAAATCTCTCAATACCACGAAAATAGAAGAACAAACAGAAAAAAGGATTTAAAAAATCTGAAAAAGGCCTAAGATTCATGTTAGACAACATGAAGGAATAACTTAAGAATTATTGGCATTCCAGAACAGGAAGAATCACACAAGTCCACAGACGAGATAGTTGAAGGACTTCTGGAAGAAAATTTCCCTAACATCCTGAAAAGCGAAAACATAAACATCCAAGAAGCTCAACAAACCTCAGGAAAGATAGACCCTAAAAGAAAAACATCAAGACATATAACAATCAAGCTCTCCAAAATCAAAGATAAGGACAGAATCCTGAAGACAGCTAGGGAAAAGAGAAGTGTAACATACAAAGCCAAGCAAATAAGACTAAGCTTGGATTACTCAATAGAAACTATGCAGGCAAGGAAGCAATGGGGAGATATATATAAAACCCTGAAAGAAAAAAAACAACAACTGGCAACCAAGAATCCTCTACCCAGCAAAGCTGTCAATCAAATATGATAGTTTAATCAAAACATTCCAGGATAAACAGGAGCTAAGGGATTTTGCCAAAGTCAATCCTGTGATGAAAAACATCCTAAAAGGAGTACTGTGAACAAAGAACCAACAAGAACAGACAACAACCAGAGATTGACATACGTGGCAACATCACCCAGAAGTCAATCGACAAATGGAAGAGTCAAGAACAGAATAAAACTATAAGAACAAATTCAGAGGATCTGGGAGGTCAGCCTGTGACCAAAACAATTACAATGTGAAAGAAGGTAAACACAGGGGAACAGAGATCTAGGTGGTGGGAAGGTCAGGTAGATTACAGGATAAAACATACTGTCTTAAATTGAGGGAAAAGTTAAAGGAATATAATGTAACCACAATGGTGAGATGGGGGTAGGGGTTTGGGGGGAGGTGGAGGGAGGCAACGGTAGAGTACAGGGTAAAGGCAGACACATCATAGTCCGGGTGTTGGGGAGAGCAATACAAGAAGGGCAAGGAGGTGGAAGAATAAGGTAGATAGGGGAACAGTGAGAAAGGTTTGCATGGTCTCTGTGGGACAGAGGTAAATACTGATGCATGCTCAACCTTGGAACAACAGGGCTCTAGGATATAGGGACCTAGACATACTTTGAAGAGGGGAAATAATACTAAGATGCTTGACTGTCTTATGAATATTAGTTTCCCTTGCCTACTATTGTAAAATAGACACTTGAGTGGGATAGAAAGGAATGTTGGGAAACATGATTACAGAAAACATGTAAGCCCATCTTCAGCCTATAACTGATTGGAATACCTAAAAGTGGTTCTAGAACTTGCCCAGTGAAACAGGCCTCTTGTGGAGCCTTTTCAGAGTATAGGACCTTAGGTAGAATCCTGAGTCTCATCCAGAACCTTCTGAGGTGGGACATTCCCACTAGAAAGGACAAGCAGACCAGCCTGGAACAGCTAGAGTGACAGAAGATGCATCTTCAAAGAAAGAACATCAGGAAAAAAACAAAACAAAAATGGCAGTATGACTGGCTACTGCAAGAATAAGCAAGTTGTTCTCCAGGAAGCCATCAAGGCAAACAATCGAATTCCTTCAGGCCACTCCCCCCGCAAAAACAAAACAAAACTGAAACTCAAAGGGAACACATGAGCAGGCATGTAAGCTTGCTGGAAACCACGTTGGTTTACTGGTGAGGGGAAGAGGGGACAAGGCTTCAATGAAGAAATGGGCTGAGTTCAACCACAGTCCATTGACTCCCATTGACCTGGAGATGAGAGAGAGAAGAGGAAGGGATGTTGGTCCAATGTGTGGTAAGACCTGGGAACAACTGAGCCCATGGACAAGGACATAGCCACAGAGGAATAGAGCTAAGAGTAAAGCATCCATATGATATGAAGTGAGGCACAAGAATACCCAAACTTGCAGACAGTACCCATTTGACCTAGCTTCAATGGCTTGATAATCAGAACTCAACTAGAGGAATATTTAAAAAAAAAAAATGTTTTTGATAAAGGAAACAAGGGTAAATTGCTACAATTTGATGAACTTGACCTATACTCATGGAGGTAGTAACTCTAAGTACTAACAGAGAGAGGAGGAGTGTTCACATCAAGGATCAATGCTATCCCCTCTGTACACAGGGTAAATAGGGTCGGGTAACTTAGACATTGGCTGCCTAAAATGAGGGGCAATAAAGGCACGAAGTGACTGGCTTACAAGGTTTCAAGAGGGAGTTTAGTTTAAGAGTATGTGGGGGAAGATAGAGTCCCCACTGAGTAGCTGTCGTCTTGTCTAGGTGGGTCTGGTAAAAAGAGATGGGGATAAGATTCTTATGATTCAAAAGTGAGTAAGTGTTATCATGACTAAACTAATTGCATAATTGTAAAGGTAGAAGTTTTATAACAAAAATGGGAGAGTAGTTAATCTTACAGTCCAGAAACAGGGGACCTGAGGACCATCAACTGAAAAGAGTATAAGCGGAATGCGGGGACCTTATCCGGAGAAGCAGCAATGCCAGAGATGGAGGCAGAGATGCGGACATGGAGAGAGGGAGCAGCTGAGGATTCTAGATTCATGGGAAGAGAAGGACTAAGAGCTGTCGGCCATGAGGCACACTTGCAGAATGTGCCCTTTGGTGGTGTAAATTATTATATATGCCTGAGTGTTTTTTTTTTTTTAAAGAGCTTAAGTGAATAGACAAAAATACTGTTAACTGATGGTACATGGAGGTACATGTGATGAAACAAGGAGTATGATGTGTTGAATGTAAAGCCGATGATCTGCCCTGTTAACTTTTACTCAATCCACAATAAAAACTTAAAAAGAAAACAAAGAAAAAGCTAGTGGCATGTAGCTAGAAATTTGCATACAAAAAAAAAGAGAAGATACCATGTGATAAATATTTGTATATCTAAATATTTAAAACAGACATCTACAGGGCTCGATTGTTACGAATCGGCAACCTGAAAAACTGGAGTTTGAGGGTGGGGGGGTGATCTGGTCCCTATCTGAAGGAAGCACAAGGTCTAAAGGCCCCTCCATGAAGGGTGAGTCTCTCATTGCCAAGGACTAGAGCAGCTCTTCATACAACATCCTGTTTAGTTCCCTCCAAACTCAACCTTTTAAACTATACTCAGATGTCACCTCCTCCAGAAAGCCTTCCCTGACTCTGCCACACGTGGTGGCACAAATACGATGTTCTTTCTCTACTGCCTCTAGTGCACCCTCCATTCTCTGCACAGATGTCCATGTGATTGGGCTTCATTATGTTATAGCACAAGTAAGTGACTCTCTCCCACTTGACTGAGCTCCACCAGGACTGGGGCTGTGTTATGCTTACCAGTGTCCCTAAGGTTCAATAAGGCTATGCTTCAAAGTAGACACTTAACAAGGATTTGTAAAATAAATGAAAAAAATAAACCAGTATAAAATGATTGGAACCATCCTGGTCTCTCTCCCCGCCCCCTTTTTACTGAGTATTAGTTGACTGAATAGCAAGCTGGACCCACCCAGGTGGGCTGCACAGACGTCCTCTGAGGCTGGGACCCATGGGTACAGGGAGCTGACATGGTCATTCCCTCCCTCAGGCCTTCCTTCTATGGACAACTCTGGTCCAAACACCAACGGCTCCCAGTTCTTCCTGACGTGTGACAAGACCGACTGGCTGGATGGCAAGCATGTGGTGTTTGGGGAGGTCACCGAAGGCCTGGACGTCTTGCAACAGATTGAGGTAGGTGACCGGAACATCTACCCACCAGCCTGGTGGGAGATCTGAGGGGACAGCTTCCAGTGGAGGTGTGGGCAGGTGAGGGTGGGTACCCTAAGCAGCTCTTTCTCTCCCCACCTCCTTCCCTCTGATTGCCCCTCTTCTGTTCTGCCCAAAGGCCCAGGGCAGCAAGGATGGGAAGCCAAAGCAGAAAGTGATCATCTCTGACTGTGGAGAGTATGTGTGATCCAGCGTACGCTCTGCTCTGCCCCGGTGTGTCCAGGGGAACATGCAAGGTGCCTCTGCGGGTGTAGAAGCAACTTTGAAGAAGCACTTGTTTTTGTACCATGTGCCCTTCTTAGAGACAACTGGGAACAGCTCCTCTGCAGGTACAGCTTGGTTCCTCCCAGAGCCTGGCTGTGGGTCCGGGGATCAAGCAAAGGAGCTCACCCTCCCCACCATGGGCAGTCTGGACGGTCTCTGGCTTTGCCAGGCCTTTGCTGCCAGGGCCTCTCGGGGAACGTTTTCTTCTGGTAAATTCTAGTTTTTGTACTGACACCTCCAGCTAATTCCAGGAGTTGCCAAAGGTTACATCTATGGCTAAGTTGCTCCACTGAGGCAGGTTTATCTTATCTCCCTGGGTCAACTCCCGAAGAGTCCAGTCAAACAGACCATTGGTAGGGCAATGGTCCTCAAGGATCATGGGAACATTCCTGTCTTCTGCTGCCTGTGCTCCTGAACTCGTGCTGGCCAGTCTTCTGGCAAAAAAACATATTACCAGTCTCTATGGTCACTTGTTTTATCTGTTCATTCATTCCACAGATATTTTTCTGACTGTAAGTGCCCTCTCTGAGTCAGGTACTCATTTGTCAGGAGATAGGAGAGGTGGGCAAACTGCTGCCATGAGGTGGCAAACCAGCACACTGCCTATTTTGGTGAATAGTTTCTTTGGAATCAGCCACATCTATTTGTTTATATATCATCTGTGGCTGTGTTCTGTGAGTGTCCTGGCATTTCCTCTCTTGACCAGCAGCATATCTGCCTCCAGATGGACCATTTGTCGGACATAAAACCTCACAGCAACGCTTTAAGGAAGGGCTTGTGGGACCCACTTGGCAAAAAGTGAGTGTCACAGAGTTCAGGTGTTGGCAAACTAAAGAGTCATGTTTCAAAAAATATTGAATAACCAATTTTACTGTATGATGAAGTAGAAAGGCATGTCACAAAGCAATTTACATGATATATGGTGGTGGTGGTGGTTGTATGCCATGGAGTCTGTTCTGACTCGTAGTGATCTTGTACAGGGTTTCCAAGGCCATAAATCTTCACAGGAGCAGAAAGCTTCATCTTTCTTCCATGGAGCAGCTGGTAAATTTGAACTGCTGACCTTGTGGTTAGCAACCAGGCTTGTTACCCACTATGTTACCAGAGCTCCTTATGTGGTACATAAGTAATGTGTAAACATATGTTTGTATGTATGCAATAGGTTTCTGGTTACGAATGTCTGGCTTATGTTGGTAAGTGCCGTTGAGTCAGTTCCGACTCATCGTGACCCTGTATAGAGTTTCCAAGAAGTGACTGGTGGGATTGGACCACGAACCCTGTGAGTACTTGCCTATGTAAATGTGCCCATACTTTGAAAACACTGAACCAACACCTACTTGGATTTTGTTCATAACCTGGTGACTGCCTGGATTCTAAGAAAAAAGCCTAGAAATAAATTCACCCAAATATTGCTAGTGTTAATCTTAGTACTAGGAGCTCTGGTAGCGTAGTGGTTACGAATCGGGCTGCGAACCTTAAGGTCAGCGGTTCGAAACTACCAGCCGCTCCGCGGGAGAAAGATGAGGCTTTCTACTCCCGTAAGGATTTACACCCTCGGAAACCCTGTACAGGGTCGCTATGGGTCGGACCCGACTCGACGGCACTTAACAACAACAATCTTAGTACTAGGACAACGGTGATTTGAATTCTTTTATTTGGGATATTTTCGTAAATTTTTTCCAAAATGGCATTATATTTGTAGTAGATAAAAAAACACATGTTTTAAAAGGTGGGCCAAGTGGTTGCATAAGGTCATCTATACACAATTCCCCTGTTCATATTGCGGGAAAAAGGCACCTGGGGGCGAGGGTGGGCTCAGCAGTATGAGTCCTGTGGGATCCTAGCTTCACTGACCACCACTGGCTAGTCACACCCCTCAGGTCTTTAAAACCACCAAACACTGCTGTTGAGTGGATTCTGTAGAGCAGAGCCTGCACAGCAGGGCAGAGTAGAACTGCTCCCTAGGGTTTCCAAGACTGTAGCTGACAGCCTCATCATTCTCCCGTGGAGCAGCTGGTGGGAGTGAATGGCTGACTTTGCTGTTTGCATCCCAACACTTAACACACTGCTCTGCAGAGGCTCTCTTAGAGCAGGTGAGAATACAAATCCTGACCTCCTTCTCTAGGGGACAGCTGTGTAGGATTTTAGGGAAAAGCACAGCTTTGAAATAAATATATGGTCACCTGTAGAACACACCCAGGGAGAAAGTTTAATAGTACAGCACGCGCAGGTGGTTCAAAATTAGCAAATTAATTTGTAATTAAAATCCCTACAGGTGCCAATTGTGAAGCATTTCCAGGCCAGCCATTGTTCTAAATGTTCTGTGTATATATCTAATCATGCTCATACAAAGAAGAATGAACCAATATCTTAATCTACAGGGAAAGAAATAGAACCAGGATTCAAAAGCTGTTTGGCTCCAAAAATCTGTACTCTCCCTACCTTGCCCTTTCCCATTTCTATGCATTTTTCTAGCATATGGCACTTCCCTATCTGCGTTGTTAGTTACTGTCGTGTCCCTTCTGACTCATGATGACCACATGTATGCCAGTGCTCTGTAGGATTTCCTTCCAGAAGCAGATCTTCAGGCCTTTTTTTCAAAGTGACTCTGGGTGGGTTCAAACTAGCAGCCTTTTGGCTAGTAGGTCAGCACTTAACTGTTTGTGCCACTGAAAGAGTCTTTGTTAGAAAGACGGATAACTTGGGATTGCACTGCTAATTTCAGGACTGCTATGCTGGGTAGGGTGGAGGGTCAGAGAAAAAGAGGAAGACCCCCAACGAGATGGATCAGCCAGGTGGCATCATTGATGGACTCAAGTGTGGCAGCGGTAGTGAGGTTGGCCCAGGATCGAACATTGTTTCGTTCTGCTGTGCATGGGGTCGCTATGAGTCGGTTCCGACTCGATGGCACATGACAACAACAATGCCTGTGTTGTGTATATCTTCCCTTCCTGTCAACCATCATTGATTTCTCCTTGCTATCCAATGGGTCTGAACTGACCCTCCTTCGTTATCCTTCATGTCTGGGGCAACCAGATGAACAAGTCACTCCCTGAGCAAGGGAAAGGGGAATGGCAGCCACCATGCTTGGCTCAACAAACATAACTCATGTGGAATAAAATGCACAAACTTTGTAGCCACAATAGTTTTATGGCTCAAAGGCCTTTTCTATTTGATTTCACTTGGTGACCATCTGAATGCCAAAGTTGTTGAAATCTGACTGTTGGGCAGGTAGGTGAGGACTTACTGTTTTTCAGCTGTTCTGCATGACAAAGGATAAATAATCCCATGCATTCATGCTAGGTACAGTTTGACCATCAAGGTACACTCCAGACCTATTTGGTTACTTTGACAAATACCTAATTGAGCCAGGTTATTGGCTGGGCACACAAGATACCATGCCAAGTAGAAATTCAGTTTTCAGAATAATTATAGTTCTTCATCCTGGTGTGGCACTGTAGGATAAGGACTAGACTGCTAACCACAAGGTTAGCAGTTCAAACCCATCAGACACTCCTTGGAAACCCTATACAGGATTGCTATGAGTTGGAACCGACTCGATGGCACTTAACAACAACCCTTATTCAGAAGTCCTGGTGCGGTGCTTTAGGATAACTGCAAGTTTGGGGGTTCAAACCCACCAGCTGCTCCTCGAAAACCCTATACAGGATGCCTATGAGTCAGAACCTACTAGACGACACTTAACAACAATAATAACTCTCCTTGATGTTGGGAAGAAAGAACTGTTGGCTAAGAACCTGAATGGCAAACAGAGCCCATGTTTCGTGCTGGCCACCTGAGTCTGCATTCAGGGTTGTGAGGCTGAAACAGGGCTGGTGGGCATAGACTCCCTGACTTGAAGGCCCTTTGGAGACAGGAAAGGTCAATGCCTTCTAATACTCATGGAAAACTGAGGCCTAGATGAGAAAGCCACCTGCATGTCAGGTCTCCCACATCCAGGCCAGTGTGCAGGCCCCCCTGGTGATGGGGAACTCACCACCTTACAGACAGACAGTCTAGGCCCACACCCTTTGTGTACAGAGGTCCCTCCCCTGCCAAGATCTGCTCTCTCAGGCTCCTCCTCAGAGCTGTGCATCCCCAGGCACACGAATGCCCCACCACCACCCCCGCCCCGTCTGGGCTGGGCTGGGCTGGGCTGGGCTGGGCTGGGCTGGGTCCCAGAGCTGCTTTTAATGATGGTATTTCAGGGGTCATGCAGCTGGACTCAGTCTGTGCCAGCAGGTTAACGACAGGCTTAGCAAGTCAAAAATCAAATAAACACTCCAACTCCCAGCAGCTGCTCCAAGGAGAACAGTGGTTTCCGGGAACAGTGGAGGCCGAGACAAACCTCCCCACCCAGCTCAGCTTAATTACTGCCTGTCACTCCCCTGGGACAGGGGCCTTTTCTTTGGCTCATAGGCCCTGAGAACCAGGACAGGGCTCCTGGCTCACAGGATGACACAGACTGGTGACCAGTCTGTTTTTGACAACTCCTGGCCACCCACAGGTGCTGACAAGCCCCTGCCCTTAGCCCCTGCCTGTTGGCTGCCTAGCATGTCTCTGGGTAGAACAAGTTTATCCCCTCACTTGGAAGGGGGTGGCAAGTAGTTCTCACTCTACATGTCCACTTTGATCTGTGAGTAGTGGCTGCTTGAGGTCTGTGTTGATAATTTTGAGATCAATGTACAGATCCAGGAGAGAAAATGTCAAGATTGATTATTGATGCCTGTCAGAGAAGGAATGGGGAAATGATGGCATCTATGCTGTCTGGCCGACTGATTGGAAGAGATCAATGTTTATGCCCATTCCAAAGAGAGGTGACCCAA
>NW_006408624.1:8496850-8497607 GCF_000296735.1 Chrysochloris asiatica
AACAACAACAACATGCTGCACTTCCTACCACACTTGGCTCAGCACACACGTAACTTCCACAGAGCTTGGCTCTCTATGGGTCAATACAGTGACGGGAGACATGAGTTAACCAGCAACCCCCAAGATTCTTTGTTTCGTCAAAGGCCAAATGTTCATGCACTGAATGCCCTCCCCAGACAGCAGAGAAATGCCACTGCTTTACCCCTGATTCACGCTGTCCATTCATTCAGCTCTTTCTTGAGTTGATCCATCTCCCTACCTGTTGCTGATGGTTTGCTAATTCAGACCTATGAATATACAACACTGAGGGCAAGTCCATGCTCTTTATTCTCCAGAAATGCCCAGTGTTGCACTGGGAAGGGGCAGGCCATAGGTGGACCCATCTACATATACCTGAACCCTGTGATAGATGGACCAATGGTGGGCTCCAGGTGCCTGTCAGGTCATCCCACAGCCTGAGATGGGCCAGTGATGGGCATGGACAGGTCCTCACATGGGAAGTACCAGCCCTAGGGAGCCCAGTCAGTATGTGCCTCTGGGACTGTAGAATGATGTGGAGCCCTGCTCAGACCACCAGAGATGGAGGCAGGACAGTGTATCACAGAACCTAGGGCAGGGGGAAGGGGAGCAGTTAGTCCTGAAGAGGACAGAGCCTGGCATGAAGGAGGCAGGGGTCAACCCTGCCAACCTTGCCCAAGGTTTGGAATTTCCTGCCTCTGAACAGACGTGACAAGTCCACTGGAGACCTGACTGGGTG
>NW_006408624.1:8499042-8502286 GCF_000296735.1 Chrysochloris asiatica
AGTGGTTACGAGTCGGGCTGCGAACCGGAAGGTCAGCAGTTCGAAACTACCAGCTGCTCCGCGGGAGAAAGATGAGGCGATCTGCTCCCGTAAAGATTTACAGCCTCGGAAACCCTATTCAGGGTCGCTATGGGTCGAAACCGACTCGACGGCACTTAACAACAACAACAACCTGGAAACCACAGACCCTCCATGACCTGGCCTGCCTACCTCCAATTTCACCTCTCTCTGCTTTCCTCTTTGCTTAGTCCACATCAGTCCTGCCTCCCTGTTGGCTCTGAGGCCACCAAGCTCCTTCCTGTGAATAGGACTGTGATGGCTAATCTTGTGTCAACTTGATTGTTTCTCCGTGGTTTATCCAGATACTGGACTAGTTGCCGCTCTGTAATATAATCACCATCCATGATGAGATATGACAGGATTAACCATCAGTTGTGTGGTCTGCCTTCAGAATATCCTAAATGGATATTTTGGTAGAACGTACTCTCTCTCAACCCTACACACTTCTTGTTGCTTGCGTAAATCTTCTTAAGCCGGCAAAAGTCTCCAGATTGGCACCTGACCTGTAGCGTTTGGATTCACACGCTCCCATAATCCTGTGAGGCAGTAGAAGTCTCCAACCCACCACCTTATCTGGCCTATAGTTTTGGGATTTACTTGTCAATTCCACAATCTTTTGAGTCATTTTCTTGAAGTAAATCTCTCTCTCTCTTTATATATACAGCAAGTCTGTATAGGTTTCCAAGGAGCTACTAATGATTTTAAACCACCGACCTTGTGGTTCAAACTGACCTGGTATTC
This sequence comes from Chrysochloris asiatica, assembly GCF_000296735.1. Lineage (NCBI taxonomy): Eukaryota > Metazoa > Chordata > Mammalia > Afrosoricida > Chrysochloridae > Chrysochloris > Chrysochloris asiatica. The sequence continues at coordinate 8,499,844 of NW_006408624.1, forward strand.
ATCCTACAGTGGTACACCAGGACTCTGGAAAGATAGATAGATAGATAGATAGATAGATAGATAGATAGATAGATAGATAGATAGATAGACAGACAGATAGATATGTAGATAGATAGTTTCGCTGGCTTTTCTCCTCTAGAAAACTCAGACTAAGACAGGATTTTGCACTTGTTCCATCTGCCTGGAACATTCTCCCGCCAGCTCTCCACATGCTCCTCCTCCCATAGGCTCCCTCTGCTGAGTGGCCTACCCTCCTCTTCCTTGCAGAAGGCATCAAGTCCCCTGTCTATGGTCCACTGACAGCAGCCCCAGTAGGCAGGGGCCATCTGCTGCTGCCCACCCAGTACACAGTGAGCGCTCGCATCTGTGACTGAGGACTCGGGAATGGCAGGGCAGTGGCAGTGTGGAGGGGATAGATTCTTGGGGGTGTAGATGGTCTCCCCTCAGGGGCCATGGAAACCACGTGGCACTACAACAGGGGGGCAGGGTTACTGCACACAAGTCTTAAGATCACCCCCGAGCTTTCCCAAAGGAAGTCTGCTCCCGGGTGTCTGGTAAAGTCCATCTGATCATTTGGAAAATAAGCATGGTCATACCATCAAAGCTTCTGTGGTTGATTCATTTGTTCTCAATTTGAGACATTACCTTTAAACAACCCGTGACTACAAAAACATAAGGCTCTGGGGTGCGAGGAGCTAGGAATGTAGGTAAGAAGTTCTAGAAAGACATTTCCACAGCAGAATCAACGGCACAGAAAGCACTTAGCAATAAGCAGCTGCAACAATGCTCCGATTAGAACAACTAAGCATTGAAAGTTCCCTCCGGAACCTGAGCGTCAGCAGGCACAGAGACTGTAGAAAATGTGGGCATCGAGGAAGGGAACGAGGGAAACACCAGCAGGGGAAGTAACTCAGGGTTGAGACCCTCAGCCCACAAGTGCCCCCGTGCCATGTCCTGGTGATCCCTGGGGTGTGGAGAGGCACACACACAACTCACACCAAGTGAACGTGTGTCTCATGGGGACAGCACACATTGGGATATGGGGACAGATGTGTGTTCAGATCACATGAGTCCCAGGTGGGTGTGCACGTGTGTTACATGTGTCTGTGCATTTGACCATGTGGAGGTACACCCATGTGAGTCCACGCATGTCCCATGTGTGCCTGTGAGAACACAGACAAGTGTGGACTCAGTGTGTCCGTGGTACACACAGACTCAGGAGGAATCTGTGTGTGTGTGTGTGTGTGTGTGTGGACTTAGTAAAGAAAACTCCCTGAGACACGGAGCAGCTGCTCTCGTCCCTCTGAGCCCCCTCCCCTCATGCTCTCCCCGGGGACACTGACCAGAGACTGCAGGATGGCATGGTTGGTGGCGTTCATGCAGGCGTCCAGCGGGAAGGAGCACTCCCCCTCACAGTAATAGGCCGAGTAGCCTCGGGGGGCGATGACCCAGTCCTGGGGGAGAGGAAAGGGCAGTCCAGCATGCGGCACCTCCTTAGCCCTGGGTCAGCATGTTCACAGGGCAACTCGGGCCCCCACCCCCCAAGCTCCTCAGTGGACAGGGCTGGGCACTGACCCCACTACACCCCGTCAGCGCTCTGTCGGCGCACCCCCATGCATCACTCACTCTGCCTCAGTTTCCCTGAGGACTTAGAATCTCCATTTTCATGAGTATTACAAAAACAAACAAACAAAAAAACTCTCTCATTGTAAAAGTCACACATCCTCACCTTAGAAAAGTTGTTAAATACTGAAGATAAAATATATAAAACAAGAAAACCACCCAAACGTGTACCTCCTCCCTGGAGATGTACTTAGGTGGGCTATCAGAAAGGGGGGAGGGAGGAGTTACCAGCCAGCCGAGGTCCTGGAAGCTGACATAGAGCTCATGCCGTCGGCACACCTGCCGCCTGTTGGAGCCGTGGATGTCATCTACAGGAACAGACAGTACAAGGTCTGTTCTGGGTCTGACTCTGTCCAGCTGCCACAGGGCTTTACCTGAGGGGCGGGAAGGGCCCTTAAGGGCGCATTGGTTGAACAAATGATGGGAATAGAAACCATTTGGTTTCATAAAACCCAACCCTGGAGCTCAGTTCATGTCACAACCCAGCTCAAGAGTCTTCCTTCAATGGCTCCCACTCTCAGCCTGTCTCCACCCCCATCAACAGTCAAACAGGACCCCTCGACCTGAGCAGGGAGGACAAGCACATCCTTTGTCCTCCAGGGACACTTCCTGGCCCACTTTCCTCCAACCACATCCATGCCACATGTGCAAGTACACTCAGCTGAGGTCAGCCAAGGGTGGTGTCCATGAAAGAAGGACCTAGGCAGGTCAAGCCTGTCCTGACTCAAGGGGCTTGCCCAGTGGTTTAGCCATCACATAAATGATTGCGAGAGCCCGCAGGGGCTGGACTGTAGGAAGAAGGCACCATTGACCCTAACCC
>NW_006408624.1:8502761-8503896 GCF_000296735.1 Chrysochloris asiatica
CGCCCTAGCAGACCAGCCAGTCCAGGGTCCACACTGTGTCCTGAGACAGAAAGGACAGAGAGCGGTCACTGAGGGCACGGCAGGGACCTCTAATGGTGTCTGGGCAGGTCCAGGAGCACAGAAGCTGAGGCCTGAGGACACCCACTGGCCTCCATGTGCTTGTCTGAAGATAAGTCCCAAGGTCAGCCCAGCTCCCTGCAGGCAGGTCTGAGAGAGGAAGCCGGTGAAAGATCCTTGGGGACCACAGTGAGTGATGACCAGGAAACCGACATCTGCCGTGTTTTTCAAGTTTCAAAGTCATTTCACACACTTGTCTCACTCCGTCTTTATGGTAAACCTGTACTTCATGTTTGCCAGAAGAAATTTCAGAGTACCAGCCAGGAGCCCTCAGCATTAGGGGCTCCTCAGACTGAGGACTACGAGGCCCTATTCTGTCTTCCACCTCACACCATCTGGGGATGTCTGTGTATGCGTTAAGGTGGCACCCAGATAATTGTAGGAGCTGTTAGGCTCAGCAGGTGGAGACACTTGAAAAAGGTCCCAGAGTTGGGCTTAATGCACTTAGGTCTCCTTCCAGAGACCAAGTTCTTATCCACTAAGACGGGCTTATGGTTAAAAAGGAAGAAAGGCTGTGGGCAGGGACATGATTTGGGCTCAGCCCTGGGAACAGTGACACCTATAAAAGTTGGATTTTACCTCACAGCTGTCAGCAAACTGAACATGAAAACACAGCTCATTAGCCCTGGAAGTAGAAGACAGAACCAGCAAGCCCACCTTCTTGTCTTTTTTATTTTATTTTTTTCAAAAGCAATTTAATAACCACAGTAAAAAAAGAAAAAAAAAATTGAGGGAAAAATACCACTCTGATGGCTGGTGTGGAACTGTACGATAAGCACTGGACCTCAAGGTCAGTTTGAACCACAAGATTGGCAGCTCAAACTCACCAGCCACTCCTATATACAGGGTCACTACGTGTTTGAACCAATTGGACAGCATTTAACAACAACAGCAAAGGCTGAAGATGGAGTCCTGATGTTGTGCTGTAGGATAAGCACTGGACTGCTAACTGCAAAGTCTGCAGTTCAAATGAAACCAGCCTTCCCTTGGAAGCCCTATACTCGATGGCACTTAGCAA
>NW_006408624.1:8506091-8507210 GCF_000296735.1 Chrysochloris asiatica
AGATGTAGTCAATTTGATTTCTATGTATTCCATCTGGCGAGGTCCATGTGTATAGTTGTCTCTTATGCTGTCTAAAGAAGGTATTTGAAATGAACTTGTCCTTTAATGTTGTATAAATCTGCCCTCTCTTTGAAATGAATGAAGTAGCCCCTACTCGCAACAAATTCTTCATCACAATGACCTTTACTTGCTGCATGCACAGCTTTTAAATCATTGAAAAGGCTCTGAGCCTCTTCTTGCACTAAATCAAAACAAATGAACCCTACTGCCTTGACTGGAGTCTGACTCACGGAGCCCCTGTAGGACAGAGTTGAACTGCCCCTTAAGGTCCCCACGACTGCCACAGCTTTCTCCCTCCAAAGGACTGCTGGGCTCACAGTTGGGCACTTGACCCACTGCACCATAGCTCTTTCCCATGCACTAAAGTAAGGGGAAAATGAGAACTGTTTGTACCTATCCTGATTTGCCTACCAAGTCGACTCAAAGAGTCTCTTAGGACCAGATCCACCTGGGAACTGCTGTAATTAGCCCCGGGACAGGAAGGTACCACCAACAAAACCACCTTCCTGTCCCTCTTTTTAATTTCTAAATATCCTTTTTCTTTTATTTTTGTAAAAGCAATATAATAATCACAGTAAAAACACTTTTGAGAAAATAATATCACTCCTAAGGCTCCTCCCCAACTCCAGCACATTCATTTTCATTGCTCAAAGTGGATTTTCAAGTTTTATATAGTTGTGAATAGAGCAAAGAAGTTTACAGCCACTCCCCCAACCCCTAATTTTTCACATAAGGAGCCCTGGTGGTACTGTGAGTTAGGCACTGGGCTGCTAACCACATCAGAGGTTCAATCCCACCACTGCTCCTCAAGAGAAAGAAGAGGCTCAGCTCCTGTAAAGATTTGCAGTGTAGATAGATGGCAGTGGATTTTTTGGTAACTTTTTTACATAAATATTTTCCCGGTTGTCAAAATAAGTCTCAGTCATAAATATTTCAAACACAGACCTTTATTTTGAGTTGACATGCCATACATTACTTGTTGTTGTAAAGTGCCATCAAGTCAGTTTAAATTCAGCAATCCTGTATAGGGTTATGGAGGAGTAGCTAGTGGGTTTGAAC
>NW_006408624.1:8508770-8510226 GCF_000296735.1 Chrysochloris asiatica
ACAGAACCAGAAACTATGGTCCAGAGTGAGAAATCACTGTCCAAGATCCCAGAGCAATCTGCAACAGGATGTTCCTACCCTTCCCCAGCAAACTGGCCTGAGGTGGGGGCTGGGAAGGGCAAAGGGCTAACTCACCTGGTCTCTCAGAAATTCAAATCAAGGTGGTCCTGGGAAAGGGTTTATCTGTGCTCTCTTCCTCAGCTAGAGCTCCCCCCTCCCCCACTATCTGCTTTCTGCCCAACCCCCAGTCTCTGGCAGGATCCCTAAGATCCAGCTGACAGGGGTGAACCCTAGGCTGCCCAGGTCTGGACAGGCTCTTCCAGGGAAGGAAGAGGGCTGCAGGAGGCTCGGGGGGCTCACAGGCCTTGTCTCTAGAGCTGACCTTGGAGGGGTCATGCTGTTCCCTTTGCAGATGACACTCTACACTGTGGGCATGTCTCCAGATGTGGGGCACACTGTGGTCTCCCTGCTTAGGCTCAAATGGAACCTACTGCTTCTCTAGGCCCAAGTGGGCTTGATGAGGTCCCCAGCCTCACCCTATTTCTGAGCTTGCCACATCAAGACCCAGGTGTTCCTGCAGCTCACCTACACTGACCAGTCCCAGGCAGCTGGTTAAGTCCTAATTCAAATCCTTTCCCCAGTGATGCCTAAGCCAAATGTCTCTCCCAAGGCTTCTCCCTGCCCTGGGTACCACTTGACCTTTCCCTGAAACCCCTGCCCGTCATCCTGCCTTGGGGGAGTAACCCCAGAATCATGTTGAAGGACAATCCCGATGAAGGGCTGGCACCCTTGGAGGGAAATCCCATGTGTCCACCAGTCAGTAGCTGCACTCCACCGTCTGGCATTGGCCATAGCCCCCTCCATCTAGTCTACCCCACTGTCCTTTGTGATCCTAGTCCCTTACCCCCTGTGCTCTGCACATAATTCACTGTTCTTGTGGCTTCTGTGCCCCCACCATGCTGTTTCCTCATAACTTTGACTTGCTGTATAAGACAATGGCTGCTTCGGACCCTCAGGTCAGGTCCTAAAGACTGGTCATATGAGAAACTCATCATTGCCTTCCCTCGGGGATCCTAACAGCCCTCAACTCTCTGGTCCTAGAAGCCTCTCTGTCGCCACCTGCAGCTGGAAAATTCCTAGCACCAAAGCAGATCACGTGACACTCCTCCCTGTGATTACTGTGTGCCATGGAGTCGGTCCTGACTTACAGAGACCCTGCATAGGGTTTCTGAGGAGCATCTGCTAGGTTTGAACTGCCGACCTTGTGGTTACCAGTCCACTGCCTATCCTAGAGTGCCACACCAGGACTACATTCCTCCATTGTTATTATTGTTAAGTGCCATCGAGTTGGTTCTGACCCATAGCTACCCTGTACAGCGTTGTCAAGGAGTAGCTGGGGAGCTTGGACCACTGACTTTGCAGTTAAAACTGACCTTGTAGCCAGCACACTAACCCA
>NW_006408624.1:8510861-8518350 GCF_000296735.1 Chrysochloris asiatica
TCCCCCCAAGATCGTCCTGCTTTCCTTCTAGGGACATTTAGTTATGAGAAGTAGTATGGATGGAGAAAGTAAGGATATAAGGAAATGATATTTAGCAAGTAAATGAAAAGGCCCAGAAGAAAAGTCAGAGGAGCCAAAGAAAAAGGGGAACCTTTCAGACAGTATTTCTGTCGATCATACACTCACATATGTTAGTGCATTATTCATGATACTAGTAAAATGGTGCCTTGGGTATACTCTGGCTGGAGTCATTTTCTCGCTCATTTTTTTTCCTCCTATATTTCCTGATTGAACTCTGAGGAAAGGCACTTCAGTGAAACCCATCCTATGTGATGGTCTAAGTTACATATAACGTAATGTAAATATCACAGAAAATGAGAGGGCGGCCAATGTCCTCACCGATCCTAGCAGAGCTTTCTTGGCACTTACAGAACATAAACCATAAACTTGTATGCTTTTTCTTGTGGTCTTAATTAATATACACATTGTGTCCAATGTAAAAACTCTGAGAGGCCAGGAGGAAACTAATCAAATGGCTTGAGAAATGTACAAATGTGATGACTAGCTTCCTCAAAATTAAGTTCTATGAGGTATAAATGAAAACCAGCCATTGACTTGGCACTTTACATGGAAATTTGCTGCATTGGCTTGAGGTCGGGTGAGACGGCAAAGGCACACCCTGTGCACTTTTTGATATCCTCCACCGTCAAGCCTTCCCAGAGCTCAATCAGTGTCAGTCCTCTCTTTGGGTGCACGTTGAACACGGCCTTGTCTGTGATGATTCGGTGCACACAGCGCTTCCCGGTCAGTGGCATCGTACACTTGTCCAAGATTTTGGGTTCATTCGTCTTTGAACAATGCTGCATGGTGACCACCACTTTGGTTTTGGGACTGGACACTAAGTCCATGGCTCCTCCCATTCCTTTCACCTTCTTCCCCGGAATCATCCAGTTAGCCAGGTCCCCATATTTGGACACCTGCATTCCTCCCAGCATTGTCATATCAAGGTGTCCGCCCCTAATCATGGCAAATGATTCATCGCTGGAGAAGAAAGAGGCCCCGGGAATGACAGTGACCATTTGGTTGCCAGCATTGATGAGATCCGCATCCATCTCACTTTGTAATGGAAAGGGTCCCAAGCCCAGGACTCCATTTTCACTCTGCAGGTGAACAGTCATGTTGGGTCTGATAAAGTTGCTGGCCAGCAGAGGGATTCCGATGCCCAGATTAGCATACATGCCATCCTCAAATTCCAGAGCTGCCCGTTTGATTATTCGTATCCTCTGATCGTCAGCTGTGTGCTTTTGCTCTTCTGCTTGTCGGATTGCTATGTACTCAATTCTTTTCTCGTCCTTTTCTCCCTTTAACAAGCGGTCTACGTAGATGTTAGGAATATGGATGTCTTCTGGGGCAAATGATCCCACGTCCACAACTTCTTCCACCTCTACCACTGTGACTTCTGCAGCTTTGCACATGGGCACGTTGAAATTCCTTGCGCTTTTCCTGAAGATAACGTTTCCTGAGCGATCGGCCTTCCAGCCTTTGACCAAAGCAAAATCTCCTGTAATTGCTTCCTCCAGAAGATAATGGTGGCCATGAAACTCCCTCACTTCTCTGGGCTTACTGATGACAGCCAGGTGGCCATCGTCATAGTACCTGATGGGAGCGCCTCCTTCCTGGACCAGGGTCCCATAGCCCGTGCTGGTGTAGAAGGCTGGCACCCCAGCGCCCCCTGCGCGGATCCTCTCCGCCAGTGTGCCCTGGGGCGTCAGCTCTAGCTCCAGCTCCCCAGCCAAGTACTGGTGCTCACAGAGGGCGTTTTCCCCCCACATAGGATCAGACGATGCGCCGGATCTGCTTGGTGGCCGGTAAGAGGCCCAGGCCGAAGTTCTCCACGCCCACGGTGTTGCTGACCACGGTGAGCCCTTTCACGTGGGTCTGCAGGAGGGCGCGAATTAGGTTCTCCGGGATCCCGCAGAGCCCGAACCCGCCCACCAGCACGGTAGCGTCATATGCGATGTCCTGGACCGCCTCCACCGCGTCCGTGTAGAATCGGGCTTGCTGCCGGGGGCTGGTGGAGAAGCCCCGAGCACAGTCCTTGTGCAAAGCAGGGTCCCCCCGGGCGCCCCCTGAGCGGCCGGCAAAGTCGCTGAGCCGCCGCCTGGACAAGAGGAGCCGGAGCGCGGCCATGTGGGGGGCGCGGTCCGAGGCGAGGCTGGAAGGGGCTGGGGACGCGCTACTGAGCTTCGCGTGGGGGCGCCCCAGCCGGCTCCGCGTCACAGAGCCAGGGGGCGCTCACCGCGCTGTTGTCTCGGCGCCCTGAGAGTAGGAGTGGTCTAGAGGTGGCCCAGCTCCCCTCTCCGTGTGACACAGGAGGTCACAGGCACTTGCAGGGCCCTACTGCCCCAAAAGCGGGCTCCTCGGGCTGGGATCACAGATCCTCACAAAGCACAGATGAGCTCAGAACCGCCCACCAGGCACTGACCAAAGCCCCTGTCTACCCCTGTGAAGCCTCAGCCCAAAACCCCACCCCCTTCAGGGCTGCCCCAGACACAGGGAGTCTCTGAACAGGTGGCGACATGGTGATGACACTGATAATGGTAAACAGTGGTGGGGATGGGCAGCCCCCCTCACTCACTGTGTGACTTTGCTTAATCCTGTTAACTCCAAGAGCAAGTGGCTGCCCGGAAGAGCTCATGTTCACTCCTCATTGTGACAGGAGGACACTTCCCTGTTCAGCCTTCAGTTACACAGGGACAGGTCCCTGCTCTTCAAGAGGTGGCTCCTCCTTGTGCTCCAAGGATTCTGCAGGTCCCAGAGCCCCACGCATGTACTCTGCTACCTCCTTCACCCACAGTTCCCTCCAGACACCCCATTTCCTGGATCCCTCCTCCAGCAGAGGTCCTGGAAAGAGCTGTCTAATGTCTCAGATGCCTGCCCTAGTTCTTTCTCCCTCCAGCTCCCCTCTCAGACTGCATCCCACACACCACTGAGCTGCTCTGGTCTAGCTTGTCAGCAGTAAGTCCTGGCCTTACTCCACCTCTCAGAGGACTGATGACACTCCCTCCCCCTGGGAAGGCTTCTTGACTTTCTACTTCCTGCTCTTGGAGTCTGGGTCACCTTGCTCTTCAGGTTTCCTGCTTCCTCCTTGGCTGCTCTCTTTCAGTCTCAGTTGTGGTCCCTCCTTGGCAGGGCCTCTGAATATTGGACCATTTTCCTTCCCTGTGTCCCCTGGTCTAATCCACTAACAAGCCAGTGGTTCTGATAGCATGGATCTACTGACTTAAAATCGAATCTGTTTAGTCATTAGGTCTCAAATGAGGACCCTGCAAATGAGGAAGTTAGTAAAAAAAAAAAATGAGCTGAGATGACTCTATTGTCTTAGAAGGAGAACAGGACAAGGTGATTAGGAAGTGCTTAAACCCACCCAGATAATTATCTCAGGAATTAAGCATCTGAGACCCTAAAGGTAGAGTGTTTGAGGAAGTTTATTGCCTTGTTTCTTTTTCCTAAAGGTAGAATATTTAAGGAAGTTTACTGCCTTAATACTTCTTTTTCCAAAGAGTGAAATCTTGATGTTAAACTAGACGAATTGTACACATCCAAATGTAACTTACCCTATGTAATGTGCCTGCTCTTTGTGAAAGACAAGACAGTCCTGAGAGATCCTTCTCCCTGTCCTCCAAACTGCTGGCTTTCTCTTAATAAAGCTTCCATCAGATCTCTCCCCATCTCTGTGATTGACTACAGTAACAGGTGGCAAACCTTCATTCAGTTTGGTAACATTTCCCACACCAGGTCTCTCTGAAATGACATTTGCACATGGATGTCTCTATAATATCATGGCCAAAAGAGTCTTGATTTCCCACCTCAAAAGTGCTTCTCCTAGTTTTCCCTAACTCAGGCAAAATAAACAAATAAAGAACTGTAGGTGGTATCCATGATTGTTCCTTTCCTCACCTACACACCCAGCTATAAATAACCCTAACCAAACCCACTGCTGTTGAGTCCATTTCAGTTCCCCAGGACCCTGTAGGACAGAGCAGAACTGTTCATTAGTGTTTCTGAGTCTACAAATCTTTACAGTAACAGATAGCCTCATCTTTCTCCTGAGAAACAGTTGGTGGATTTGAACTGCCAACCTTAAGGTTAGCAGTCCAACACCTAACCCACTGTGCTACCAGGTCTTCTATAGTACAGATTAGAACTGCCAAAAGAGTTTCCAAGGATGCAATCTGTTTCATTGTTTTGAAACTTTTAATTGTGAATTGAGTGAAGGTTTACAGAGCAGAACATCATTTTACATCCCAACGAATCATACACTTTGTTTCACCTCAATGACTGCAATCCCTTCCATGTAACAACAGTTATCCCACTTCCTCCCTGTCATTCTTATCTCCATTCCAACCTCCTCACCAAGCATTCTCAATGTTGTGTATGTATCAACCATTTTTAAAATCATTTTTCTATTGTTGGACATTTAGACTGACTCCAAGTTTTTGATGTGTCTCTCATAAACAGCATATTGAAGAATCCTGTTTTCTTATCCACTCTGATCTGTCTCTTGACTGGCACATTTAATCCATTTATATTCAGTGTAATTATCAATAGGTATAAATTGATTTCTGCTATTTTTCTGTGTATTTGTGGGGGGGTGCTGAGTTCATTTTGTTTGGGTGTTTTCTTTTCATTTTCATTTCTGTTGTGTTAACGTTTACTGTATCTGTCTGATTTTTCTCTTTTAAAAAAATTTTGATGTGCAGGTGTATTATTTATCTTTGAGGTTACCCTGTAATACATTAAAATTTCCCCACTTAAAATAGTGTTTTATCTTGAAATCAACTTGACTTCCTTGCCATTTGGAAGTTCTGTACCTACACCATTTTTTACTTTGCAGTTGACTTAATTATACACTGATATCTCTGGTTCCCTATCTTCAGTTTTGTAGATTTGTTTTACTTTAAATACTCCTATATGTGGACTGAATAAATTCTGGGTGGTGTTGTCATGTATGTTAATTTCAGGTTGTTGTCTGCTGTTGTTAGTTCTCAGTCCAAAGAACATCCTTTAACATTTTTTGTAAAGTTGGTCTGGTCATTACAGATTAAAGGAATTTCATTTCTGTATATCAGGAAATGTCCTAATTTCACTGTTATAGTTAAACAGTTTTGCTGGATACTTGATTCTAGGTTGGTAATTTCCTTTCTTTCAGTTTTGTATATGCTATCCCATTGCCTTCTTCCCTTCATGGTTTCTGCTGAGAAATCAGAGTTTAGGATTATTGGTTCTCCTTTGTTGGTAACTTCACTTTTCCTAAGTTGCTCTCAGGATTCTTCCAATCACCCATAAGTTGTTTCTCTTAATGGTATCCCACATAACTCTTAGATTTTCTTTGGATTATTTTTTCTGATTATTCTTCTTGCATACTAGTACTGAGAGATTTTATCTTTAAGTTCACTAATTCAGGCTTCCATTGCTTCAAATCTTCTCTTTTGCCCTTTCAATGTGTTGTCCATTTCTATTAATCTTCTGAATTTCAAATTGCATGTTTTGTATTGTTTCTAAATTGCATTTATTTTGTCTGTTTGTTCTTGTAGTGTTTTCCTGAATTCTGCTAAAGTTTTTTCTGTGTTCTCCTTGCTTTCCTTGGTCTTTCTGTGAATCCTCTGAAGATATCAAAATGTCATTCTTTTGAATTCTTTTTCAGTTAGTTTCATTACCTTTTTTTCTTCAGAAATGTTTTCAGTCTCTGCAGTTTGGTCATTTGTTTAATCCATTTGCTCTTGCTTCTTTGTGTGAGTTAAAATTGTCTATTTTTTCTGGGGCATTTTGGTGTTGTCATATTTGTAAAAACAAACAATGCAGTTTTTGGACCCAGGGAGGAGAAATCTCTGGGGGCTCCTGAAATTCAAGGAGCTCATGAGGTGGTTATGGAAGGGATGTGACAGCATTAGATGGAGTTTCTATGGCCTTGGTGTTATCTATGTTTAGGGCACTCAGTCCAGAAGCAGTTAGTGAGAACCCTTGATGGAGCTGGTTTCAGTGACTGTTAGGACCACAGGGCAGCTGGGAGCAGGGTGACTGGTTAAATGTTAGTCTGGTGGCTCCATGGGTTTTGTAGGTCTGGAGCAGAGCGCACCTGAATCCAGGAACCAAAGCAATAAACTAAAACGGAGAAAAGCTGGCCCCCACCTCACACTGGTGTGGCTCTCAACCATGTGGCTCTGAACTTCCCCAGAGCACGGTTTGCAATGGGGGTTGAGATGGGAGGTGGCCACACCTCTGGTCACCAGAGGAGTGTGGGGAAAAAGAAGGATTCCTAACTTTCCCATCGCCTGTGTGAATCTGCTCTGCCAGACCGCCTTCTGTTGCCAAAGGTGCTCACAAGATCATCAAGCCAAGTCTGGCCAGTCGTTCACCAATCAGTTTCTCTCTCTTGACATCCCTGCTCAGCTTCTCCTCCCAGCAAGTACTGTATCCACTTCTTTAACCTTTATTCTGAAGTTTAGAGTGCCAGAATTTTCATCTGTGTCTGTTTTATTTGCCCTCTCATATCTTTGTATCATGATAATTATTACTCACTATTGAATGATAAAGGAGTTCTGGTAGCGTAGTGGTTACGAATCGAGCTGCTAACCTCAAGGTCAGCAGTTCGAAACTACCAGCTGTTCCATGGGAGAAAGATGAGGCTTTCTGCTCACGTAAAGATTTGCAGCCTTGGAAACCCTGTGCAGGGTCACTATGAGTCAGAACTGACTCCACGGTACTTAACAACAACATCTTTGTTGAAGAGGATCCATGTAGTGCATCTACCTAGTCTGCCATCTTCTAAGGCTGTGATCTTTACACTGCCACATCTTTCTTCTGCAGGGTTTGATACAGCAACTTTTTTGGTGAGCAGCTGACTGCTTAAGCAATGCACCACTAAGGCTCCATCAGTTATCACTACATCCAGACAATTATACTTCTACAATGTATCTCTGATCCATTTGCTTTGCTCTATCCCAGCTGTTCCCAACAAGCATATAACAACTCTCACCTGGACCACATCTGGCTCAAGGTGGGTCCATTCCACAGTAAGTCAGAGGGTACTTCATTTTCTACATACATTTAAATAAACTTTGTATTTTACAAGAGTTTATGTTAGCCATAGCACAGAGAATTCCCATATACCCCTGGCACCCACTTGCCCCTGTTGGTAACATCTTACATTGCTTTGGTACATTTGCCACAATTAGTGAACCAACATTAGCACCATTCTTAACCAAACACCATACTTTACTCAGATTTCATTTGCTTTCCCCTAATATCCTTTTCCTGTTCTAGGATCCTACATTGTATTTATTAATTATGACTCTTTATGTTACTCAAGGAAATGATAATTTCTCATATTTTACATGGATTTTATGCCCTTTAAGGAACAGGAATGGTCAGTAATAACAATAATATTGTTGTTGTCAGGTGCCATCGAGTCGGAACCGACTCATAG
>NW_006408624.1:8519434-8520868 GCF_000296735.1 Chrysochloris asiatica
AACAAAAAGCAGGGAGTAGCTAATCTTACATTCCAGGAACAGAGGACCCTAAGACCATCAAGGGAGAAGAACATGAGTGGAATGTGGGACCCTATCCAGAGAAGCAGTGACACCAGAGATGGAGGCAGAGAGATGACACGGAGAGATAGAGCAGATGAGGATCTAGACTCATGGAAAGAGAAAGACTGAATGCTGATGGCCAGAAGGCAGGCTTTCAGAATGTGCCCTTGTGTTGTTTAAATGATTATATATTCCTGAGTGTTTTTGTGTACAACCAAAAAAAAAAAAACACAGAGTGAATAGAGCAATTACTGTTGAATGATGAAAAGAAAACATTAGCTATTCTGTAGATGTCTTTCTGTTTGGGTTTGTCTGGTGCTTTGCTCATGGTTAGACTGGAGCTAGTGGGTTTTAGAAGGAAGATCACATCCAGGGTACCTACAGTCAATGTGGCATATCATGTGGCTGTGACCCTAGGTCACCTGCTGAGACCCTGTCGGCAGCTTTCTCCACTAGAGTTAGTTACATTCCCATCCCAGTCCATACTGTGTTCTTTGGGAGCAGTCACTAAGCACAGCCCACACTTAGGGGTGGTGGGTTATGTTCCCCCTCCTTGGGCAGCATATCAGAGGGTTCTTTCTGAAAAACCTTGTCAGACCTTGTCATCCTCCGGTGCCATTAAATAAAACAAACTACCCTGAAAATTCCAAACACCTTGCCCTGGTCTTCTGTAACTCACACCCACCCCTCTGACCTGTCTCATCTCTTCCAATCTCTCCCTCAGCAGCTCAGCTACAGCCAGGGAAGCACTCTGGACGTTCCTCAGACACACCAATCTCGTGCCCACCGGACGCCTTTCCATCTTCCCAACAAACCCACTGAATGGATGGGTGAGCTGTCTCATCTCACACAGGGAAAACAGGCTTGGAAAGGTAAGGAGCCTCTAAGATCACCAAGCTAGAAAGTTGTAGAGCTGGGAGTTAAACTTGGCCTCTGTGCCTCCAAGCCTGAGGGTTTCATCACTTCACCCCGGGCGGGAACTCCAGTGTAGAAGGTTCCTCTGTAGACAGAATTGCTATTTCTTGGGAAGAAAAACACTGGCTCACTCTCTTAGCACCTCAAACGTTGGCTCTGCAGGAAGGAGGGAAAGCACTATTCTCTGAGGGTCTACCATGTGTCCTGTCTTGTGCCAGGACCCTGACTCACTTTACCTCACTGAGTCCTCACAGTGGGGAGGGAGTATCACCCAGCATCATGTCTGAGAAGGGCTGAGCATCCAGCATCAAGCTAGACAGACCACCACTGCCACAAAGGGGCCCGAGCCCAAGCCTTACCATCCTCCGTTTCCACATAGAGGCGGAGTCCCAGGTCCTTGTTACGGGTCAACAACCAGCGGTCACTGGCTGCTGTGATGTCCAACACCAGCCAGCCCTC
>NW_006408624.1:8520993-8522220 GCF_000296735.1 Chrysochloris asiatica
GGGGGGGGGAAACGGGTGGAGCATCTACCCTGTAACTGGCTCTGGGCTAGGGGCCTCTACACTTTCTCACTAGCAAACGTGTTACTGCATCCACATACACACGGGGAAACTGAGGCTTAGGCACCTGTCCAAGCCCCCACAGCCTGGATGTTGCTGGGGCTCTTCCCACAGAGCCAAGAGGCTCCGGGGTCAATCCTGTTTCCCATCTCTCAGACTGGTCTCCCGAGAGCTTCCCTTTCTGTTCTCTGAGAAATGCCCCACCCCCTCCCCAGGGCTGGGTCTTGACCACAAGGGAGGGGCAGCTGCAGGGGCCAGAAGAAGGTACCTGTTGGCCTGCTCCTTGACCACCTCAAACATGCTGATGTGGAGGGTCCTGTTGAGCTGGTGGGTGCTTGGCACCTTATAAATACGGAATTCAGCGGCTGTGACCGCCTCCCCTGCTGGGATCTGGGTCAGGTCAAAGCGGAACTCCTTCCAGTGGGGCTCCTGATGGGCCAGGGTGTGGTCACGCTCCACTGGAAGACAAAGCAGGGCCAGGGGTCAGTCTCAGTGCTGGGCACAACAGACCTGGCTCACACTCACCACCCACTGGCCAAGAGGTCTGGGTGAGGCTATCTCTTCCTCTGGAAACAGGCTGTGCTCCCCTCCCCGCCAGGACATTAGTGAGGTGCTCCCTGCCCTGAGATCAGCAGAGTAGGAGTTCATCTTTGGTCCCCATGCCCCAAACACCACCGGCTCCTCTGCCTGCTCCAGGGTCCACAGACGAGACAGAGGACCATCCCTCCTCTGAGAGATGAACATCAGAACCATGGGAAAAAAAGGGCCATGACTCCAGTGGTGAAACCTGGTGGACAGAGACATAACTGACCACGTTTCACCAGGACAGCAGCTGTCCCCCATCTGCCCAATGTGCCTGGATGGGGATGGGAGGAGAGAGCTTGGAGCTGACATTAGAGTTGGGCCTTGAGGTGTATTTGTGTATTTGTCACGATGTCAAGGGAGGGACCAGAAGGGAGAGGGTGTCAGGGAGGGCCTTCCAGGAGGCAGGGCCTCACGGCACAGGTGTGAAGGCTATCAGGGGAGCCTCACCCAAGTTGGAGGAGTGGGGTCCAGGACAAGAATGTGGTTGTGGCCTGACTGCAGAGGGCTTGCCATCTGGGCTCAGCACATAGGCTGTACTGGCCAGCGGGAGGACCAGGGTTCGGGCAGCAGGGGAGCAGAGGACTG
>NW_006408624.1:8522366-8530451 GCF_000296735.1 Chrysochloris asiatica
ACTAGCCTCCTGTCACTTTCCAAAAATCTGTGACTCCGGAAAGCAGGGGCGGGAGCCGCCCAGCACCTTCCTCAAAGCCCAGCACTGAGATTTTAATTATATGTCTGTGATTCTTTTTAAATTCTCTCTGTGGCTACTGGACTCAGTGACACAGTCAGGTTTTAAAAAGTCCCAGGCTGTGCGGCCCAAGGCGGATGTGGGCAGCACGTCCTGTCCTTGCGGTGGGGACTTGGTCCAGTGATGGGCAGGCAAGCAGCTGTGCTGGGCGCATCCGGAGGACAGAACGTGTTTGGGCAGGAGGAGTTCAGCCCCAGGCTCAGGAGGAAAGAACTAGGACATCTGTCGTCCGGCCACACCTCAGGAACTGGACATGAGGCAGTTGTCCACCTGAGAGCCAGATCGTTTCAGCCACAGTGTAACACAGGGCAGAAGCCGGTCGCTCCCAGCCAGGCAGAGCATGTCCAGGGCAGGGTGATGCCCCGTGCTTATCCACACACCTGTGCACTCTTCCAGACAGACACACTGACACACACACTCAGTGGACCAGGGACTGAGAAGACCACCCTGGCAAAATCCCTGACTTGCAGGTGAAACATGAAATTGGCCCAGGCTGGTGGCTGTCACAGGGTGTGGGATAGAATGAAGGAAGGTCATTCAGACATGTCCTTCATTGACCCCTCCTCAGAGCATCACCACGTGCATTGGTGGGTGCCGGGGACTCACGCAGAAAACACTGTCTGCCTGACACTGGTTTCATGGTGGATCTGGAAACTGAAGGAACAACCCATCACCCGCCAGCTCCATGCAGGGCACTAGGTTCCATGGGCTCCCTCCCTCCCTCCCTAACTGTCACGCAGATAAGGAGCCAGCCCTAGGCTCCCCAGTTCCAAATGTCCACCCTGTGAGTTTGTGGAACTGATGACCCACCAGGAGAACCAGCACAGGAAGTCGTCCACTGTTCCAGGCAAGCAGGTGGGAATTTTTTCAGGGAAATGGTGATTTTCAACCAAATTGATTAAATTTCCCCAAGTGTGGAACTGGGCAAAGGAATGACCTTTTCTCTGATCGAAGCATGGACAGAAGTCACCTGTGGAGTTGCAGCTTTTTCAGTGGCTGTTGCTTGGAGTTGCGACAGCTATTTCCCAAAAGCTTGTGTTGTAGAAGAGCACTTTCTGGCACCCATGTCTACCCCTAGTTGGCTATGCAGGCTGAGCCTGCTTTATTTGGAGAGGCAGCACTGGGCAGTACAGAGTGCTCTAGCTGGTGGCCTGGACCCTCATCACAAGCCTGGTCCTGCACCAACCTCGTACTTCTCTTCTTGGTCTCAGGCTCCTCCTCTGTGAACTGGGAATAAGAATACTGCCCAAACTCAGACACTGGCTAACTAAAATGGGGGTGGGTGGGTGGAGAAGAGAGCTATAAAGGTATGAAGTGACTGGCTTACAAGTTTTCAAGTTTAGTTTCAGAGCAAATTGGGGAAGGTAGAATCCCCACTGAACAGTTTCCATCTTATCTAGGTGGGTCAAGCGAAAGGAGATGGGGATAGAGTTCTTTTGATTTAGTGGTAATTGTTAATCATGAGTCCTCCTATGACACTGTGGGTTAATGCACTGGGCTGCAAAATCGGTTTGAACTGTAAGGTCGGCAGTTCAAGCTACCCAGTCACTCCTCAGAAACCCTATATAAGGTTGGTATGGATCAGAACCAACTCCATGGCACTTAACAACAATTGTTATGACTAATTGAAATAGTCATAATTGTAAAGGTATAAGATGTGTAACAAAAAAGGGGGAGTGGTTGATCTTGCATTCTAGGAACAGAGGACCCTGGGACCAGCAAGAGGGAAGAACAGGGGCAGAGCATGGGATCCTAACAAGAAAGGCAGCAACACCAGGGTCGAAGGCAAAGACAACGGCATGGAGAGACAGAGCATCTGAGGACTCTAGACTCATGGAAGGGGAATGGCTGTGTGCTGACAGGCAGGGGGCTGTTCTGCAAAATGTGCCCTTTGGTTGTTTAAATGACTGTATATTCATGCATATTTTTGTATACGTCAAAAGAGAAAAGAAAGGATTGTAATCATTGCAATAAAACAAGATGCAAAAAAAAAAAAGAAAGAAAATGTGCAACAAAACTCAAAATTATATTTAAAAAAAGATCGAGCTTACTGGTCAGAATGAGACTGGAGGAATCTGACACTATGTCCCTCACCAGCCTTCAGGTCTGGAATGGAATCTACCCTCATGGCCCAATTTTCAGCCAAGCAGTAGATAGGTATATAGGGGGCGTAACAACACTAGTAAGGTATGCTCACCATAGAATGGCCAATCACTCAAGATCACAGGGCAACATTTCCCTGAGGACCAAGTTGAGAAGGGATGGGAAGGAGGGGGAATGGACATAGGAACCACAGGGATGAAGCAAGGTAACATTTTATGGAGGGGGATTCCAATCATTGAGATGATTTGTTGAATGCAAACCTGATGATCTTCTCTGTAAACTTTCACTCAATTCACAATCAAAAGTTTTACAAAAACAGAATACTGCCCAGCTTTCCTCATAGGGCTGTTGAAAGGCTTTGTAAGCATTTGGAGTGATGCACTGGGAAGGGTGATCAGTCAAGAGGCATTTTGAATGGATGTGACTTGCAAGCTCTTAACTTTGTGATAAAACAAGGAGGCCATGCCAGAAATTCCAAGGTCTTCTTATAGGTCTTTTTCTAAGTAAATATATTCATTCATTCATTTATTTATTCACAAATTTATCCTGATCAATTTATAAACCGATTTATATTGTGTAAGTTATTGTCCTGGCTTTGGGAATAGTGAGCAGATAGACATGGTCTCTACTCTTGTGGAGTTTGCAATCTAATGGGAAAGACAGAATAGCAACAAAAAACAAGTGAAATAAGTAAATACTGGTAATTACTGCGAAGGGAGTATAAAGGGTTATAAGCACGGGGCTGCCAACTGCAAGGTTGGTGGTTCAAATCCACCAGGTTTTCCTCAGAAACCCCAGATAGGGTCGCTATGAGTCAGAACTGATTCAATGGCACTAAACAACAACAATGGGTTCAAAAGTCAAGGGGAAGGAGCAGGAGGTGCATTTTGTAGGGTGTTCATGCCTTTGAGAAATAGGTAAGCTCAGACATGAACAATCTGTGTAGAAGAATTTGATAATATATAGCAATATTACATACGAATTTACCCTTTAATGTGATAGTCCCAAAGACACACAGGCAAAAGATATACACCCAAGGCTCTTCCCTGGGTATGGAAAGTAGACAAACCTACACCTTGTTCGAGGGTACTTCTAAATATCAATTTTGCACAAAATTATAAAAGCTTCCAAAAATGTTCAAAAACACTGAACCAGTTTCTGTCTGAGGAAGCAATAAATGAATTTCTAAACCACTTTACTGTGGTCCCCGTGACAATAAACTACCACCAGACACTTAGCCTTCTCCTCAGCAAATTCCATGTTTGCAGGAAAGGCCCACTTTATGAAGGGTGGACAGCTGCCATGTACACTGCCTGACCATGTGTGAGGCCCTGCACTTGCCAATCTCACAGGTTAACTTCCAGATGCCAAACCCTATGTCCACCAGCCTGACACCAAATAATAATAATTTAAAAAAGGCTTCAGCTATTTTTGTGCCATGGACAAAATTTAGAGAAACCCAGACAATCTAAATCTGTCTACTTTTTGACCAAAAAGTAAGGCTTCAAAAGACATCCTCATCCTCTAGCTCAGAGCTGTTGTTAAAAGAATGGGAGCTTCCTGCCCTCATCTGACCCACCATTCCTCCCCTTCCCCAGCCCACAGAGGAACCTAAGCTTGCTCTGTGATCCAGGCTTTCTGGGTTCTGGCCCCAGCTAGCTGCCCTCATGGCCTCCTGTACCTTCACATCCACACCTTAGATTCTGTCCTAGAAGCTGCTCTTTCCTGGTTTGTGCCTTAACCCACTATGCACCCCACCCTGCCATGTCCCCTCACCATGTCTCCCTACCCCACCATGCCCCCCTCCCCACTGAGGCTACTTTCCTCTCAGCTTAGGTTGAAAACCCTCCTTGTCCCTACTCTGACTCCCTCACAGACTAGGCCTGCACCAGGGACAGGGAGCTCTTTGAGGGCAGGGACCGAGCCTGGTGGGGTTAAAACAGGAGGCTCTCAGTGATCTGCTCCCCAAGGTCCTGTGTTCAAGGGGCCCAAAGGGGATGCCATGTCCATTCTTCCCAAGGGCTCCTGGTCTCCTGATGGCAGTTCAGTGTCCAGCCCCTCTTCTTGGGCTGGCATCTCTGTTGGTCTGAGGCAGTTTCCATGTCCCTCACAGCCAGCGTGTGAACTTGTCTCCCTTCCCAGGCCAGCCCCTGAGGGTAGTGGACATGCTCCCCCAGGCCTGGGCAGCAGATGTTGGGCCTGTCTAGCTGGTCTTACCAGTAACGAAGGCCAAGGGTGGGGGCACATCAGACCCAAGACAAGACCCATTCTCCACAGCCTCTGAAGGTCCATGAGCAGCCAGACTCTACTACCTGTCGATTCTGCATCCTGAAAGGGTTTTCCCCACCCAGAAATCTCTGCACTGCCGAGGAGAAGAGGCCCAGCCTTCATTTCTGAGGTATTTTTAGTTGGTTTTTATTACCAACTTTTGTCAAGAGTTGTTTCCATAAATGGCTCTGCTCTCATAATTACTGGTCCAGGCCTCAGACGACTTCAGACCCCAAATTAAAAGGGAACACCCGCATACTGGACCACATCAAGCCCACCAAAGCCAAAAATATATTCAAAGAGATATGAGCAAGAAGGAAGCAATTCCTCCATCTGAAACCTCGGGCAAGAACGGAACAGTAGGAGTTTTCCAGAAAGACGTGGTCACAGTGACGCATCCCCTCACCTCTGTGACGAAAGGGTTCTCGTGAGGAGGACAGGCTGTTCCTCACCTCTGGAGAGACCCACCCACCCACACACCCACCATCACAGGCAGGGCATGGGTACATTCTTTGGACAGAGCTTCAAAGAAACCTTGCATAGGTGGGGAAACTGAGACCCAGAAAGGGGAGAGACCTGCAGGGGTCACAGGTCAGGTAAGGGGCCCTTGTATGGCCTTTCAGATTTGGAGCCGATGTCATATGAGTGGCCCTCGAGTTCCTCTGACTGGCGACATTAGGATTGGAGGAGATCACTTGTCAACAAGGTTCTTATGGCAACAGGTGTCCTGCGAAGGCCTGCTGAAGTCACCTTCACCCAGACAAGGCCTGCAGGGACTGGGGTCCCTGGGGAAGCCCAGGAGACATGCTGCACCCACTGTCAGCTTCAGCAGACTGGGAGAGCTGGCTCTGCTTCTGTCCCACTTGAGCAGACCCAGGCCCCTTCACCTGGCTCTTAGCACTCCCCTGCCTCCTGCCACATTTCTCTTCCCTTCAACTTCACCAGTCTGCCCAGAGCATCTGCCGCATAGGGGCTGTGGTGGAC
This sequence comes from Chrysochloris asiatica, assembly GCF_000296735.1. Lineage (NCBI taxonomy): Eukaryota > Metazoa > Chordata > Mammalia > Afrosoricida > Chrysochloridae > Chrysochloris > Chrysochloris asiatica. Next base: position 8,527,839 of record NW_006408624.1, read on the forward strand.
AGTGGGGTAGGAGTTGCCAAGAAGTTATATTTGGCCCTGTTCTCAGGTTTCTCAGAGACTAGAAGAAAGAAGGTCAGGAAAAATGAGGAAGACCCTCAACAAGATGTATTAACACAGTAACTGCAACAGACTGTGAAGATCGCATAGACCCAGGTAGTGTTTCATTCTGTACCTGGAGTCACTCTGAGGTGGAACGGACTTGTAGGCACCTAACAACAATATGTATCTGAATCTAGTCAGAGGCAGAAAGTAACTAGAATCCTAGGAGAAATGCATACAATGAAGGATGGGGGCTCCGGTCAGGTAGAGTGCCTTAGGGAGAAAAGGTCAAAGGAAACTTCTAGAAAGCCAATGTGAGAGTGGTAGAAGAATTCTGACAAGCCAAAATGGAGGGAGGTACTCTGGGCCAAGGTATGTTATTGTTGTTAGGTGCCATCAAGTTGGTTCTGACTCATAGCAACCCTATGTACAACAGAACAAAACACAGCCCAGTCCTGCACTCTGCTCATAATCTTTGCTAGGTTTGAGCCCATTGTTGCAGCCACTGTGTCAATGGCTTAAGAGTCTTCCTCCTTTATGATGACGTGGAGAGATGAGCAGCTGGAGCCTCAAGACCCAGGGAGGGAGAGGGGCTGTGTGCTGACGACCAAGGGGCAGGCTTGTGGGGTATACCCTTTAGTTGGCTGATGATGTATGGAGGGGATTGTAACCGTGGCAATGAAACAATTTATGATAGGATAAATGTAAAGCTAATGTTCTCCCATATAAACTATCACATAATCCACAATAAAACATTTAAAAAACAAAAAGTCTTCCTCTTTTTTGCTGAACCTCTACTTTACCAAGCATGATGTCCTTCTGCAGAGACTGGTCCCTTCTGATAACATGCCCAAAACACATGAGACAAAGTCTTGTATCCTCACTTCTAAGGAGCATTCGGACTGTTCCTCTTCCAGGACAGATTTGTTCATTCTTCTGGCAGTCTGTGGTATATTCAATGTTCTTCACCAACACCATGATTCAAATGCATCCATTTTTTCTTCAGTCTTCCATATTCATTGTCGAGCTTTCACGTGCACATAAGGCAACTGAAAATACCATGGCTTGGGTCAGGTGTATCATTGTCTTCAAAGTGATATCATTGCTCTTTAACATTTTAAAGAGGTCTTTTGCAGCTGATTTGCCCAATGCAATACGTCTGATTTCTTGACTGCTGCTTCCATGGTTCATGATTATGGATCCAAAGAAAACAAAATCCTTGACAACTTCAATCTTTTCTTTGTTTATCATGCTATTGCACATGAGTCCAGTTGTGAGGACTTTCTTTTTCTTTATGTTGAGGTATAATCCATACTGAAAGCGGTAGTCTTTGATCTTTATCAGTATGTATTTCAAGTCCTCTTTGCTTTCAGCAAGCAAGGTTGTGTCGTCTGCAGATTGTTCATGAATCTTCCCCCAATTTTGATGCAGCATTTTTCTTCATAGAGTCCAGCCTTTCAGCTGTTTGCTCAGCATACAGACTGAATAAAAAGTATGGTGAAATAATACAACCTGGATACACACCTTTTCTAATTTTATGCATGCAGTATCCCCTTGTTCTATTCAAACAACTGCCTCTTGGTCTATGTACAATAAGACAAAGGCATAGAAATATGTGCCAGTTTCCCCATTTTTTAGCAATGAACTGTGTGTTGGGCATACTACACATCCTATTCTATATTATCTGTCACTGCATAACAAACAGCTCTAAAATAGAGCTGCTTAAAACAATGATATTTATTATCTCCATAGTTTCTTAGCATTAGAAGTCTAGGAGTCGAGTTGGGTGTGTCTCATGAGATTCCAGTGAAGCTGTCAGGTAGGGCTACCATCTCTGAAGACTTGAATGGGCTGACATGTCCAGATCTAAACTCATTCAGGTGGCTCTTTGCAGAAAGCTTCAGCTCCACACCATGTAGGCCTCTCTACGGGACTGTTCACAACATGATTTGTCCCACAACGAGTAATCAAAGAGAGAGGATAACATGGAAACTGAAGTCTTTTATAAGCAAGTCTTGGAAATGACACATCATCACATCACCACTACATGTCTATTGGTCACAGACACCTAAGCTGGCACAGTGTGGGAGAGGACAGTATAAGGGTGTGAATATCAAGAAGCAGTCTCACTGGAGGCCATCCATCTTACAGACTGGCCACCACAACAGCCCTGTGAAAGAGGCTGTACTCATCCTACTTTATAGAGAGAAAACTGAGGATCAAGGAACTTACCTGGTTTATACAATCCAAGTTGGAATTTGAGTCTAAATGTACCTACATTCCTTCTACTCATCTTAAGTCTTCCCAAATGAAAGATATGCCAAGTATTCAGCTGGACTCACATATAGGACCCTGAATGCCAGGCTGGGGGAATCTGACTACTATTCTGACATGAGAGGACACACAGAAAGCACCTGAGTGAAGGAAGCCTTGAGTGGATGTTCATTTTAGACACTGAACACACTTCTCACTCACCTTCGTCTGACTAAATTCTACCCTTCATTCAAGGCCCAGTACAAATGTTACCTCCTCCCAATCTTTCCCTGTCCCCCAGTCAAGAGACCAAGCCTCCTC
>NW_006408624.1:8532521-8534943 GCF_000296735.1 Chrysochloris asiatica
AGGGGAGCTAAATGCAGGTAACCTGACCCGGGAACTGTACTCTTTACCAATACAGGTTCTGAAAGACATGTTCTGTGGAGCTAGAGGAAACACAGCAGGCCCGTCCCTCATCTTCAGGGCTGTCCTTGTGGTACTTGTAAGATCAGCACAGGACTTTGAACCACAAGGTTGGCAGTTCAAACCCATCAAGTGCTCCTCAGAAACCCTCAGCAAGGTCACTTAGAAGTTGGAACGAACTGGAAGGCACTTAACAACAACAACGACACCAGGCACTTCTAATCTTTTATATGCCTTAGTCAATTTGACCATTAAACTACAATAGGTATTATCATACTGGTTTTAAGGGTAAGGAAGTGGGTACAGAGACTTGCAGTAACCTGTTAAACATCTCACAGTTCCCAAGTGGCAGAGCCAGGATTAAAACCCAGCGTGCCCTGGAGTGGTTAACACTCTGCCCTTCTCCTCACTGCAGTGTCCTGGAGATCTGAGTAACCAGGACCACAGGCCAATCACTTTGCTTTTTGAGACTCAAGCTTCCATCTCTATAAAATGAAAGCTATAATGGGCACTTGCCCCTGAAAAGTAAAACATAAAAAAACACTAGGGCTGGTGCCCTCCCTGGAGGCAGTTCACATCCAATGGCTGGTCCACTGCCTTGCCTCAACTCCAGAGCCCCCCATACAGTCAGAGCATGGAACCACAGGGTACATCACCCTGATGGACAGACAGGGTTTTAGGAAAAAGAGACATACCTTCAACCTCTGGGAAGAAAAGCATTTTTGGGCATGGGTTCACTCTAATAGTTGGCTAAAGAATTTATTGTCAGATGAAAGACAAAGTGGCAAAACAGTGTACATCTATATCCCAATTTGTAAAAAAAAAAAAAAAGCAAAAACCAAACCAAGATGATAATGCAGATGGTAGTGTCTATACTGATAAAATATCAGGGCTGGGGGTGGGGACCCTATACTAAAAGATTAAAATCCTGGTTTCCTCTTAAATACAGAGAGGATTACGAATGGTTTCCATTATGGTATAATGAAATCTCATTTTATGTCATACGTTAACATTCAGTATAGTCCAATTCACTGACATTTGATGCATCTACAAATGGGTCATGCTCTGTGCTGGGCTGACAGCCAGGTGTTGGGAAGGGGAAAAAGACAGGATGTGGCTGCAGAAAGACTAAACACCGTATGACTTCAGGAAAGTCACTTAACTTCTCTGAGCTTCATTCTTCTCTTTTTTAAAACAAAGAGTTGACAGTAATTGGGAGATGCAAATGAAGGAACAGACATGGAGGTTCTGGGCATGTGGTCATCACTGGGCATTATCTTATACAATCGCTGAACAGTCCCATTTCACAGGGGAGATAACTGAGGCTCCAAGGGGTAGACTAGAAAGTCCACAGTCACACTGATAGTAGGTAATGGAATCAGGATACAAACTGTCTGATTCCTAAGTTAGAAACCCCCCAAGCCAGGTCTGTCTACCCTTGTACTGCCAGTCTCTACTGTTTTCCAGATTGGGGGGTCGTTATGAGTGAAGACCAACTAACAAACCTAACAACAATGACTTATGTGTTTATCGTTAGTCTAACCCATTTGAAGGTCGGCTCCATGAAGGCTGTATTCCCCTCAACTAGAACTACACCTGGCACATAGTGGGTATTCCATAACTATTTGTTGAACCCTTGGACTCACAGATATAAAATATCACTTCTTCAAGGTCCAGTTGATAAGGGCAGAGGAGGACTCAGGTCCCTAACACCCATTCAGCACTACTCTGAAAGCCAACAACCTCAGTTCACAAGCTCATCTACTACCCTGCCTTTGGCCACCCAGGATCATGGGAACAAACTTGTCTAGTTCCGGGGAGGGTCAGAAGAAAAGTAAAGATGGCTCTGTTCTGTTCCTGCTTCTGCTGACTGTACCTCAGTTTCTCAGTCTGAAACACAGTACTTGTCACTCAGCTGACACAGGATGGAGAAGGATTCAGGAAGACAATCAGACTTGGTCCTTCAAGCCTCTCTCCCGCCACTATCTAGCCATCAAACCCATGCTCTGGTGGGGAGGATGTGGTGGTGGTGGTGAGAACGACAGGGTCAGAGTTGGCAAACACCTCGTTTTTCTGATGCTATCACTATAGGCTAGACAAGAACACAGAGGCCCAGGGAAGAGAAACAGTTGGCTAAGGACATGTGTGACAGAGACGGCAGGCCCAGGTTCGAGCCCCAGAGAACCTCAGACCACAAACTAAAAGAGAGCCTGGTTCTTGTCTCCCAGCTCAGGGCCCTACTATCCAGGAGTAGAGGCAGAGACAGGGAAAGAATGCTATCTGTGTCTTGGCCACAAGGCTGACTGACACAGACTGACAGGCCAAGCCATCCTGGCCCCCAACTCAGACCCTGGAGACCACAGCA
>NW_006408624.1:8535378-8539241 GCF_000296735.1 Chrysochloris asiatica
CCTACAGCGTTGGAGGCCTCGGATCTTAATGAGACACAGCTATAGCGTGGGAAGACCTAGGATTTGTAACCCTCGGTCCTAGATGATGGCCTGGATATACTGAGTGGCCCTAGGCAGGCCATTTAACTTCCTGGGTCTCGTCTCACCTGGGGAATGGGGCTGACAAGACAGCTTCTCATGTTGTTGCACAGAATGATGAGGAACTGCAAGGCTGTGAAAGTTCAAATGCTACTTTTTATTCTAAAAATAGGCACAAATGCCATTTGGTTGGCTTTTAAAATCTGTTTCTGGGTTTCTTATGTGTACAAGACACATGGGATGTTCTTGTCTCATCCACACCAAAGATGGAACAGCACTTAAGAGGGATGAGGTCAGCAATGTCCAGACCCAGATTCACCTAGGTGATGATATTCTGCTACTTCTCTCTACCTACTAATCACACAACAGCCCTAAAACACTGATCACTTAGAGCCTAATTTTATAAGGAGGAATTTGAAGCTCAGAGAGGCCAAGGGACTTGCTTAACATCACCCAGCAGAAGAAGAAAAACTAGTCTGCCTAAGCTCAAGCTCTGTTTAATTTACGGCAACAACTTCCAACAAGTCTGGATGCACTTAACGCAAGCGGAGGCTGCGGGGAATGCAACAAGTGGGTTGGGTGGTATCTCACTCTGATGGGTAGGCACTCTTGGAGTCATTCCATCTTCAGCTCTTCTTGGTCCTGAGCCTTGGTCAAACCTATCCTGAGAATGAGCTACAGCCTCAATTGCACACACTGTCTCCTCGCCCACATGCTCCGAGTCCCCAGACCTGCCAGCCAGGTGGTCCACAAAGTAGACACCATCAAATCAGCATCCAGAAACCAGTCGTCAAGGTCCTGGCCTGGCTCTGGACTCCCAGCACTTGTTTAATGGCTACAGCCTCCCACTTGAGCTCTGGGAAGCAACCACATTTTTCTACCATGTAGCAGCTGGTGGGTTTAAACCACCGACCTTTTGGTTAGCGCCTCCAGCTCTCTTCCCTTCCTGCCCTATTTAAAACAGAACAAAACAAAACCCACTGCCATTGCATCCATTCCGCCTCACAGTAACCCTACATAAGATTTCAAAGACTGCAAATCTTTCTAGAAGCAGACAGCCTCATCTTTTTCCCTCGGAACAAGTGATGTGTTTGAACTGCTGACCTTGTCATTAGCAGTCCAATGCCTAGCCCACGGTGCCACCAGGGCCCCTTTCCTGCACTACAAACCCACCTACTTCCAACTCATAGCCACCTGTATAGGGTTTCTGAAGCTGTAAATCTTATGGGAGCAGAAAGCCTCATTTTTCTCCCAAGGAGCAGCTTGGTGGGTTTGAACTGTTGACCTTGCAGTTAGCAGTCTAGTGCTTATTCTATAGCACCACAGGGCTCCTTTCATGCACTATGTTGCTATTAAGTGCTGTCATAGCACCCTGTAGAGAGTTTTCTAGAAGCAGCTGGTGGGTTTAGCAGTCCAGTGCTTATCCTACAGCACATACCAGGACTCCTTCCTGCACTATGTTGTTGCTTAGTGCTGTCAAGTTGATTCTGACTCATAACGACTCCATATAGGATTTCTGAGGAGTGGCTGGTAGGTTTGAACCGCAGACCTTATGGTTAGCAAGCAATCCAGTGCTTATCTTACAGTGCCATACCAGGACTCCTTCCTGCATTATGTTGTTGTTGTTAAGTACCATCGAGTCGGTTTTGTTTCATAACGACTCTGTATAGGGTTTCCAAGGATTGGCTGGTGGGTTTGAACCACTCACCTTGCAGTTAGTAGTCCAGTACTTACCCTACAGTGCCACACCACCTGCACTATAAGTAGAAACAAGTGACTGAAGGCCTCACAAAGCCTGCTGCTGCTCTGTCCTTTGTTCCTCTGCCCAATGCACTCTGAACACCCTCCCCACCAGAAAAGACTGACCACCTTTAGCATTAACTAAGGAGCCCTCATGGCACAGAGGGTTAAGTCTTGGGTTGCTTCCCCAGAGGTGGGTGGGTCAAACCCACTGGCTGCTCTGAAGGAGAAAGATGAGGCTTCGGCTTCCATTAAAATGTACAGCCTCAGAAAACCTAGGGAGCACTTCTATCTGTCCTACAGGGTCAGCGGGCATTGGAATCCACTTGACAGCAGTGAGTTTGGTTTTTGGTCAGCACTGGATGTAAAAGCCAGACAACCTGGACCAAGCCCTAGTTCAGTCACATAGAGTTTGTGATATGCTAGGCACTGCCTCTTTGCACCTCATTGTCCTCACAGGGGATGGGGTGAGCATCCTAGCTGTTAACAGGCTTTAAAGTGATGCAGCTGGTTGAGGCTCCACAGCTCTTCCCTCCTTAGGACTGAGCTGTCGTGGGGTCTCAGACTCAGCCTGGCTTCTATCCTTGTTCGGGCCAGTCACTCACCACAAACAGGAAGCGAAGCAAATAAGGAGTGTGATCAAGGGCAAATGCTCGAGACCATAGATTCCTGTGAGCTTAGTGATTAAAAAAACACACATCTTTGAGACTTTTGCGAGTAAATAGCTGCAGTTTCGAGTAACATTTCTGCAACAGGACAAGTCGAACTTGCGAAGGAGAACAAAGACAGTCCTAGCTGTGCATGGATCATTCTGCAAGGCTCTGTCCCAGATGCTGGGACCCAAAGAAACAAGACCCCAGTCCCTGTCTACAGGGCAAGAAGAGCCCACTGTGGACTCAGGACGCCTGGGTCCTCGCTGCTCTGACGGGACAGTGGCTCCAGGCTGAACTTTGTCCTCTCCAGCGCTGCCCTGATCCAGTGACAGCATCCCAGCCTGCTTACTCATCTGTCTCCCTGGGACCAGACCTTCTTCCCGGCACCGCCCCGGGGCCGCCTGGACACGACTCACCGGAGTCTGACCCCCGCTGTGTCAGGGGCGTGCCCCCCATAAGCCCACCCACAGCTGAGCCCCTGCTCCCGGGTGCTCTCAGCTCAGCTGCCCTAGCCTGAGGCTGTGAACAGTCGTCTCCTTTCTGCATCCCCCGGGGACGCCCACCCCGGCGGCCCTCACTCACCCATGTTGACGAAGCTCATGACCAGATCAGCTCGGCCGAGGCCCCGCTCCGGGCGCCCGCCGTCGTCGTCGTCGTCAGCCATGGCGTGGTAGAGGTCCAGCATGAAGAGCGGGGCAGACGCTGGCAGCCGGGCGGCGGCAGGCGGTTCGCGGGGCCGGGGACGCCCGGGCAACCCCAACACCGCCAGGATCTCGCGCTGCATGTCGCGCCGCTCGCGGGCGCCCAGGCGACGCTGCGGGCAACAAGGTGCGGGCCGCGGGCAGGGGCCGCCGGCGCTCAGGGAGCACAGCGCCAGGCCCAGCAGCCAGAGCGGGCCGGGCCACGCAGCCATGGCGCCGGGTAGGGCTCAGCGGGCGCGCATCAGCTCACGGTCGGGCCGAGTACGAGGGCGTTTCGGGCCAACTTCCTCGAGGTGTTCCACGCGGCACCTACCCCGTCTGCGAGCCGTGCGGCTGCTCTGTCTGTCCCCACTGTGCCCGCCGGGCCGGCTGCTGAGGACACCCAGCTTAGCGGGCCGGGCGGCGGGCGCAGCTCCCGCGGGGTCTCAGACGGCGGGAAGCCCGAGAGCCGCCGGCTCGGCTAAGCTACCGTCTGTGGCGTCCGCGCCTCGGGTCCCGCGCGTCGTCAGCTCCCGCCACCTCCCGGAGCAGGACCAATAGGGGCGAGGGGGCGAGGGGGCGGGGCGAGGCCCGCGGAACCCACGCCCCTGGGATTCTCTAGAAGTCGAGCGAGTGAATGAGGAGGGCGGGTACAGGGTTCCCAGGCTCAGGCTTCTGGCGCCATGCCGGGACCTCTGCCCGACCCAGAGTA
>NW_006408624.1:8539341-8542144 GCF_000296735.1 Chrysochloris asiatica
GAGCGGGCCGGGCCGCGCGGCCATGGCGCCGGGCAGGGCTCAGCGGGCGCGCATCCGCTCACGGCCAGGCCGGGCCCGAGAGCGGTCCGAGCCAACTTCCCCAAATGTCTTCCCGCGCTGCACCTGCCCCGTCTGCGAGCCGTGCGGCTGCTCTGTCTGTCCCCACTGTGCCCGCCGGGCCGGCTGCTGAGGACACCCGGCTTAGCGGGCCGGGCGGCGGGCGCAGCTCCCGCGGGGTCTCAGACGGCTGGGAGTCCGAGAGCGGCCGGCTCGGCCAAGCTACCGTCTGTGGCGTCCGCGCCTCGGGTCCCGCGCGTCGTCAGCTCCCGCCACCTCCCGGAGCAGGACCAATAGGGGCGAGGGGGCGGGGCGAGGGGGCGGGGCGAGGCCCGCGGAACCCACGCCCCCGGGATTCCCTAGACGCCGGGCGAGTGAGTGAGGGGTGGCGGGTCTAGGCGTCCGGGGCTCAGGCGTCGGGCTTCAAGCCGGGACCTCGCCCGGATCCAGAGTAGCTCAACCGTCGGGAGAAACCAGCAAAGCGCTGGCACTCCCGCGGGACGTGGCCTTCGGCGACCTCCTTAGATCCGGGTTCCGGAGTCTCGGGAACGCCAGCAGTGTGAGCCGGCGGTCCCGCCTTGTTCGCCTGCTGTGGCTTCAGGCCCTGAAATGTGGCCCCATTTGGTTCTGGAGAGACACCTCCCCAGAGGCTCAGTGGGCTGCGCCCCTGGGGCGTCTCCCTCCGTCTCCTCCCAGTCGGCACCCCCGGCGCACCCCAGCTCCCACGAGCTACCCCTAGACCCGACACTGTTAGTCGGCTCTGCGCTCCCGCAGACCCTGGCGCTGGCCCAGAGTCCGCGGGAGATGCTTACCTGCTTCCCGCCTGCGGCGGCCGAGCCCAAGAGTTCTGCTACTTCACTTGCCCTGGTGTCCAGCGGCTGTCAAGGAAAGTCCTCAAGGAAACGCCTGGACAGACTCAGTCCGTGGCCCTCTTTCCCCCACCCCCCCGCCCGTCTGCTCTAGGAGCGCTCTCCTATTTCCTTTATAGATAGTCCGGGACTAGCAACTGAATAACAAATTGACAAACCCCACACTAGGGCCATCTGCTTGGAGTTGTTTTTTTTTTCTTTTCTTTTCTGTACGTCTTATCATTAGTAATATGTTCACCACCTAACAACAATATCAACATTATTCGATCTCCGGCGTCATTTCTATGATCAAGCCCATATTTTCTAACTTCTTTATTTCCAATTTCTCAATCCCAGTAGCCAATAATAATCATCGTGGTTGCATGCTTGACCAATTTCAGACTGCAGAGGTTTTTTTTTTTTTTTTTAATTCTTCAGTTTGTTCATCTTAGTGGTTGATGCGCAAATTTGAATAATAGTTGTATTAGTTGATCTTCGTTGTAGAAATGTGGATATTACCCTTATCACTGCCCTGGATCCTGGTGTGGTGCTGCAGGATAAGCGCATAACTGCAGGGTTGGTTTAAACCTTAGGGTCGGTGGTTCAAAACCACCAGCAGCTCCTCGGAAATCCTATACAAGTTGTTATGAATCAGAACTGACTCCACGGCACTTAACAACAACAAATACTGGTGCACCAATCATCTATCAATTTGTCTTACTATAGTGACTTTCATGTTTCTGTGATGCTAGAATCTATGACACTGGTATTTCAAATACCAGCGGGGTCACCCATGATGGACAGATTTCAGCAGAGCTTCCAGACAAACACAGACTCAGAAAGACCTGGCAATCTACTTCGTATTTTGTTGTTGTTGTTTTACTTTTTATTGTGGTTTGAGTGAAGATGTACAGATAAGATAATCAGTTTTACATTCTGAAAATCATACATTTAGTTTCATCTCAATGAATGCAATCCCCTTCATGCAACAACAGTTATCCCACTTCCTCCCTGTGGATCCTACTTCCATTCCACCCTCCTTCCCATCACTTCTCAACTTTGTCCTTAGGTGGATGTTACCCACTTGATTTTGAATGATTGACCATCCCATGGTGAGTATATTTTACAAGTGTTGTTGTCCCTTCTATAGCCATCTACTATTTGCCTAAAAATTGGGCCACAAGGGTGAGTTCCTTTACAGACCTGAAGGTAGTCCAGGGTCATCATCTCAGGTTCCTCCAATGTCTTTCCTACCAGTAAACCCAGTCTTTTTTTAAAATATAATTTTCAGTTTTGCTTTACATTTTTTCCCCAATCTGCCACTCTTTTAATGTGACATTGTAAATCAGCACTGGACTGTGACCCACAAGATAAGCAGTGGAAACCCACCAGCTGCTCCTTGGAAACCCTATTCAGGGTTACTATGAGTCAGAACTGACTCACAGCACTTACCAACAACAATCAAGGGACTTTCTAAAGTGATCCTTTACTGAGCAGTTGGTAGTGGTAAGCCGGGCATCATCTAGTTCTTCTGGTCTCAGAGTCATGGAAACTGATGTTCACATATGTTCCATTAGTCCATTGGACTAATTGATTCCAAGCATCTGCAAGTCTCATCACTCTTCTTACTTCCGTATATGGAGAGACCAATAGTTGCACCTTAGACAACTACTCATGAGGTTTTTCTTGTTTCTGAGTTTTGTTGTTGTTGTTGTTTTTTAGTTTTTATTGTAAATTGAGTGATAGTTTACATGGGAGAACATCAGTTTTACACTCATCCTATCATATTTCGCTTCATTGCACTGATTACAATCCCTTCCATACATCATCATTCAACAGTATTTGCTTCTATTCCCTCTGTGGGTTTTTTGTTGGTTTTTTAATTTTTTAATTTTTTT
>NW_006408624.1:8543333-8544489 GCF_000296735.1 Chrysochloris asiatica
CACTGGTATTGGCCAGTTTGAATTAATCATATTGTCTACTATGCTAGAAATGACAAATTGAAGAGAAATACTGTTGCATTCATCATCAAAAAGCACATGGCCCAAACTTGCAGCCATCACCCATTTAACCTAGCTTGAGTGGCTAGCTGACCAGAACTCGACCAGATTGTTCCTTCAGTGTACTGGGTTGATAGGTACAGGCAGTTTAGACATTGGCTATTAAAAATGGGTGCGGGAGGAACTATAAAGGCATGAAGTGGCTGGCTTACAAGCTTTCATGATTGTGGTTAGTTTTAAAATGAGAGGGGTAAGGTAGAATCCCCACTGAATAGTTTTCCTCTTTTCCAGATGTACCTGATGAAGGGAGATGGTGCTGATAGGCTTTTATGATTCAATTGTGAGCAATTGTTAGCAGAATTAATTGTGATTGTCACAACTGTAATTGTGGGAGACATGTAACCAAAATGAGGGAAATCTTTCATCATCTGGAACAGATGATCCCAGGACCATCAAGAAGGAAGAGCACGAGAGGAGCAACAACAGCAGAGACAGTGGCAGAGGTAGTGGCATGGAGAGACAGAGCAGCTGTGGGCTCTAGGTCCATGAACTGAGGCTGGTTTGCACAATGGGTCATTTGGACATTTAAATGAATATATTTTATGTTTTATATGTGTATATCAAATATCTTTGCTTTGTTCATTTGTGAAATATAAGACATACATGGGAAACCAAAGAGAAGAAGTAGGATAAATGTTGTTTCAGGGAGAGGATTATAATAATTGAGATGAAGCAAGGTGTATAATTTGTTGAGTGTGAATCAGATGACCTTAACTGTAAACTTGTACTCAATTTGCAATAAAAACTTAAACAACAACAACAACAACAAAAATAGTGACAGAAAAAAAGAGTGTGTCAAGCTCTAAACTCTATCCAGAAGTATAGTACTATCATTGATAAGATAGTTTTAGTTTACAAGGAAGACCCATTAATACAACTATTATTCAAATTTTCACACCAACCACTTATGTCAAAGACGAAGAAAATAAAGGTTTTTACCAACTTATTCAGTCTGAAATTGGTCAAATATGTAATCAAGATGCATAGATGTTATTGGTGATTGGAATGCGAAAGCTGGAAATGAAGTTAGAAAATATGG
>NW_006408624.1:8546264-8547546 GCF_000296735.1 Chrysochloris asiatica
GATAGAATTTTGCAAGAGCAATGACTTCTTTATTGCAAATACCATTTTTAAGCAACTGCACCTCACCAGATGAAAAACACAGAAATCAAATTGACTATATCTCTGGGAAGAGAAGATAGAGAAGTTCAATATCATCAATCAGAACAAGGCCAGAGGTAGACTGTGGAACACACCATCAATTAACTGCTCATATGCAAGTTCAGGCTGAAGCTGAAGAAAATTAAAGCAAGTCTATGAGAGCCAAAATAAGACCTTGAATATGTCCTACCTGAATTTAGTTAGAGAGCATCTCAAGTATAGAGTTGATGCATTATCACTAGTGACCGAAGACCACAAGAGTTATGTGATGAAATCAAGAACATCATACAAGAAGAAAACAAAAGGTCATTAAGAAGACAAAAAAGAAAGAAAGAAAGACCAAAATGAATGTCAGAAGAGACTGAAACTTGCTCTCCAGTGTAGAGATGCTAAAGCAAATGGAAGAAGCAAGGAATTACAAGAGTTGAACAGAAATTTTCTAAAGGCAGCTCAAGAAGACAAAGTCAAACATTACATTGAAATGTCCAAAGACCTGGAGTTAGAAAATCAAAAGAGAAGAATATGCTCAGTATTTCTCAAGCTGAGGGAACTGAAGAAAAAAATTTAAGCCTTGACTTGTGGTATTGAAGGATTCTAGGGCAAAATATTGAATGATGCAGAAAGCATCAAAAGAAGATAAAGAAATATACAGAGTCACTGTACCAAAAAGAAATGGTTGACGTACAACCATTTCAAGAGGTAGCATATGACCAAGAGCCAATGGTACTGAAGAAAGATGTCCAAGCCACACTGAAGGCATTGGAAAAGAACAAGGCACTAGAAGTAGAGGTAATGTAATTGGAAATTTTTCAACAAACTGATGTGGCCCTGGAGGCACTCACTAATCTATGCCAAGAAATTTGGAAGACAGCTACATGGTCAACTGACTGGAAGATATCCATATTTGTGCCCATGGCCAACTGACTGGAAGAGATCCATATTTGTACCCATTCCAAAGAGAGGTGACCCAATGGAATGTGGAAATTATTGGCCAATATCATTGCTATCCATGTGAGTAAAGTTTTACTAAACGTAGTGCAAAAATGGTTGCAGTCATACATTGACAGAGAACTTCCAAAGGTTCAAGCCAGTTTCAAAAGAGGACATGGACCGAGGGATACCATTGCTGATGTCAGATGGATCTTGGCTGAAAGCAGAGAATATCAGAAAGATGTTTACATGAGCTTTATTGACTACACAAAAG
>NW_006408624.1:8548821-8549553 GCF_000296735.1 Chrysochloris asiatica
TTTTTTTTTTAATAAGTTTTTATTGTGAAATTTACATGGAAGAATATCAGTTTTACATTCATCCTATCATATTTAGTTTCATTGCAATGATTACAATCCCCTCCATGCATCATCAAATAACCAAAGGGTACATCCTACAGGCCCACCCCCAGGCTGTCAGCACACAGCCCCTTTCCCTCCCTGAGTTCAGTGTCCCCAGCCACTCCATCTGTCCACATCATCGTCTCTGTCTCCATATCTGGGGTCTCTGCCTCTCTGGGTAGGGTCCCACTCTCCACTTTTCTCACTTGATGGTCCCAGGGACTTCCACTCCTGAGCTGCAAAATCAATCACTCCCCACCTGTTGTCAAAAAACATCTACCTCTATATTTCCTACCCTCACAGTCAGTCCTGATGGCAATTATTCACTATTGTACCACAAGAGTCTTAGCCCCATTTCCTTTCACCAGCCTGGTCCCAAAAGATTGGAAATCATTCAGTGGAGATTCTACCTTCCCCCATGCCGTCTGCGACTAGGCTCCCTCTTGAAAGCTTGTAAGCCAGTCACGTCTTGCCTTTATAGGACCCCTTATTTTGAGTAGCCAATGTCTAAGTTATCCATCCCTGTCAACTCTTGTACCAAGGGAGTGAGAGTGATCCTCGCTGTAAAGATTTGGTCCCTTTTTGATCTATTACATCCATAAGTATAGGTAAATTTCATCAAATTGTAGCAGGTTACTCTTTTTTTTTTTT
>NW_006408624.1:8550503-8552301 GCF_000296735.1 Chrysochloris asiatica
CTTAACACCAGCAATGGCAACAACTGTGGTCATTGGCATTTGGGGGAATTACTAACTTCTCTCTTCTTTTTGAAATACTCTCCTTCTTTGACTTCAAGGACACCTGCTTTTTTATTTCTCTTTGTTCTTCCCTGACTACTCCTTCCATCCCCTTTATGATTTGTCTTCCTTGTCCATTTCTTTAACACCAACTTCCTGAGGTTCTGCCCATAGTCCTGAAACTCATGATGTTTCAGCTACGAAATTCATGGATTTGCATTTGCCCTGGTATGCAAGGACTAACTAGGGAGTGAACCTAACTGGCCGCTGGCCCATGCAGCTCTGTGCCTCTGTTCTTTGTCCCCCAGGTAATAATGATCATTTCTTATTTGAAAGATTCATGTGGGTTGTGAGGCCAGAAAATTCTATAGGTACCTATAGAAACCCTAAGTATGAACCTGGCTCAAGGATCCAGTGGCAATTTAAGATGACAATTCCTGCCTCAAAAAGTTTGCAACCTAATGTGGGGAGCAAACGTGTGAATAAATACGTACCCTTCAGTTTGATATCATGTGCGAGCTTGAGAGCCAGGGAAAGGAGAGAGATCTACGTATGGAGATGCAGAGGACATCAGGAAAAGGGAGTGTTTCTGCAGTTGGCTGTTGTTGTCAGGTGCCATCAAGTTGGTTCCAACTCATAATGATCTTATGCACAACAGAACAAAGCACTACCCATTCCTGTACTATCTTCACAATCATTGTTAAACTTAAATTGAATTAAACTTGGGCTCATGGATGCTTCCACTGTGCCAATCCATCTCTTTGAGGGTCTTCCTCTTTTTTTTCTGACCCTCCACTTTACCTAGCATGATGTACTTCTCCAAAGACTGGTCCTTTCTGATAATATGTCTGAAGTATGAGAGATGAAATCTGGCCATCTTGGCTTCTCAGGAGCATTCTGCTTGTGCTTCTTCCAAAACAGATTATTTTGTTCTTCTGGCAGCTCATGATACTTTTAATATTGTTCTCTAACATCATAACCAAAATTCATCAATTCTTCTATGGTCTTCCCATTCATTGTCCAACATTCACATGCATATGAAGGTACTGAAAATACCATGGCTTGGTTCAGACTCACCTTGGTCCTCAAAGTGACATTTTTGCTCTTGAATACTTTAAAAAGGTCTTTTGCAGCAGATTTGTCTAATGCAATAAGTCCTTTGATTTCTTCACTGCTGCTTCCATGAGTGTTGATAGTGGAAGCAAGCAAAATGAAGTCCTTGACAACTTCAATCTTTTCTCCATTTGTCATGATGTTATTTATTGATCCAGTGGTGAAGATTTTTGTTTTCTTGACATTGAGAGGCAACCCATACTGAAGGCTGTGTGTGGTCTTTGATTTTCATCAGTAAGTATTTTTAGTCCTCTTAACTTACAGCAAGCAAGGTTGTGCCATCTGCATATTATAAGTTGAGTCTTCCTCCAAACCCAATGCCACATTCTTTTTCATATAATCCACCTTCTCAGATTATTTGCTCAATGCACAGATTGAATAAATATGGTGAAAGAATACAACTCTGGTGCACACCTTTCCTAATTTTAAACAATTTGTTCTGTTCGAACGATTGTTTCTTGTTCTATGTACAGGTTTCTCATGAGCACAATGAAATGTTCCGGAATATTCATTCTCTACAATGTTGTTCGTAGCTTGTCATGATCCACGCAGTCAAAAGCCTATGCATATCCTGGCTTCAGTGACTGGATGATCAGAGCTCAACCAGAAGTAAAAAGAAGAGGGAAAAAAAAAAAAGTATTCTCAT
>NW_006408624.1:8554341-8561644 GCF_000296735.1 Chrysochloris asiatica
TAATATTGACCAGGCAGGCCAGGGAAATCTGGACAGTAAAAGAAACCACTCGTTCAGTTGAACACAAATGTCAACAGCAGGATAGGTTGGGGAACCATGAGTAGCTCCATGAGACTAAAGCAAAGTGTATCAGGTTAGTAGTCAGATAGTTCTGTGGAGAGGGCTCAGTAAGGAGCAGGTGACAGAGTCAGACTACAGAGTGCTGGGGACTTTCCTGATGTACAGACCTACTGTATATAGAATATCAAAAGAAACTGCAATTTAAAAGAACAGAAAGGATAGTTTCCCATTAAAAAAAATACTGCAGGGATGGAGATTAAGTAGCTGTTACTGACATATTCAATCTTTGCATTTTATGATTTGAGGACCTTTTAATCCTATGAGAGGATTCTATCTTGAGCTCTAATGTTATGACCATGTCATACCTTGAGCCACCATGGGATGGTTAAATAGGCTTGGTTAAGTAAATTATATAATGGCTCTATGCCTCATTAAATGAGTGCTCAGGAACCTAAAGGGTGCCTCACTCACCCTCTTGGCTAGGTGCATTCAGGAGGCTGGGAAACTCCAGTTCATCATGTTCCCAGGTATGCTTATGTGTCATAAGAAAACAAATAAACATAATGAGACAGACCTGTCTTCACAGCCAATCTCCAACCAGTGGATCAGGTCACCTCCAGTTAATGGACTTTTAATGCTCCAATTAAAATGCAGAGATTATCAGATGAGTTAAAGGGGGAGGGGAAGCAAGGCCAAAGTATATGTGTCTTTAAGAGGTGCACTGTAAACATAACAACTCCAATTCACAATTAAAAGCAAATGGATGGAAAACAGATACATCAAGCAAATAAAAAAGAAGGCTAGAGTGGCTATGTATGAGGTAAAATAAACTTCAAGGCAAAGAGGATTAGCATAGATAAGAAGGGACATTTCATAACAATAAAAGTGTTACTTCATCAAAATATATCCAGCTGAAACAAGAGGACATTGTACTGCTCAACATGACAGGCGCAGGCTCTGCTAAATATTGGTTTGTCTGTTTCAGAAGTGGTCTAAAATCTCTCATGTCTGATTTTGAGAGTCAATGGTACGTTTGACGGTTTCCATCCAAAATTAAATTCATTTTGTGTCCTAAATGAGATGCATGAGGGGAGGGAGCTCTTACCGTGAAGTCTGTTGCTCCTAGTTGCTGTGGAGTTGGCTCCAACTCCTGGAGACCTTATGGACAACAGAGTGAAATGTTCTTCATTATTTGTATTATTGGTGTGTTTGAATGCATTGTCATGGCTATTGTGTCAAACATTCAGCTTGTTATGAATTGAATTGTGTCCCCAAAAAATATGTGTTGTAAATTCTAATGGTGATTCAAGCTCATCAGCTGCTCCTTGGAAACTCTATACAGGGTCGCTATGGAGCAGAACTGACTTGACGGCACTTAACAACAATACCTGCATATGATCAAAAACCGGTTATATTGAAGGAAGAAGTCCAAACACACTAAAGGCATTGGTGTTTAAAAAACAAGGCTTCAGGAGCTGATGGAATACAAATTGAAATCTTTCAACAAACTCACACAGCATTAGATAGTCTTTCTTGTCAATGCCAAGAAATCTGAAAGATAGATGCCTGGCCAACTGACTGGAAGAGATTCATGTTTGTGCCCATTCCAAAGAAAAGTAACCTGGCAGAATGTGGAAACCACCAAACAATATCATTAATAGCTGCAAGTAAATTTTTGCTGAATGTAATTTAAAAACAATTGCCACAGTGCATCAACAGGGAACTGCCAGAAATTCAGGCCAGATTCAGAAGTGGACGTGGAATGAGGGATATCATTGCTGATGTCAGATGGATCTTGGCTGAAAACAGAGAATACCAGAAAAATATTTACTAGTGCTTCATTGACTATACAAAGACATTCGACTGGGTGGATCATAATAAAGGATAGATAACATTGTGAAGAATGGAGATTCTAGAACACTTAATTGTGCTCATGAGGAACCTGTACACAGACCAAGAGGTAGTTGTTCAAACAGAACCAGGGGATACAGAATGGTTTGAAATCAGGAAAGGTGTGTGCCAGTGTTGTATTCTTTTGACATATTTATTCAATCTGTATGCTGAGCAAATAATCTGAGAAACTAGATTATATGAAGAAGAATGTGGCATCAGTTTCCAAGGAAGATTTATTATGAACCTGAGGTATATACATGACAACATATGTACATGAGGTATATACAACCTGGCTTGCTGGTAGCAAAGAGGAATACAATGCTTACTGATGAAGATCAAAGACTACAGCCTACAATATGGATTACACTTCAATTACAGAAAATAAGAATCTTAATAACAGGACCAATAAATGGCATTATGAGAAACGGAGAAAAGATTGAAGTTTTCAAAGACATCATTTTGCTTGAATCTATAGCCAACACTCATTGAAGCAGTTGTGAAGAAATTAAATGATGTATTGCATTAGGCAAATATGATGCCAAAGACTTCTTTAAAAAGTGTTCAAGAGTAAAGACGTCAGTTTGAAGACTAAGGTGCACCTGACTCAAGCCATGATCTTTTCAATCGTTTCATCTGCATGTGAAATTGGACAATGAGTAAGAAAGACTGTAGGACAATCTATGCATTTGAATTATGGTGTTAGTGAAGAATACTGAAAGTACCATGGACTGCTAGGAGAACAAACAAATCTGTGTTGGAAGAAGTACAGTCAGAATGTTCCTTAGAAGCCAGGATGACGACAATACCTTATCTCTTATACTTTGGACATGTTGTCAGGAGGTATCAGTCGCTGGAGAAGGACATTATGCTTGACAAAGTGGAGGGTTGGCAAAAAAGAAGAAGACCCTCCTCAACAAGATGGACTGACATAGTGGCAGTAATAATGGACTCAAACATAACAACAATTATGAGTATGGTGAGAAACCAGCAGGATTTTAATCTGTTGTGCATGGTGTCGCTATGGATCAGAAGCAACTCAACAACACTTAATAACAACAGTAATATGCCTATGGTTATAATAGTGTTTGGGGATGGGTTTTCTTTATTATGTTAATGGGGCAATATTAGTACAGTGGGGGTGTAATATCTTTTGAAATTTAAAAGGAACAGATTAAGCAAGCATAGATGGAGGAAGATAGATAGCATGCCACATGAAAATTAATAAGGAGCCAAGGAACAGAAGATAAAAAGAGACAAAGACCTTCCCCTAGAGCCAACAAGAGAGATAACTTTCCCCTAGAACTGGTGCAGACTCCTGGTGTGGCGCTGTAGGATCAGCACTGGATGTAAACCACAAGCTCGGCAGTTCAAACCCACCAGCTGCTCCTTGGAAACCCTATATAGGATCGCTATGAGTCGGAACCAACTTGACAGCACTTAACATCAACAGAGCTGATGCTCTGTTTTCAAACTCCCAGCCTCCTAAACTGTGAGAAAACAAATTAGTGAAAGCCATCCACCTGTGGTATATTTATGATAGCAGCACTAAATAATTAAGACAAAAATAATTAAGAAAAAAAAATTTCCCTGGTTTTTGATGGCCCAGTGCTTTCTCAAACATGATGTCCTTTTCTAGCAATTTTTCTTTCCTGATGATATGTCGAAAGTTAGCAAGCTGAAGTATCCCCATCCTCACATTACCAGACCTCTGGCTGTAACCAGTGTTGGTAAATGCTTCGTGACTGACGCAAAACTGCAATAACAACAGTTGGTTTAAGCACACAGAGAATGCTGTGTATGCTGAGAAGCAGAGACACCTGCTCTGTCAGGCTTAGTCTTCTCTAGACAGTGGAGGGTCAGTGAAAAAGGAGATCCCAGAAAAGATGGATTGGCACAGAGACAGCAGCAATGGGTTCAAGTATAATTGTGAGAATGGTGCAGGACCAGGCAGTATTAATTTGTTCTGTTGTGCATAGGGTTGCTATAAGTTCAGAACTGACTCAACAGTACCTAACAATAACAACAACACAGAGCAGAAGGTGCACTTAGATGAGGACCCAAGCAGCCTTCCCTCCACACAGCCCAGAGCTTGCCCCTCACCTTATGGGCATCCATGAGATTCATGATGAGATCAAGGTCCCCATGCACAGACTGGTCCTCTGACAGCTGTGGCTCCACCTTGTACAACCAGTCAACCAGGGCCTGCAAGGCATCCATGAACTGGTCAGAAAACAGCAAGGCCTCCTCCAACTTGTGCTGCCTGAGAAAAGCACACAAACCCACCACAATTAGGGATTCTTTTAGGAATAGTTCACAGTTCTGACTGCTGAAAAGGAATATTGCTTGAATGCTATATAAAGAGGGACCTCATGTCCTGGTGTGGCACTGTGGGTTGATGCGCCAGACTGCAAAGCCGTTTGAACTGCAGGGTTGGCGGTTCAAGATCACCAGCTGCTCCTTGGAGACCCTGTGCAGGGTCGCTATGGGTTAGAACTGACTCGTTGGCACTTAACAACAACAACAACATGATGGAACAGAAATACTGTTAACAGTAACTAAGAGAGATGTCCAGATGTTTTTACTCAAACCATTCTACAGAATGGGTTAAGTATCCTGCAAGAGAACATGTTGTTGTTAAGTGCCACTGAGTCACTTCTGACTCCTAGGGTCCTTGTGTAGAGTTTCTGAGGAGCAGATGGGGGGTTTGAACTGCTGACCCTTGTGGTTAACAGTCCAGTGCTTATCCTACAGCACCACACTAGGACTCCAAGGGACAAGTGTAGATCCTAAAAATGGTGGGAGGAGGAGTAGCACTGTTGTTGTTGTTAAGTGCCGTTGAGTTTGTTCTGACTCCTAGTGACCCTGTATAGGATTTCTAAGGAGTGGTTGGTGAGTTTGAACCATCAACCTTGTGGTTCAAACCAACTTTGTAGTCCAGTGCTTTATCCCACAGCACCACACCAGGACTCCATTAGTAGCATTTGAATCTTTCAAACTTATGGTCTGTCAAATAATGACCAAGATCAATCCAAAGCTGATTCCTACAAGCTGGAGGTCAAGTATACCTCCATTGTCCCACTTTTTTTTTTTTTTTAACCAATTCTGCCACTAGCCATCCCTCCCACAGCAGCCTTTACTTCTCTTCTAAGTCTGAGAAATCATTGCTATGGTCATACTTACAGTTACATGGTTTATTAAGGTTATGAATCAGGCTGCAAACCTTAAGGTCAGCAGGTCGAAACTACCAGCTGCTCCACGGAAGAAAGATGAGGTTTTCTGCTCCCGTAAAGATTTACAGCCTTGGAAACCCTGTACAGGGTTACTATATAGGTCAGAACCGATTCGACGGCACTTAACAACAACAACAATAAGGTACAGCTTCAGATCAGAATCAACAGGCTTCAACTCAGGATTAGGAAGCATGCAAGGAAAAGTCTCCCTTGATTTGCATAGTAGTTTGCAGACATTTCATTTGCATAGTCTTTTAACCAATACCTGCAAGATACACACCAATCACACAGGCAGGCTGCCACCTAGTACCAGACAAACAATATCAAGCCAAGTTATTTAGAGTTTACCTAAGAAATGTCAATGAATCTGGACAAACTAACAAACTCCCTGAGACAGAAAACTAGGGCAAACTCCTCTAGGAATAGGGGAAATAGATCTCAAGCTGTGTGTTTGTTGTTTTTTTTTTTTGTTTTTTTTTTAAAAAGGCCACATAAAGGAACTCATTTCATCACAGATGCCCTTCAGACCTTTTATAGATCCAATGGCTATATACACGGCCAGCCTAATGACCCAAGGTCTGCTTTAATTACTTTATACCATTCTTGAAGTAGAGGGCAGTGATTACAGAAAAGGTAATAGGTGAGAGTCACCCTGGGTTATGGAATCAGATAGACAGCTCATATCTAAGCTCCGCATCAGCCATGTGATACTTAACTTTTGCCAACCTCTGACTCCTCGAGTATAAATGAGGTCATAACTGTACCTATCTGTAGAGTTGTGGCCACCACCCGTCTGCCTGTTTGTCATACTGTGATGATTTACATGTTATTGTGATGCTACAAGTATTTCAAATACCAACAGGGTCACCCATGGTAGACAGGTTTCAACAGAATTTCCAGATTAAGACTGATTACGGGAAAAGGCCTGGTGATATGCTTCTATAAACTAGTCAATGCAAATTCTACAGCTCACAACAGACTATTGTCCAGTACAGTGCTGGAAGATGTGTCCCTACATTGGAAAGCATTTAAAACACACAGTACAATGCACTTAAGCATACCAGTGATTGAGAAGATGCTACAGGACGCGAGGAGTCTCTCCCACGACAATTTGACAGCAACTATGAACAACATATAGCTGTGGTAACAGCATTACACCTATATCCACTACAGGGCCAGGCTGAGAACAGACCCTGCACAAATACACATCTCATGAAGTAGTTAAAGTGTGGTCCCAAAGCAGAGACCACCCTGAGGAAACTATGAGAGTCATGGTCTCTTCTGTAAAATGGGCATAAAATACACTTGCCTGTGATCCTGTAACATAAGCACTGGACTGCTAACCACAAGATTGGTGGTTCGAACCCACCAATCACTCCCCAGAAACCCTATACAGGTTCATTAAGTTGGAACCAACTCAATGGCAACTAACAATAACAACAAAACTTACTTGCTGGGCAAAAACAACAACTATAAAGCTACCATTTTTGAAAAAACAAAATGAAGTCTTATAATGAAATGTACAAAGACCTGAAGTTAGAAAACCAAAAGGGAAGAACATGCTCAGCATTTCTCAAGCTAAAAGAACTGAAGAAAAAAAATTCAATCCTCAACTTGAAATATTGAAGGATTCTATGGGTAACATGGAGTCCTGGTGTGGTGTTGTATGATAAGCACTGGACTGATAACCACAAAATTGACAGTTAAAACCCACCAGCTGCTCCTCAGAAATTCTATACAGGATCGCTATGAATTAGAACTCACTCTGCAGCACTTAACAAAAAGAAAAATAACAATAACATGAATGATGCAGGAAGTATCAAAAAAAGATGGATGGGCAACTTGAACATTGGCTACCCAAAATGGGGGGACTACAAAGGCAAGAAGTGACTGGCTTACAAGCTTTCAAGAGGGAAGCTAGATCGAGAGAGTATGGAGGAAGGCAGAATCTCCACTGAGTAGTATCCACTCTGTCTAGGCAGGGCTGATGAAATTAAATGCAGATAGGTCTCTTGTGATACAATTGTTGTTATTGTCAGGTGCCATCGAATCAGAACCGACTCATAGCGACCCCATGCACAGCAGAACGAAACAATGTCCAATCCTGGACCAGCCTCACT
>NW_006408624.1:8563474-8569297 GCF_000296735.1 Chrysochloris asiatica
ATTGATGGTCTGTTCCACAGTCTGCCCCTGGCCTTGTTTTCACTGATGATATGGAGCTTTTCCATCTTCTCTTTCCACAGATGTAGTCAGTTTGATTTCTATGTGTTCCATCTGGTGAGGTCCATGCATATAGTCATCTGTTATGCTGTGATACAATAGTGAATTGTAACCATGGCAATGAAATTATATACGATAGGATGAATGTAAAACTAATGTTCTCCCATGCAAACTATCACATAATTCACAATAAAACAAAACAAAACAAAAAAGATGGATGGACTACCCGGTGTCACTTTACTAAAAGAATTGGTCAATGATCAACCATTTCTAGAGGTAGCATACGAAACAATGGTACTGAAGAAAGAAGTCCAAGCTGTACTGAAGACCTTGGCAAAAAACAAGGCTCCAGGAATTGATGGAAAACAAATTGAAATCTTTCATCAAGCTGAGCAGTGTTAGAAGCACTCACTTGCTTATGTCAAGAAATTTGGAATAAATCCATACTTGTGCACATTCCAAAGAAAGGTGACCCAACGGATTGTGAAAATCATCAAACAATATCATTAATAGCATATGCAAGTAAAATTTTGCTGAAGATAATTCAAACACTGTTGCAACAGGTCATCAACAAGGAGTTGCCAGAAATTCAAGCCAGATTCAGAAGAGAATGTGAAACTAGGGATATCATTGCTGACAGCAGATGGATCTGGATGGAAAGCAGAGAATACATGAAAGGTGTTTACTTGTGCTTTATTGACTGTGCAAAAACATTCCACTGATGTGAATCATAACAAACTATAGATAGCATTGTAAAGAATAGGTATTCCAAAACACTTAATTGTACTCATGAGTAACATGTACATAGACCAAGAAGCAGTTGTTCAAATGGAACTAGGGGACACTGAATGGTTTTAAATCAGGAAAAGTGTGCACTAGGATTGTATCCTTTCCCCATACTTATTCAATCTGTATGCTAAGCAAATTATCTGAAAAGCTAGATTACATGAAGCAGAGCATGGCATCAGAATTGAAGGGAGACTCATTAACAATCTGTGATATGCAGATAAGGAGCTCTGGTAGTGCAATGATTACGAATTGGGCTGCTAACCTCAAGATCAGCAGTTCTAAACTGCCAGCTGTTCCGCGTGAGAAAAATGATGCTCCCGCAAAGATTTACAGCCTCAGAAATCCTGTACAGGGTGTCTATGAGTCGGAACCGACTCCACAGCACACCGTCACCACCAGCAAAAGTGAAGAGGACTTAAAATAGTTACTGATGAAGATCAAAGACCACAGCCTTCAGTATGGGTAGCACCTCAATGTAAAGAAAACAAAAATCCTCACCACTGGACAAATAAATAACGTTATATTAAATGGAGAAAAGACTGAGATAGTCAAAGACTTCAGTTTGCTTGGATCCACAATGAACACTTATGGAAGCAGCAGTCAAGAAATCAAATGACATACTGCATTAGGCAAATCTGCTACACAAGACCTCTTTAACATATTCAAGAACAAAGATGTCAGTTTGAGGACGAGTTGCGCCTCAATCAAGTCATGGTATTTTCAACAACCTCATATGCGTGCGAAAATTGGACAACAAATAAAGAAGACAGTAAAAGAACTGATGCATTTGAGTTACAATGTTGGAGAAGAATTTTTAAAGTACTAAGAACTGCCAGAAAAACAAACAAATCTGTGTTGGAAGAAGTACAGACAGAATGCTCCTTAGAAGCCAGCATGACAAGATTTCGTCTCTAGTACTTTGAACATGTTATCAGGAGGGACCAGTCCCTGGAGAAGGATATCTTCTTTGGTAAAGTGGAGGGTCAGCAAAAAAGAGGTAGACCCCCAACGAAGTGGGCCGACAGTGGCAGCATTAATGGGCTCAAATGTAACGATGGTATAGGACCCAGCGGTGTTTCTTTCTGCTGTGCTTAGGATCACTAGGATTCAAAACTGACTCAACAGCACCTAACAATGGCAAATTTTTTAGAACTTCCTTCTATGTTAAGTGTTTCACATTAATCCTCAGAATCTTTCTATGAGGGAGACACTTCCCTTATTTTACAAATAACTTACAATTGTTGTTTGTTGTTATATGTCGTGGAGTCGACCTTGTATAGGGTTTCTAAGGAACAACTGGTAGGTTTTGACCGCTGACCAGTGTGGATCCTACAGTGCCACACCAGTAGTCCATACCTTAGTAATAATGAGCCTTGCTCAGGGGATGGCAGCTAGATTCTTTTTGAAAGAAAAAGTAGCTCAAGCATTTATAAACTGTGTGACTTTGGATATGGGGAATCAGAAGCTTCCAAGGGCTATGAATAAGGACGGTGAAAGAATACAACCCTGTTGCAAAAGAACCAACAGATCTGTGTAGGAAGAAGTGTAGCCAGAGTGCTCCTTGGGGGCCAGGATGGCCAAATTTCATCTCTCATACTTCAAACATATTGTCAACAGGGGCCAGTTTCTGGGGAAGGATATCATGTTTGGTAAGGTGGAGGGTCAGAGATAAAGAGGAAGACCCCCAGCTCAATGGATTGGCAAAGTGGCAACATCAGTGGGCTCAAGCGTGGCAACAATTGTGAGGTTGACCCAGGACTGGGCAGTGTTTCCTTCTGTTGTACATAGGGTCGCTATGAGTCAGTACCAACTCAATGGAGCCTAACAACAACAACAAGGGCTATGAACCCCATAAACTGGATCCAGAGTCCCAGGTAAGATTGTGACTTCCTAGAAGCCCTTGTCTCCTTGTGCTGAAGGTAACCTGAATCTAGGTCTGGGGTCAAAGCTGTTGGAGGATTAGAGTCTTGGTGTCCTAGCCCCAGTTCTGTTCCTGATCTGTTCTACCACCTGGTATGGCCACTATCTCTCTCTGGGTCTCAGTTTACCCTTTGACAAAGTAAGAAATAGAGGTCGGACCTCTTAATCACCAACACCGTTTGCCACAAAGGGAGGCAAAGGAAATTGTAGGAAAATCTGGAGCCTGAATTCCTGGATTCTTTCTGCCCCCTGGTGGGCATCAGCAGCCTAGCACCCAGAGGGAGATGATGGCTCCAATACTGCTGTTGTTGTTGGGTGTCCAATTGGTTCCTACCCATAGCTATCCTATGCACAACAGAATGAAACACTGCCCTATCGTACACCATCCTCACAATCATTGTTAAGCTTAAGACCATTGCTGCTGCCACTAATCCATCTCTTTGGGAGTCTTCCTTGTTTTCGCTGACCCTCCACTTTACACGATGTTCTTCTCTAGGGACTAGTCCTTCTGATAATATACCTGAAGCATGAGAGATGAAGTCTTGTCATCCTGGCTTCTAAGGAGCACTCTGACTGTACTTCTTCCCACACAGATGTTTGTTCTTCTAGTAGTCCATGGTACTTTTAATACTTTTTCCAACACCATAACTCAAATGCATCAATTCTTCTACGGTCTTTCTTATTCACTGTCCAACTTTCACAAGCATATTAGGCAATTGAAAATACCGTGACTTGGGTTAGGCACACCTTAGTCCTCAAACTAATATGTTTGCTCTTGAACACTGTTAAAAAGGTCTTGTACAGCAGATTTGCCTAAGGCAATGTATCATTTGATTTCTTGACTGCTTCTTCCATGAGTGTTGATAGTGGAGCCAAGAAAAGTTAAGTCTTTGACAACATCAATCTTTTCTCCATTTATCGTAATTTTATTTATTAATTCAGAGGTGAGGATTTCTGTTTTCTTTACACTGAGGTGCAATTCATATTGAAGGCTATGGACTTTGATTTTCATCAGTAAGTATTTTAAGTTTTCTTCGCTTTCAGCAAACAAGGTTGCATGATCTGCATATCGCAGGTTGTTAATGAGTTTCGCTGCAATCTTGATGCCATCTTCCTCTTCATATAATCCAGCTTTTTGGATTATTTGCTTAGCATACAGATTGAGTAAGAACGGTGAAAGAATACAACTCTGGTGCACACCTTTACTGATTTAAAACCATTCAATGTCCCATTGTTCTGTTTCAATGACTGCTTCTTGTTGTATGTACAGATTCCTCAGGAGCACAAGGAAGTGTTCTGGAACACCCTTTCTTTGCAATGTTATCCTAGCTTGTCATGATCCATACAGTTGGAAGCCTTTGTATAATCAATAAAGCACAAATAAACATCTTTCTGATACTCACTGCTTTCACCCAAGATCATCTGATGTCAGCAATGATATCTCTCGTTCCACATCCTCATCTGAATCCATGTTGAACGCCTGGAAGTTCCTTGTCAATGTACTGTTGCAGTTGTTTTTAAATTATCTTTAGCAAAATTTTACTTGCATGTGATATTAATGGTATTGTTTGATGATTTCTGCATTCCACTAGATAACCTCTCTGGAAAAGGCACAAATAAGGATTTGAGCAGTTAGCTGTCTTCCACATTTCTTGGCATAGATGGTGCTGCATCAGTTTGTTGAAAAATTTCAATTTGTATTCCATCAGTTCCTGGAGCCTTGTTTTTTGCAAATGCCTTTAGTGAACCTTGGACATCTTCCTTCAGTACCACTGGCTCTTGACCATATGCTACCTCTTGAGATGATTGAACATCAACCATTTCTTTTTGGACAGCGACTCTGTGTCTTCTTTTGATGTTTTCTGCATCATTCAATATTTTGTGCATAGAATCAGGATGTTTGACTTTTTTTTTCTTCAGTTATTTTACCTTGAGGAATGGTGAGCATGTTCTCCCTTGTTTGTTGTCTAACTCCAGATCTTTGCACATTTCATTATAATACTTGACTTTGTCTTCTAGAGCTGCCCTTTGATATTTTCTGTTCCGCTATTTTGCCTCCTCATTTCTTCCATCTGCTTTAGCATCTCTACGCTGGAGAACAAGTTTGAGTGACATCCATTTTGGCCTTTTTCTTTCTTTCTTGTGTTCTTAATGACTGTTTGCTTTCTTCCTGTATATTCTTTTTTTTTTTTTTTAATGTTTTTATTGTGGATTGAGTGAAAGTTAACAGGGCAGAGCAACAGTTTCACATTCAACAAACTATATACCTTCTTTCACTACAATGATTACAATCCCCTCTATGTACCATCAGTTAACAGCATTTATATTCCCTTTTGCTTTGTTTTAAAAACAAACAACAACAAAAACAGTCAGGTATATATAGTTATTTATACCTCTAAAGAACACATTCTGCACATCTGCCTCCTGCCACCAGCTCTTAGTCCCTCTCTTCCCATGAATGTAGAGTCCTCAGGAACTCCCTTTTCTGTGACCCCATCTCTTCCTCCATCTCTGGCATCGCTGCTTCTCTGGATAAGGTGCCGCAATCTGCTTGTGCTCTTCTCCCTTGATGGTCCTAGGGTCTTCTGTTTGTGGACTGTAAGACTAACTACTCTCGTTTTTGTTACAAAACTTCTACCTTTACAATTGTGACAGTTGCAATTAGTCATGATAACAATTATTCACTATTGAATCATATGAATCTTATCCCCATCACTTTTCACCAGACCCATCTAGATAAGTTGAAAATTATTCAGTGGGGACTCTTTCTTCACCCCTCCCCCATACTCTTAAACTATACTCCCTCTTGAAACCTTAAAAGCCAGTCACTTTGTGCCTTTATTGCCCTTTCATTTTAGGTAGCCAATGTCTAAGTTGCCCATCCCTATCTACCCTGTGTACAGACGGGATAGCATTGATACTTGATGTGATACCCTCTCTGTTGGTATTTAGAGTTACTACCTCCATGAGTATAGGTCAGGTTCATCACATTGTAGTAATTTATCCTTGTTTCCTTTATCCAAAAAAATATATATATATTTTTGGTAATCTTCCTCT
>NW_006408624.1:8570277-8583894 GCF_000296735.1 Chrysochloris asiatica
TTCCTCTTCTCTCTTTCATCTCCAGGTCAACAGGAGTCAATGCACTGTGGTTGTACTTCATTGCTACCCTTCCTCCTCTTTCACTCACCAGTAGACCAATGTGGTCACCAGCAAGCTGACATGCCTGTTTGTGTGTGCCCTTTGAGTTTCAGTCTTAGAGAGGAGTTTGTCCTGAAGGAACTTGATTGCTTGCCTTGATGGCTTCCTGGCAAACAGCTTCCTTATTCTTGTAGTAGCCAGTCTTGCTGACAGTTTTGTTTAGGGTTTTTCCTGCTGATCTTTCTTTGAAGATGTATCTTCTGTTGCTCTAGCTTTTCCAGGATGGTCTGCTTGTCATTGCTAGTGGAAATGTCCCAACTCATAAGGTTTCTGGATGGGACTCAGAATTCTACCTAAGGTCCTATACTCTGCAAAGACTTTGCACAAGGCCTATTTCACTGGGCAAGTTCTAGAACCCCTTTTAAGTATTCCAACCAGTTGTAGACTGAAGATGGGCTTACAAGTTTTCTGTAATCATGTTTCCCAACATTCCTTTGAATCCCACTTAAGTGTCTATTTTAAAATAGTAGGAAAGGGAAACCAATACTCATAAGACAGTCAAGCATTTTAGTATTATTTCCCCTCTTCAAACTATGCCTAGAGCCCTGTGTCGCAGAGCCCTGTTGTTTCAAGGTTGAGCATGTATCACTCTTTATCTCTGTCCCACTTAGGCCATGTAAACCTGTCTCAGTGTTCCCCTATCTATCTTGTTCTTCCACCTCCTCCCCTTTCTTGTATTGCCCTCCCCAGCACCCGAGCTAAGCCTTTCCACCCAAGCCCACTGTTGTGGTTACCTTATATTCCATTAACTCTTACCTCCATTTAAGACAGACTATTTTATCCTGTAATCTACTGATCTTCTCACCACCTGGGCCTCTGTGCCTCTGTGTTTACCTTCTTTCACATTATAATTGTTTTGTCATAGACTGACCTCCCAGATCCTCTGTTCTTATCATTTTATTATGTTCTTGACTCTTCCGTTTATCGATTGAGTTCAGGTTGATGGTACCATGTTTGTCAATCTCTGGTTGTTGTCTGTTCTTGTTGGTTCTCAGTCCACAGAACTTCCTTCAGGATGTTTTTCATAGCAGGGTTGGCTTTGGCAAAATCCTTTCGCTTCTGTTTATCCTGGAATGTTTTGATTACATCATCATATTTGATTGACAGCTTTGCTGGGTAGAGGATTCTTGGTTGGCAGGTTTTCTTTCAGGGTTTTATATATGTCTCCCCATTGCCTTCTTGCCTGCATGGTTTCTGCTGAGAAATCCCAGCTTAATCTGATTTGCTTGCCTTTGTATGTTACACTTTTCTTTTCCCTAGCTGCTTTCAGGCTTCTGTCCTTATCTTTGATTTTGGAGAGCTTGATTATTATATGTCTTAGTGACTTTCTTTTCTTCCTGGGGTTCATTGAGCTTCTTGAATGCTTATCTTTTCACTTTTTAGGATGTTAAGGAAAATTTTCTGCCAGTATCTCTTCAACTATCTCCTCTGTGGAATTGCGTGATTCTTCCTATTCCAAAATGCCAATAATTCTTAAGTTATTCCTCTTCATGTTGTCCAACATGAATCTTAGGGCTTCTTCAGATCTTTTTATCCTTTTCTCTGCTTGCTCTTCTATTTTAGTAGCATTGAGAGATTTATCTTCTAGCTCACTAGTTCTGGCTTCTAGCTCTTCAATTCTACTCCTTTGCTCTTTTCAGTGTATTCTTCATTTCTGATATTCTATTATTAATCGTTTAGACTTCTTTCTGTAGGTTTTGAATTGTTTCCAATGCTATATCTATCTTATTTGATTGTTCCTGTAGCACTTTCCTGATTTCTTACTTATTTTTCTCAACTCCATTGTATAGTGTTTTCATACATTTTATAATCATTTTTCGGAATTATTTCTCAGGCATTTCCAAAGCCTGCCCATCTTCCAGCATGGAGTGTAGGTCTACTTCCAACTCATTTGCCTTAGTCACTTTATCTCATTTCTGGACATGTGCTGATATGGTCATCTGTTTCTGTTTTGGCGGCATATTCAGGAGTTATCTGTGGCCTTAATACTTAGATTGGTGTGTATTTTGGTATTTTTTATGCTTTTTGATTGCCTCCAGGTAGATATGATCAGGAGATGGGATTCCTTTTTCACTCTTCTTCCTGAGAAATTTCAAGCTGCCAGTGTTGGCCGTTATGACATAAATCAGGATTTGATTTTTGACCTATTTCCTTTTTAGTCTGCCTGGCTGGCTCCACAATCCCCATTCAGGCCTTTTTCCTAGTGATAAACAGTTCAGGGTCGGCTGTGGCCATTTTGCCCTGCAGTTTGGTTTTAAGTGGAAACTGTCACTTTAAATTTTGAGGAGATTTGTGCACGTGTGTTGTAGAAACCTCTGGGGGTGGGGGTAAGGTGTCCACTCACTCAGACACCCCTTCTAGTCACCAGAATTGAAGTGCACAGACAGTGAGAGACCAATGAACAGATTACAAAAAAAAAAAAAGTCCACACCTGGCCGCTCTGATCCTTCCCACTTCAGTCTCACCTAAGATGGTGGCTCCAGGAGCAGGTGAACATCTTAAATAAGAAAGCAATGGATTTCTTGCTTCTGCTACAAATTCCCCTAGCTGTAAGCCTTCTAACCTTCTAAATATTCCTTTATGTGTTGTTTAGAGTTCTGGCACCATCCCATGAGTCTGCTTGGTCCAATATTCTGAGTTGTTGCTGACGGAGATCCTGACTGCACTTCTACCCAATCCATCATCTTGTTTTTTCCCTCTTCCTGTATATTCTTGATGTCATTCCACAACTCTGGTCTTCAAATATTGGTGTCTAATGCATCAAATCTGTCCTTGATATGGTCCTTAAATTTAGGCAGCAAATATTCAAGGTCATATTTTGGCTCTCATGGACTTGTTTTCATTTTCTTCAGCTTCAGTTTGAATTTGCAGGTGAGTAATTGATGGTCTATTCCACAGTCTGTCCCTGGCCTTGTTTTGACTGATGATATGGAGCTTTTCCATCGTTTCTTTCTGCAGATGTAGTCAATTTTATTTCTATGTATCCCATCTGGCAAGATCCATGTGTAGTTGTCTCTTATGCTGTCTAAAGAAGGTATTTTAAATGAACAAATCGTTGATTTTTCAGAATTCTATCATGCATTCTCCAGCATCATTTCTATCACCAAGGCCATATTTTCTAACTACTAATCCTTCCTCTTTGCTCCCAACCTTTGCATTCCAATCATCAGTAATGATCAATACATCTTGATTGCATGTTTGATCAATTTCAGATTGAAGAAGTTGGTAGAATTCTTCTATTTCACCTTCACTGGCTTTAGTAGTTGGTGCGTAAATTTGAATAATAGTGGTATTAACTGGGTTCCCCTGTAGGTGCATGAATATGATCCTATTACAGACAATGTTGTACCTCGTGACTGATCTTGACATGTTCCTTTTGACAATGAATGTAACACCATTCCTCTTCAATTTGTCATTCCTGCCATAGTAAACTATGTGGTTGTCAGATTCAAAATGGCCAATATCAGTCCATTTCAGGTCACTAATGCCTAAGATATAGATGTTTATGAGTTCCATTTCATTTTTGACAACTTCCAATTTTCCAGATTCATACTTCATACATTTCATGTTCTGATTTTCAATGGATGTTTACAGCTGTTTCTCTTCATTTTGAGTTGTGCCCCATCAGCAAATGAAGGTCCCATGGGCTTTTCTCTCAAGGGGTTTACTCCATTCACATCATCATGGTCAATTCTACTTTGAGGAGGCAGCTCTTTCCCAGTCGTATTTTTAGTTCCTTCCAACCTGAGGGGCTCATTTTCTGGCACTATATCTGACAGTTTTTCTCTGCTATTCATAAGGTTTTCAGTGACTTAACATTCAGAAGTAATTCATCACTCTTTCTTTCTAGTCTTTCTTCATCTGGAAGCTCATTGAAACCTGTCCACCATGGGTGACCTTGCTGGTATTTAAAATATCAGTGACATAGCTTTCAAAATCACAGCAACTCACAAGCCACCACAGACTGACAGACGAGTGGTGGCCATTTGGTTTTAAGTGGAAACTGTCACTTTAAATTTTGAGGTCTGTGCGCATGTGTAGTAGAACCCTCCAGGGGTGGCGGTGGGGTGTCCATTTGCTCAGGCATCCCTTCTAGTCACCAGAATGGAGGTACACAGACAGCGAGAGACCAATGAACAGATATATATATAAAAGAATGTCCACACCTGTATCTCTGAAGTTCTGTCAGGTGTTAGTGGCTGTTCTGATCTTTCCCCTGCTTGGTCTCTCCCAATATGGCAGCTCTGGGAGCAGCTGAGCATCTTTAAGTAGAAAGCAATGGATTTCTTGATTCTGCTACAAATTCCTCTGTATTGTTGCTGACAGAGCTCTTTACTGCACATCTACCTGATCCACCATCTTCTCAAAAAAATAGATAGATGGATACTGGAGGAATAGATAGATAGAGCCTGGAGGAAATCCCAAAACTATGACCCTTGGTCACCCTCAGGTCTAGAATGGAATTCATCCCCATGGCTCAATTTTCAGCCAAACAATAGATAGATCTACAGGGGGACAACGACACTAGTGAGGTACACAAACCATAGAATGGTCAACCATTTGAGATAAGAAAGACAGCATCTACCTAAGGAGAAAATTCAGAAGGGTGAGGAATAAAGGAACGGAATCAAGAAACACAGGGAGGAAGTGCAATAAGTGATGACACATTGAGGACAATGTAATCAACATGAAATGAAGTATATGATTTGTTGACTGTAAAACTGATGATCTGCTCTGTAAACCTTCACTCAATTCAAATAAAAAGTTTTCAAATAAATGTGATTCTTGTGTATTATTTCTTTCATTTAACCTCATGTTTTCAAGATACATTTGTGTTATAGCATGTATCAATATTTCTTTCCTTTTTGTTGCCAAATAATATTCCATTTTATGTATATGTCACATTTGTTTATCCATTCACCCATTGATGGATATTTGTGTTGTTTCCACTCTTTGGATATTTTGAACAAGGTTGACATGAACATTCACATACAAGTCTTTGTGTGGATGCTTTCATTTCTCTTGGGGCTTTACCTATTTTTATGCATGCATTTATTCTTTATAAATGTATTTAAAGATAAAAATTTCCCTCTAAATACTGCTTTAGCTGTGTCTCACAAACTTTGACATATATTTTATCATTATTCTTCAGAGCAAAATGTTTCTTACATTTCTTTATGACTTTCTTTTTCATCAAAAGTTATTTATCAGTATGATCGGTTCCAAATATAAGTAATTTATAAGTCATTATTTTGTTACTATTAATTTTAAATGTTACTGAATCATAGTCAGGGAATCATACCGCTAAAAAAATACATGCTCTATTTTTTTAAAGGCTCCATTTGTGTTCCCTGGGAACTACTTGAAATAAGCATGTCTAGAAGATGCTAATCTAAATACATTGTAAAACCTCATTCTTCCACACACTCCTCATGTAAATGCTGTCAAGAGCCTCAGGAAAGTCTCAACCTGAAAAGCTACAATACCATTGTCCATCACTCTCTAGCATCTCAGTTCTTTATCATTTCAACACCAATGAAATCTCCTTGCACTTCACTACACTCCCAAGTGCCCGTAATCATCCTTTGCACTTTGCCAAAGCCCAGGACTATTCCTGTCTTGCCAGCTTGTTTACTCCACAAGGAAAGCCACTCCTATTTTGAGATCTAATCAAGACCTCCAATCCACTGAACCTTTCAATTTCTCCCTATCCACCAACCCTCTCCTGCCTTCATTTTTCTTTACCCAGATTAAATTTCATATCCCATCATTTCAATCACTTCTTTGCCCTCTGGAACTCCCTTGCCTTCCCTTACCCCTCTGCACCCACCTATCAAACCTCCAAACTCTAGATGAATCCAATAATCCATCTTCTTTATGCTTGTATTCCAACTTGTAAGTATTACTGAATAACAAAAAACTATTGGGCATCCATGACAATATAAATTCACAGTCCCCAACTTCAAGGCTTCTGAGCAATTCTAATGTGTTTTATTGTTTAGACATACTGTCCTTGAACTTCTAACTTCCCTTCTACCCCTCCCATTCTCAGCAGATAACCTAATGTTCTACTTGACAAAAAAAAAAAAAAAAAAATCAAAGCTATCACACAGTTATCTATCCTCTTTCCTTCCTTTTGCCCAAGACATTCCTTACCCTTGTGCCCAGAATTCCATCCCTTCTGTCTCTCAGGAATTTTGCATCATTGATTGGAGGGAAGTGAGACTATATGGAGGAAAATAGCTACAGAAGTGCTTGTTTTAATATGCACATCTGGTTATGTTCCCCCCAACAAATTACCCTTCAATACCTTCCCATTGCTCTGAATTGGTTTAAAAAAAAAATCCTTGACATGGTCCTCATCAATAAATCATGAAAAAAGAGATACAAGTAACCTTTGTTGTTGTTTGTGTCATCTAGTTGGTTCTGACTCATAGCATCCCTGTATAGGACTTCCAAGGCTATAAATCTTTATGGGAGCAGGAAGCCTTTTCTTTCTCCTGCAGATTGACTGGTGGATTCAAAGCACAGACCCTGTGATTAACAGCCCAATGCATAACACACTATACCACTTTTACATCTGTTGAAATATGCTCAGCCTCACAGCCTCATAATAAAAGAAATGCAAATTAAATTTTTACTGGGCTAAAAGTGAGTAAAGATGGAGGAAAAGCTCAATATCATTAGCTAAAATAAGACCAGGGGCAGACTATGGAATGGACAGTCAGTTGTTCATATGCATGTTCAGGCTAAAGCTAAACAAAAATAAAACAAGTACACAAGAGTCAAAATATGAACTTGAATATATCCCAACTGAATTTAGAGACCATCTCAAGAACAGATCTGATGCATTCAACACTAATAACCGAAGACCAGAAGAGTTGTAGAATGACATCAAGAATATCACATAGGGACTTCCAGCTCAATGGAGAATTAGAGAGAGGTGCCATGCAGACCTCCACAAGTAATGACACAGAATACCAGATGAAGAAGGTTTGGGGGAAAATCCCGGAACACTGAACTACATATAAAAGAATATTTAGAAGGACAAAAGGCTTACTGCTAGAGGAATTTGTAGCAGAAGTAAGAAAAGTGGTATTTTCTGATTTGCATCTGCTGGCGGGTCCCAGGGCAGCCATCTTGGGCATAACAGAGCTGATACAAGAGCAGGGGGAGCTCCAATCACAGGGATCTGGCCAATCGTCAGAGATAAAGGTGTGAACATTTTTTTTCTGTTCATTTGTCTATCTCTGTCTGCACACCTCCAATCTGGTGACTAGAGGGGGTGCCTAAGTGAGTGGACACCTCTGCCCCCAGAGGGTTTTACTACACATGTGCATGGATCTGCTTAGCAAAAACCACTGGGCCCAGAATTGAAGGTGAGGAGGAGTCAACAGGAACACCTTAAAATGGAAGGGTCACCCAAAACAGCTCGAGCCAGCCCTGGGCTGTTTCTCACTAGCAGTAATACCTGAATGGGGTTGGTGAGGAGAGACATAGACAAAAAAGGAAAGAGGCCAAAAATTAAATCTTGAGTTATGTCATAAGGAGCAACAGTAATATCTTGAAATTTCTTAGGTGGCTTTGACAGCAAGAAGCAGAGAGAGGGAGTTAAAGTCTTACTCATATTTTGCTATGGGTTTCTTTTTCTTTCTTTCTTTCTTTCTTTCTCTCTCTCTCTCTCTCTCTCTCTCTCTCTCTCTCTCTCTCTCTCTCTGTGTGTGTGTGGCAATTATAGACTTTAGTGCCCAATCTGGTTATTTTTTTTGTTGCTATGGTGGTGGTTTTGTTTTTTGTTTTATGGTCCCCCTTTTACCTTGTGTGTGGGGGGTGATCTTTCTTTCCCTGCATTATCCAAAAAGAGACAGCAATTGCAGTCATATACTCAACTTACATTCGCACCCTATAAAAAAGGAAAGCCCATCTCCTGATCACATCTACCTGGAGGCAATCATAAAGCATAATAATATACCAACAGACATTCAACTAAGCATTGAAAATATATCTTATTATTAAAAATGCCCCCAAAGCAACAGAACATCTTGGCACACGTCCAGAAACAAGAGAGTTGAAACAAATGAGCTGAGGGTGGACCTAGACTTCCCATTAGAAGGAGGGCAGGATTTGGAACTGCCTGAGAAGGAATTCAAGAGAAT
This sequence comes from Chrysochloris asiatica, assembly GCF_000296735.1. Taxonomy (NCBI): domain Eukaryota; kingdom Metazoa; phylum Chordata; class Mammalia; order Afrosoricida; family Chrysochloridae; genus Chrysochloris; species Chrysochloris asiatica. The sequence continues at coordinate 8,578,533 of NW_006408624.1, forward strand.
GATATTGAGGTGCATCCAAATGTTTCACAGAGGGGTTGAGAAAAATAAGGAAAAAGTCAAAAAATGCTACAGAGACAATTAAATAAGATAGAAATAGCATTGGAAACAATTTAAAACCTGCAAAAAGAGGTCTAAACAATTAATAATAAAGTATCAGAAATGGACAATACACTGAAAGGGCAAAGAAGTAGAAATGAAGAGATGGAAGCCAAGAGAAAATCACCAAGCCATATCATAATCAAGCTCTCCAAAATCAGAGATAAGGACAGAATCCTGAAAGCAGTTAGAGAAAGAGAAGTGTTACTTACAAAGGCAAGCAAGACAGACTAAGCTCAGATCTCTCAGCATAAGCCATGCAGACAAGAAGGCAATGGGAAGACATATATAAAACCCTGAAAGAAAAAAAAACCTGCCAACCAAGAATTGTTTACCCAGCGAAACTGTCAATCAAATACAATGGTGTAATCAAAACATTAACATTCCAGGATAAACAGAAGTTAAGAAACTTTGTCAAAGCCAACCCAGCACTTCCAAAGATCCTAAAGGGAGTTCTTTGGACTGAGAACCAACAAGAACAGACAACAACCAGAGATTGACATATGTGGCAGCACCACCTGGAACTCAATCGACAGATGGAAGAGTCCAGACAACAAAACTACAAGAACAAATTCAGAGGATCTGAGAGATTAGTCTATGATCAAAACAATTACAATGTGAAAGAAGGGGAAAATATAGGAACAGAGATGCAGGTGATGAGGAGGTCAGGTAGATTGTAGGATAAAATAGACTGTTTTAAATGGAGGAAAAATTTAATAGAATATAGGGTAACCTCAAAGAAAATTAATACTTCACAACATATCAAGAAAATGAAAATCCAAGAACATTTAAACTATGAAGAAACTGACAAGAAAGAGAACAAAAAGCATGAACTCAGCACAGGAAGGCATGTAGAACAAAGAAAAAAAAACACCACACACAAAAAAAAAACCCAAGCATAATGACAGGAATTAATTTCTGTCAATAATTACACTGAATATCAATGGATTAAATGTACCAGTTGAGAGTCAGAGAGTGGCAGAATGGATATAAAAGCAAGATCCTTCAATATGCTGTCTGCAAGGGACACATCTTAAGCACAAAGAAAAAAAAACAAAAACAAATTTAAAGTTAAAGGATGGGGGAAAATATACCACGTTAATTGCAATAAAAAAAAAAAAACAAGCAGGAGTGGCAATATTTATTTTATATATTTAATCTATGATAAAATAAACTTTAAGGCAAAAAAACAGCATGAGAGATTAAGATATTATCTCATGATTAAAGGGTCAATTGAATTAGATGACATAACCATAATAAATATCTACAGTCCTAATGAAAGAGCCCCAAGTATATAAAGCAAACCCTAATGGAATTGAAAAAAGAAATAGACAAATCTACAATAATAGTGGGAGATTTTAATACACCACTTTCCAAAAAAGAATAGAACAACCAGACACTCAACAAAGACACAGAGAAACAACACAATAATCAACCAACTTGACCTCACAGATGTGTACAGAGCATTCAACCCAACAGCAGCACAATACACATTTTTTCCCAGTGCACATGGAACATTCTCCAGAACAGACCATGTGTTAGGCCACAAAACTAGCCTCCATAAATTGACAAACATCAAAATACTACAAAGTATCTTCTCATACCACAATGCTATAAAATTAGAAGTCAACAATAGGAAGACCAAGGAAATAAAGTCAAATACATGGACACTGAAAACACCCTGCTTAAAAGCTAGTGGGTGGTAGAACAAATAAAAGATGAATTTTAAAAATTCCTAAAACAAATGAGAATGAAAACACAACATTCCAAAATATTTGGGACACAGCAAAAGCAGTGCTGAGAGGAGAATGTGTTGCAAAAAATGCATACATCCAAAGAGAAGAAAGAACCAAAATCAACACATTAACATAACATCTCCAACAATTAGAAATAGACCAGCAGAGTAAACTTACAGTCACCAGAAGAAAAGACATAATAAATATTAGAGCAGAAATCCACCACTTGTCTGTCAGTTTGTCGAACTGTGGTGGCTTGTGAGTTGCTGTGATTCTGAAAGCTATGCCACCAGTATTTTAAATGCCAGCAGGGTCACCCATGGTGGACAGGTTTCAGATGAGCTTCCAGATGAAGACAGGCTATGAAGAAGGAAAGATGAACTACTATCAAATATTTAGTCACTGAAAACCTTATGAATAGCAGAGAAACACTGTCAGATATAGTGCCAGAAAATGAGACCTTTAGATTGGAAGGCACTCAAAATGCGGCTGTGGAAGAGTTGGCCTCCTCAAAGTAGAGTTGACCATGATAATGTGAATGGAGTAAAGCCCGTGGGAGAAAAGCCCACGGGACCTTCATTTGCTGATGGGGCACAACTCAAAATGAAGAGAAACAGCTGTAAACATCCACTGAAAATCAGAACATGAAATGTATGAATCTGGGAAAATTGGAAGTTGTCAAAAATGAAATGGAACTCATAAACATCAATATATCTTAGGCGTTATTGAGCTGAAATGGACTGATATTTGCCATTTTGAATCTGACAACCACATAGTTTACTATGGCAGGAATGACAAATTGAAGAGGAATGGTGTTACATTCATTGTCAAAAAGAACATATCAAGATCAGTCATGAGGTACAATGCTGTCTGTAATAGGATAATATTCATGAGCTTACATGGAAGACCAGTTAATAACACTATTATCCAAATTTACGCACCAACCACTAAAGTCAGTGAGGATGAAATAGAAGAATTCTACCAACTCCTTCTATCTGAAATTGATTAAGCATGCAATCAAGATATATATTGATCATTACTTGTGACTGGAATGAAAAGGTTGGAAACAAAGAGGAAGGATCAGTAGTTGGAAAATAAGGTCTTGGTGATAGAAACAATACTGGAGATCGCATGAGAGAATTCTGCAAAATCAGTGATTTGTTCATTTCAAATACCTTCTTTAGACAGCATAAGAAACGATTAAACACATGGACCTCACCAGATGGAATACATAGAACTCAAATTGACTACATCTGTGGAAAGAGATGATGGAAAAGCTCCATATCATCAGCCCAAACAAGGCCAGGCTCAGATTGTGGAACAGACCATCAATTGCTCATATGCAAATGAAGAAAATGAAAACAAGTTCATGAGAGCCAAAATATGACCTTGAATATATCCCACCTGAATTTAGAGATCTTCTGAGAACAGATTTGATACATTAAGCACTAAAGACCGAAGACCAGAAGAGTTGTGGGATGACATCAAGAACATCATACATGAAGAAAGCAAAAAGTCATTAAGAAGAAAAGAAAGAAGGAAAAGATCAAAATGGGTGTCAGAAAAGATGCTGAAACTTGCTTTCCAGCGTACAGATGCTAAAGCAAATGGAAGAAATGAGGAGGTCCAAGAGCTGAACAGAAAATTTCAAATGTCAGCTCGAGAAAACAGTTAATATTACAACAAAATGTGCAAAGATATGGAATCAGAAAACCAAAAGGGAAGAACACACTCAGCATTTCTCAATCTGGAGGAACTGAAGAAAAAATTCAAGCCTTGACTTTCATTATTGAAGGATTCTCTGGGCTAATTATTAAAGGATACAGAAAGCATCAAAAGAAGGTGAAAGGAATACACAGAGTCACTGTACCAAAAGGAAATGGTTAATGTTCAACCGTTTCAAAAGGTAGCATGTGATCAAGAGCCAATGATACTGAAGGAGGAAGTCCAAGGTGCATTGAAGGAATTGGCAAAGAACAAGGCACCAGGAATTGATGGAATAAAAAATGAAATCTTTCAACAAAGTGAGGCAGGACTGGAGGCAGTCACTCATCTCTACCAAGAAATTTGGAAGACGACTATCTGGCCAATTGATTGGAAGAGATCAATATCTGTGCCTATTCCAAAGAGAGGAAATCTAACAGAATGCGGAAATCATCGGACAATATCTTTGATATCCCATGCAAGTGAAGTTTTACTAAAGGTAATACAGAAACGGCTGCAACCATACATTGACAGAGAACTTCCAGAGGTTCAAGCCAGATTCAGAAGAGGCTGTGGAACGAGGGATATCACTGCTGATGTCTGATGGATCTTGACTGAAAGCAGAGAATACCAGAAAGATATTTACCCGTGCTTTATTGACTATGCAAAGGCTTTCTTTTGATTGTGTGGACCATAGCAAGTTATGGACAATATTGTAAAGTATGAGTATTCTGTAACACATAATTGTGCTCATGAGGAATCACCACATGGACCAAGAACATGGGAACACTGAATGGTTTTAAATTAGGAAAGGTGTGCTACAGGTTTATATTCTTTCACCATACTTATTCAATCTGTATGCTGAGCAAATAATCCTAGAAGCTGGGTTATATGAAGAAAAACGTGGCATCAGGATTGGATGAAGACTCATTAACAACCTGTCATATGCAGATGATACAACCTTGCTTGCTGAAAGTGAAGAAGACTTAAAATATCTATTTATGAAGATTAAAGACCACAGCCTTCAGTATGGATTGCATCTCAATGTAAAGAAAAAAATCTCCACCACTGGACCAATAAATGACATTTTTATCAATGGAGAAAAATTGAAGTTGTCAAGGATTTCATTCTTCTTGAATTAACTATCAACACTCATGGAAGCAGCAGTCAAGAAACCAAATGATGTACTGTATTAGGCAAATCTGCTGCACAAGACCTTTTTAGAGTGTTGATGAGCAAAGATGTCAGCTTGAGGACTAAGGTAAGCCTGACCCAAGCCATGGTATTTTCAATGACCTCATATGCATGTGAAAGCTGGACAGTGAATAAGGAAGACCGTAGAAGAACTGATGCTTTTGAGTTATGGTGTTGGAGGAGAATATTGAAAGTGCCATGGGCTGCCAAAAGAACAAACAGATCTGTATTGGAAGAAATGCAGCCAGAGTCTTCCTTGGAGGCCAGAATGGCCAAACTTCATCTCTCATACTTTGGACATATTGTCAGGAGGGACCAGTCACTGGAGCAGGATATCATGTATGGTAAGTTGGAGGGTCAGAGGAAAAGAGGAAGACCCCCAGTGAGATGGATTGGTAAAGCCCATCAGTGGTCTCAAGAGTGGAAACAATTATGAGGTTGGCCCAGGACCGGGCAGTATTTCATTCTGTTATGCATAGGGCCACTATGAGTTGGTACCAACTCAAATGACACCTAACAACAACAGCAGAACAGAAATAAATGAGACAGAAAACAGAAACACTATAGAAAGAATCAACAGGACAATAAGCTGGTTCTTCAAAAGAGTTAATAAAATTGACAAACCATTGGTA
>NW_006408624.1:8583994-8598206 GCF_000296735.1 Chrysochloris asiatica
GGTGATGTGAGAACAGAACCAATGGATTTTAAAAGAATACTATGAAGAGTTGTACTCCAACAAATTTGAAAATCTAGACAAGATGGATACATTTTTAGAAAAACACAACCTACCTAAACTTACACAATGTGAAGTAGAAAACTTGAACAGACCTACAACAAAAGAAGAAATTGATCAGGTCATCAAAGAAGTCCCAACCAAAAAAGTTTGGATCCAGATGGCTTCACTGATGTGTTTTACCAAACATTCAGAGAAGAGCTGTTACCAATTCTACTCAAATTATTCTTGAATAAGGATGGAAATTATCCTAATAAATTTTATGAAGCAAGCATAATCCTCTTAACAAAACCAGGAAAGGACATTACTAAGGAAGAAAATTGTAGACCAATATTCCTCATGAACATAGATTCAAAAAGTCTCAACAAAATCCTAGCCAACAGAATTCAGCAACACATCAAAAAAAGAATACATCATGACCAAGTGGGATTCATATCAGGGATGCATGGATGGTTCAGTATTAGAAAAACAATCAGTGTAATCCACCATATAAATAAAAAGAGCATATAAATAAAATCCACCATATAAATAAAAAGAGCATATAAATAAAATCCACCATATAAAATAAAAAGCACAAAGCTCAGAAAGAGAGACATGTCCACTATTGTTCACTGCAGCATTATTCCCAATAGCTAAAAAAAGGAGCTCTGATAGTGTAGTGGTTATGAATCGGGTTGCTAATCTCAGGGTCAGCAGTTCGAAACTACCAGCTGTTCTGCGGGAGAAAGATGTGGCATTCTGCTCCCGTAAAGATTTACAGCCTTGGAAACCCTGTACAGGGTCGCTATGAGTCGGAACCGACTCCACGGCACATAACAACAACAACAACAACAGTATGAATGGAGCTTCAAGACATTGCTGAGCAAAATAAGTCCATCATAAAAAGAAATATTGTATGACCTCATTGTATAAAAGAGATGAAACGGCAAATGTAGAGAGACCAAACTTTACCAGGGATGGGAGTGGGGAGAAAATGAGAATTAACAGTGATGGAAAATAGCAGTAAGTGTCGTGTTACACAGCCAATGACTACAATTGATGTAACATTAAGTTACACAACTGTAAAAAGTGGAATTTGACAAAAGTTGTATGATAGATATAATTACAACAATGACCAAAAAAAAAAAAAAAAAGTAACTATTTCATGAGATTTGGTTCCTTGGTTTGGTGATTTAGGGTCATGTTTTCATGGGACATCCCAATTAATGGGCCTAATAATGTGTTTGGAGTCCTGGTGTGACACCATAGAATAAGCACTTGATCTCAAGGTCAGTTTGAACTGTAAGGTCAAGATTCAAACACACAAGCCGCTTCTCAGAAACCCTATACAGTGTCGCTGAGTGGGAACTGACCCGATGGCACTTAACAACAACAACAATAACGTGTTTAGTGCTTCTGTTCTGCCAATAGAAATTGGTTTCTATTCACCTGGAGCAGCAGAGGAAAAGACGAGTCAGGAATAGGAGGAGGATATGGAAGGCGTGGCGAATTGCTTCCTCAAACAACCATCACCTTTGCAATGAGATCAGAACTGGATGATGCCCACAGAAGAGTCTTGATGAAAAAAGAGAAAATGCAGAACAGAATTTTAAATTCTCATGGACTCCAGACTTTCTTGGGCCATGAGGTGCATGAATCCCTGAAACTATTGCCCTAAGATCATCTTTATACCTTAAACCAAAAATATCTCCTGAAGTCTTCTTAAAACGAATCAATGGTGGTGGTAGTTCTGTGCTGTGGAGTTGATTCCAACCCATAATGACCCCATATAGGGTTTCTGAGGCTGTAAATCTTTATGAGGGCAGAAAGCCTCATCTTTCTTCCTTGGTGTGGCTGGTGGATTTGAACTCCTGACATGCAGTTAGCAGTCCACTGTGCAATGCACTCTGACACCAGGACTCCTTAAAACTAACCAAAACTTTTTAAAAAATGGTCTGCCTTGAGCATTATCTCTTTTAACAATTATCTACATGGATTCAAATTGACAAAAGCAATCAGACAGACTAGAAAGAAACTTGAGGGGCCAGGAAGTTTATGTTACTAAGGGAGGAACAATTCAGGAAAGGAGGGGAAAAGGGTTGCACAGTTTCGAGAACAGATCAATGTCACTAAATGGAACATACAGAAACTGCTGAATTGATGTTTGCTTTGCTGTGTATAATCCTAACAACAACAAAATACAAAAAAACATAGAAAAAAGGATCGCCAGAGTTTGGTGGCTGTTGAACATACAAACCAAGGAAAAGGAGGGGTCAGAGATGGAAGAATGGTGATAATAATGATTAATATTTATTGAGCAATTGCTGACATTTGCTATTGCTTAATCCTCACAACATCTTGATGGGATTGGTACTGCTATTGTTCCCATTTAAAGATGAGAATCAGAAAGATGAGAAGCTTGGAAAAGATCGTGAAATGAGTCCCCAAATCCCTGGGAACCGCTCTTGTGTTGGGGCGGCCATCTACCTATTGTGTTTGGCTGATAATGTCCACCAGGGGGCAGTGTAAGCCAGGAATTTAGACATTGGCTCCATGCTTTCTTGAATTCATTCCCCTTCTCTTTGTGGCAAGAAATCTTGGTGATCAATGGATCTAGTCTATTTCTTGACCCAGGCAGAGACGGTGACCTACCCAGGTGGCAGAGCAGATCAGGGGCAGAATTTGGGATAACACAGGACTCCACCATCCCAGTAGCTTTAATCTTGAATCTAGACTCAGTTTATCCTCAGCACCTGTGTGGGGAAGGAAAATGGGAGTAGGGAGGTGGTTCTTGAGTTCACAACTTTGGTTGAGGCTCTGGATCCAGCTTGTTGGTTTCAGAGGTCCCAGAGGCTCCCCATTCCCCAAAATCACAGTTTGTAAATGTTTAAGCTGCTATCTCCTTCAAAAAGGATGTAGCTGCCATTCGTGAGCAAGACCATTTTACTAAATTATACATTATTTGCAAATTGGAAAAGTGCCTCCCCCATCGGACTATATTGTTTTGACACACAGAAAAACTCTCCATAAATGGTAACTATTTGACTGTTGTTGCTATTCTTATTTACAACATGCTGCCCAGCAACAAGGTAAGGCAAGTATCTTTGATGCCCATTTTACAGAAGAGGAAATGAGTGTCAGTCCCAAAGCCAGCAAGCAGTGGAGACGGAAGTCCGTTGGACTCCAGGCCACGACACTCACACCTGTCTCAGGGTGGTCTCTTGGTTTGGATGAGTCGTTTACTGGTTCATGGGATGAGTATTTGTGCAGGGTATGCTCTGAGCCTGGCCCTATAGTGGGCACCGGGAGCCATCCTCAGGCCCTGAAGAAGTGAGGATAACGGAACAAGCAGAAACGGAGGCAAGGCAGGCTAGACCTAGAGCCTATGTGCTCCTTGGGTCTGGGCACTGAGCCGGCCCCCACTGCCTGACCAGAACTTGACAGCCTTCCACACAGAGTCACACACTGGAGGTCAGCACATCCTTTGTAGAGGGTCAGGAGTCTCAGAGGTACCTACAGGCTGAGAGCTCCCTCATCCAAGGCCATCACATTCTTCCTGTGATGCTGGGAGTGACTTCAGAAGGGGCCTCCTGAGTCCTTGTCCTGCTGTCTTAGGTTGGTTTGGGCCAGTGAAGAGGGGTCACCTTTGGACTGAGGTCCTTTTGGTCCAGCCAGTGCTTATCTAGGGATCTTGGATTTGGATGGCGCTGTGGGTTAATGCATCAGACTGCAAAGCCGTTTGAACTGCAAGGTCAGAGGTTCAAGCTCACCAGCTGCTCCTCGGAAACCCTGTACAGGGTCGCTATGGGTCAGAACCGACTCGACGGCACTTAACAACAACAACAACTAGACATTACTTCTATATAAGACAGTGTGAGTTGAGTCTGCAGAAGGGGAGAGAAGTAAGTGGATATTAAAGTCCAGTCTTGCATCCTGCTCCACTTGGTATCACTGGAGTAGGGCTGATTCCACCTTGAGAGAGTAATTTCTTTTTCTGAATCAAAACACGCACATGGGCCAGCAGTGAATCTGAGGGCAACAGTCATGACACACAGGTTTGGTGACAACCTGATATTGGCCTGGCCTGACCATTGGGTCCGGGGCTCCAGGACCAATTCCCATTGGAATGAAAGAGCTCCACTTGTTTTGTCCAGATTCATGGCCCTGAGGTCATGCTCAGAAGGAAGGAGGGAGGGAGAGAAAGACTGAGAAAGGGGCTTCCAATGCTCTGCTGCAGATATGTCCACTGAGACCAACATCACACTCTTAGGGTCTCAGAGTCCTTCCTTTTTAGTCTTCCAGCCCCTTCCCCACCCCAGACTTATTCTCCCCAATGTCAGTCATTAATTATGCTAGACTTCCTTTGCTGGGATATTTCTTATTCATCTAGCCAGCCTACCCTTTTGACAAGTCATTGCTATGAAGCAAATTTCCTGGCCAGGGGATTCTAGGCCCTAGAGACATGCAGCCCAGACATGGGATGCCCTAGACTCCAGGAGGGAGGGTGGCAGTGGCTGGAAAGCTCAGGAAGCCGAGCAGAGCCCCTGAGAGGAGATTGGCCTGGTTCTATGCAGCATGAGGTGACATCAGCACCTCCCTGTGGGACATCCCTGGGCAGCTAGGAAGGTGTTGCAGGCTGAGCATCCAGGCCTCTCATCAGCTTTCTGAGGCCATGTAAGGACCTGGTCTGGCCTGGCTTAGAGGTCAGATTCCTCAGCTGAAGAGCTACAGAGACAAGGAGAGGCGGCCAGCCATGGCGGGAGGACTCCTTTGTTTCAGGTATTTTCTCAACAGCGGGGGTGGGCTGCCTGCCAGGTGCCAGGGTGCGGCTCTGGCCTCCCGCTGCAGAAGCAGTTTTACCGCCAAACTTGGTACCTGGCTCTGCAGCTCCTTCCCGCGCTTCTCTGCCAGGCCCGGCAAGTGTGGGGCAGAGTGGACCGGCCCATCCAGCCAACAAGGACCCTGAGACCTGACAGGAGAGAGGACTTGCTCAGGTGGTTTGCATTTAGAGTCATGTTCCTCTAGAAGAATGGGTTAAAAAAAACAAAAAACTGCTCAACAAAATATCATAAAGCGGTGTGAATTATTATATATTCGTGAATGTTTAAAAAACAAAAACGAGCTAAACTGAATAGAGAGAAATACTGTTAACTGATGGTACATGGAGTGGATTATAATCATTGTAATGAAATAAAGTATATGATTTATTGAATGTAAAACTGATGATCTGTCCTATAAACTTTCACTCAATTCACAATAAAAGCTTAAATATATATATATTTATATTATATATAAAAATTATATATATATTAAAGCCACAATGTTGAGCATGGACTGTCTTGGTTTGAGTCCACCATTTATTACATAGATGGCCATATAAAAATTACTTCAACTCCTTGGGCCTCAGTTTTCTTATCTGAGAAATGGGGACGACAGTTGTACCTTAGGACTGCTGTGAGGTCTTTAAGAGTTATTACATGGCAAGTTCTCTGAACTAAGTCTGGGACACCAAGGAGAATAATGTTAGTCAAGAATCTTGGTTATACAAAACAGAAACCCACTCAGAAAAGCTGAGCAAAAGACAGGAATTTAATATACGGTTTCAGGAGTGTCTCATAGAATCCAAGGCCAGGGGGCAACCAGGCCCCAAGAGAAATGAGAATCAGGATGTTAAAAGACACTGAGGCGCCAGGCAGTCCTTTCCTCGGGGCCTCACTATCTCCTCCTTGCTTTCTTTCTTGCCCTCTCGGTAGATCTATTACCTCTGCTTCTCTGAGCGCATGTCCAGACAAGGCCAGCTTTCAGCCTTCAGGTCAGGTGCTGAGCAGAAATAGATCAGCATCTTGGAATCTTAACAGCAAAATTATAGGAGGGAGAACTCGATTGCCCAATTTGGTTTTTGTGACAAAAGTCCTATCAACTGTGCCTGAGGGGACTGCTAGGGTCTAAGTGCTGCAGAGAGAACAGTATGGACTGAACAGACGTTCTAAACAGCACCTACTCCAATGGCGCTCTGGAGTGGAAGTCAAGAGATCTATGCACTGGCCCCACTGTTGCCGTCTCTCTTGACCTTTTTCTCTTCTGTTTGCTCAGGGCTTTCTACAGTCCTTTTGTTGCTGTTGTTGTTGCTAGCTGCTGTCAAGTTGGCCCTGACTCATGGTAACCCCATACACAATGGAACAAAACACTGCCTGCTCCTCCACCATCCCCGTGATCTCCTGCAGGTCAGACCATTGTGATCCAATGGATGATGGTCAGAAGTAGATCATCAGACCATTCTTCCTAGTCTAGAAACTCCACTGAAACCTGTTCAGCGTCATAGCAACACACACGCCTCCACTGACAGAACTGTAATGAAATAAAGAGGGGCAGTGGTTGTGCAGGAGGGACACTGGTCAGGAATTGAACTCAGGTCTCCCACATGGAAGGCACGAATTCTATCGCTGAGCCACCACTGTTCTTTACCACAGCATCCATGTTATATTGTAATTAGTTGCTTATATATCTGTTTTCCTCACCAGACTATGAGTTTCATTCATTCTTTCCATGTAAGAATTATCTACCGAGCAACACTCATGTGTTAGGGATATAGGGATGAAGCCAGCACAGTATGTGTTGCCCTCCCAGAGGCTCAGATTAGCTAGGTATGTAGTCATGCAAAACGGGTCAGCCTCACTGTCCAGTTGTTCCCAAGTTCAGGCACTGGGAACTTTCTTTTCCACGCCACTGATGACCAGTGTCAAGATCCTACTCCTTGTTTTATGCAACTTACAAGTTCTTGGGCTGTTATGAAAAGCAGATCTCCCCACAAGATGGTTAAGATGGGGTGTGGTAATGGTGGGCATCACTCTGCTGGACAATCCAAGGACAACAACTGGAAGTTGAGAAAAGAAGGCTTTCAGCAGCAATGAAGGGACAGGACAGTGCTTCTAGTGCCACAGTACAGGTGATGAGCAGGGTCAATTTAAATGGTTGTGGTTGGTTACCGGTGATGGCTTGGCTGCCATATTGCAGCCCAGTCCTGCTTCTGAGCAGTCTTTTGGTGCTGACTTTGCTCCTCTCTACATCTTTCTTTCATCTCAGACCACTCTGATCTCTTCCAGGATAACTCCTGTCCCTGTTCCCAGCCTAGGTGACCCCTAACCCACCTCCCCATGAACACAATGAGCCAGACACCCTTCTATGCTCTTTCCAGTTCAGTGCTGAGACATAAACTCTACACTCTGCTTCCTTCAAGGCCATCCCTTTTGGTCCTCAAATTTCCTTTTTTCCATAAATCTCAACACGTGGCTTTCAAACTATTCATGTGGGAAACCTAGTTTGTGGGTTCAAGAATTAAGCATAATTTTTTTGTTTCTCTTTCCATTCTTACTTTTTAATAAAAATCTTAATTCTTTACATAAATGCCTCTGGATGACCGTTGAAAGGATCATAAACTAGAACGTGTGGAAAAGATAAGCACAAATATTACTATTTCAGTATGCTTCCCCCCCTATACACATAACCAAGAAATTGTAAATATGATGTGATTGTACCTATATTTAGGGTTTTACAGAGTTCAGAGTTCAGTGGCTGCAGAAGAGAAAGAAGCTGACTCATTTGGCATGTGGTGGGAAGACGCAGCAGGGAGGACTTTTCAGAGGAGGTGACACTTGAGCCGAGCCTTGAAGGGATAAGTAAAGATCTCCTGATAGATAAGGTGGAGACAGCAGTCCAGATGGCTTCAGCAGGACTGAAAGAACATAAAGGACAGAGGCAAAGCTACCATCGATTCAATGCTTGAGTGGTTAATAAGCTTAGCTGCTAAACAAAAGGTGGAGGTTCTAAGCCACCCAAGGACATCTTGGAAGAATGGTCTGGCCATCTACTTCTGCCAATGCAGCCACTGAAAATCCTACGGAGTACAATTCTATTCTAACACTCATGAGTTGCCAAGAGTCAGAATCAACTCGACAGCAACTTACTACTGAGTGCTTACTATGTGCCAAGCACTGTTTTAAGTACTTAAAAATTAATTTAATCATCACAACACCTTTTGATGGCCAAACTTTTAAAAAGATGACGCTAAGATTCAGAGAGAGTTACTGGCTCAAGAATTCATATTTGGTAAGTGGTACATTTGGGATTCAGGCCAGAGAAGTTTGGCTTCAGAAGGTCTGTAACCCAACTATTCTCTAGCTTGAGAAATTGAAAGTAGCTTTGTAATAACTCATGGGAGATTAGCTGAAGGGAGCAGAGAGGCCACAGAAGACCTTGTGCTCCATCCAAGATGCTTAGACTTTATCCTGAAAGTAATGGAAGTCAGTTGCTAGGTATCCTGGAATTAATTCCAACTCGGTGACCCCGTGTAAACAGAACAAAACATTGCCCTACCTGCACCATCCTCACAATTGTTGGTGTTTGGAGGCATACTGCTGCAGCCACTGCATCAATCCATCTCATTGAGGGTCTCCCCCAGCCTTTTTTTTTTTTTTTTAACAATTTCTCCACTTTACCAATTATAATGTCCTTCTCCACATTATTAGTCCCTCCACCATCCATCTGTCAGTTTGTCATACTGTGTTGACTTGCATACTGCTATGATGCTGGTGGAGTCCTGGTGTGGCACTGAGGGTTAATGAGCTACACTGCAAAGTCGATTTAAACTGCAAGGTCAGTGGTTCAGGCTCACTAGCTGCTCCTCAGAAACCCTATACAGGGTCGCTATGGTTTGGAGCCCACTTGATGGCACTTAACAACAACAATGTGACGTTGGGTGCTATGCCAATGGGATTTTAAATACCAGCAAAATCCTCCATGGTGGAGAGGTTTCAATAAAGCTTCCAGACTAAGACAGACTAGAAAAAAGGGCTTGGTTATTTACTTCTGAAAAGTATCCAGTGAAAACCTTATGGGAGTCCATAAACGTTTAATCAGAAGAATTATAATTAGAAAGATGATGGATTACAGGTAGCAGGACCAGAGATCTATTAAGAGGCTGTTTTAACAGCCTAGATGAGAAATGATGTAATTTGAAGAACAGTGGCAGTTGGACAGTGAGGCTGCAGGAATGTAAGTAGGTAGGTTGTCCCCAAATATGGCCATGTTCTAATTCCTATAACCTGTGACTGTCACCTTATATGGCAAAAGGGACTTAGTAGATGTGACTAAGGAGTTTGAGATAGGGAGATTATCTTGGATTGTCTGGGTCAGCCTGATGTAATTACAGGGTCCTTATATGAGGGAGACGATCAAAATGCATAGGTAAGTCCTGAATGGCACAACTGGCAAAGTGGTCAACGACTAGCCAGAAAATTGGCAATTCAAACACACCCAATTCACCTCTGATGACAGAATTGATGCTCTACTTCTGAAAGATCACAGCCTTAAACCCCCTATGGAACAGTTCTCTGCATGATGGAAGCCAAGATTGGTGAGATTCAGCCACAAACCAAAGAAATGTCAGTAGCCTCTAGATGCTGGAAGAGACGGAAAGGATTCTCCCCTGGAAGCTCCAGAAGGAACCAGCTGTGCCAGCACCTTCATTTTAGCTCTGTAGGGCTCATTTCATAGCTTTGACCACCAGAACTAGGAATAAATTCATGTTAATAGATAAATTCATGTTAGTTGAAGCTAAATTTGTGGTAATATATTACCATGGCAATAGGAAACTAACACAAATGGTCAAGGTCTGGTGGTGGGCCTGAGATCAATTGAAATCAAGACTGGGAATCAAGGAGAGGAGGTCCCTCAGGGCTTGGTTGTAATGGCCAGTTACAATGACCTATTCCTGTGCAGAGGACTGTTCTCAGAGAGAGGTATGGAGTGATCTGGGCAGATCCCTTGCTTCAGTGCCCTGGAAAGCTAGTGGGGTGCCTCAGTCTTAGACAGGTTAGGTTTGAGATATCAGTGGGACACTTGGGTTGAAACATCCAGGAGAAGTTTTGGAGCCTGTGAGGGAGATTACGAGTCATCTGTGTATACTGGTCTGCAAGCTGTTGGGAGAGTCTTGTGGCCAGATACATGGGTTTCTTTTCTTAGCTCATATTCTTGTGATGTGAGGTCAAAAGTCTTTCCTAAAAATCCACTTACACCTCAGTTCTAGTTTCTGCCACATAGCCTTCTTTGGACTAGTTGGTGACTTATTCCAGATAGAATAAACCAAATAGACTCTCCCAAGGTGTTCAGTATGTTGTCTTTAGAGGCACAAGCTGTCTCAGATTCAAGTAGTTCAGCTCTGCTGAGTCACTTTAGTGTGAGATCTATTGGCCCCTGAAGGGGTCGCCCTTTCCCACTGGTCCATTTGAGATGCTTTTTAGTGTATAAGTCTAGTTAACCTAAACCCTACCTGTGAACAGCATCAAGGTGTTTCTGACTGTGACTCAGTGTCTCAGTAGTTTCCAACTGGCCAAGCTGAAATAGTCAAACACTAAAAACAAAGTGCATGGGGGTAATGTCACCTCTCACTTAAAAATAAGTAAGTGAAAAGCTTGCTCGTCCTGTAGAACAGGTGGGGGCTAAGGCCTGAAAGATGAGCTCATTCAGAGAGAGCTTGTGTCCTGAGAGGAGAGGACGACCAGGTATACTGACTTCAATGGAGTGGCAAAGAAGGAAAAGGACAGGGATCCCGAAATACTCATCTTTCCATCTATCCCCAGTGTTGACAGATAGTGGGAACACAACTGAAATTTAATGAATAAATTAATCTCTATGATCTCTTCTGTACAATATAAAAAGGAAAGACAGAGAATGTGGGGGAAAGGATGTATGCAATGAAACAAAACCAGATACATGTCTATTATCCCAACAACTGAACTAAGATTGTAAAACCAGATTCTACTCAGAGAGAGATGAAAATATAAGCATTATCAATATATAATTCTCTCAGGAAAATGAGGATCTTACCAGTAAATAAAACAAATGCAAACTCAATTTCCTGGCGTGGTGCTATAGGATAAAACACTGGACTCTAAGGTCAGTTTGAACCATAAGGTCAGTGGTTCAAACTCACCAGCTGCTCCTTAGAAACCCTATATAGGGTCACTATAAGTCAAAACCGACTCAAATGCACTTAATAACAGCCACATGATAATATTATTCTTGTTAAGTTGTGGAGTCTGTTCTGACTTTTAGTGACCCTGTATAGGGTTAGAACCACTGACCCTGCAGTTAGCAGTCCAGTGCTTATCATACAGTGTCACACCAGGATGCCTACCAGGACATTATAGGCTCATAAATCTAGTACCCAAACACTAAATTGGTGAGGCTGTGACAAACAAGGGCACCTCACCAGCCACAAATGAGTCATTTGGCTAAAAAGGACAGTGTTATAATAATGAAGAGTCCTGGTGTTGCACTGTAGGATAAGCACTGGACTGATAATTGCAAGGTCTGAGGTTCAAGTCCATTAGCCACTCCTTGGAAAGCCAATACAGTGTCATTATGAGTTGGAATTAACTCAAAGGCCCTTAACAACAACAGCACACACTGGAACAGTAGTTACTTTTGGTTGCCCATTAAAGAAATCCATGTAAGAAAAAATGGGGGTGTTTTATAAGGAAACAAAAGTATTTCAGGAACCTAAGAAAGCACAGCCAGACCTCAGGAAGAGTGGGGATCCAAAATTGGGAATTCAACAGAAACTGTTTTCTTTCCCTCTTCTTTGTCTGGACTTTCTTCACACATGTGCTTGTCTCTCTTTTTCTGCGGATCAGTGTTTTCTTTTAGGGTGCACACAGCAACATAGCAAATATTTATTTTGGGTATATGTCTAAACAGTTCTCTGTTCAAGTTGTCCAGCAAAGACTAAGTTGCAATTTGCAATTCCTGGGAGAAAGAGTGTGATTGGCTCAGCTGGGCTCTGGTCCTCCACTAGTTCAATAAGCCAGGACCCAGAGAGGGTGGGTCACTTGGTTCAAACCTGATCCTGTGCAGAGATCCATTCTCATAAAGGGGTATGGAGTATACTGGACTTGCATTGATGTCCTTGAGAGCTTCTGGGGTGCCTGCCTAACTTGAGCCCTCCCCAACCTTTGCAGATACTGACTTCACCTCTCCATCTTATTCACATGGTGATAGTGGTCCAGAATTCCAGAAGCTGATGCTCACAGCATGCCACTTTCCTTCAGCCCTCTTCCCTCAGTATAGTTGGTAGGTTCCAAAGTTGGAACCTGACCTAAACTGGGCCGATGAGTCTTTTTCTCTGGGCATTGACACTCAAAAATATCAAGCCTCTCCGAATATTCTCCTGAAGAGAAGTGTTGTAAGGACTAAAAACAGTGCAGATGGGGGTTCAAAAGCTGATCTACACTAAAAAGATGAACAGATGTTGCCCGCTGTCCAGTCTAACATCGAGTGGAGTGGGCTGCCTCACCCCTTGCCCTAGTCAACTACCACTCCACAACTCCCCGCTCCTCCCTCCCAACCTCCCTCCAGGACCTAAGGAAGACATGTCCCTGATTCTCTGGAGATAGCATCACATTGTGATTCTGCTTCCTCGGGAGAAACAAGTCTTTAAACAAGTGTTACACAATCTTGGCTGCACATTGCAATCACCTGGAAGCTTTAAAAAATACTGATGACTGGCTTCCACCTCCAGGTCCCTCCAGGTTCCAAGAAAGACCTAGCTCCATAACATAACCAAGAAAACCCTACAGAGCACACGGGATCACCGTGAGTCAGAATTGACTCCACGGCCATGGGTGTGGTTAGGCTTGAGTTGGGTTCCACCTCCAAAGATTCTGACTTAATTAGTATAGGTGCAGCAAGAGCATCAGGATTTTTAGAAGTTCCCCAAGTGACTTCAAAGGGCAACCAGATTTGAGAAGCCTGGCTTTAAGCCAAGTCTTTGGAAGGACTGCTAGGTGGCACCTGCAGGCAGTGGTTCTCCCAGGCTCTGTTGATGACGCACTGTGGTCATCTATCTGACCCCGGGACCTCCATCCCCACCCTCACCCTGCACTCCATTTCCAGAAAGGAGCTTCTTTTCTCACAGTGGGTAATTCAGTTCTGCCCAGTTTAGCTTGTAGGTGCTACACGTTTTAGCTCACCACCAGCTCTGGCTGTGCCCCACACAAGGCTTTCCTTGGTCCTTCTCAGGTGGGTGCCAAGTACTCAGTCATCTGCACTCTCCTTCTTACTCCTTTCCTGCCTTTGGCCCTCAGTCACATCTACTTAGACTACCAGACATGTTGTCATCAAACCTTTAAGGGGGTTAAGATGTCTGATCATTTTCCACAGATGGGTCCTTTATCTCCATGTAAATGAGTGGATATGATGAAATATGCTAGTAGTGGGTACCCCTGGGAAGAGCTAGGATTGTTATTGTCGTTGTTAGGTGCCCTCTAGTCAATTCCAAGTCATAGTGATCACATAACTGACACAAATGGTTTTCCGGGCTATAATTGGCATTGTGGGTTAATGCGCCAGACTGCAAAGCCGTTTGAACTGCAAGGTCGGTGGTTTAAGCTCACCAGTTGCTCCTCAGAAACCCTATACATGGTCACTATGGGTCAAAACTGACTCGACAGCACTTCACAACAACAACAAACTTTACAGAAGTGGATCACCATCTTCTTCCATGGAGCTGCTGGTGGGTTCCTAGCGATGTTTCAGTTAGCAGCCTAGCCCTGCCACCAGGATTTCTCAGAAAGCATTGTTCTTGTGAAGTGCTGTCAAGTCAGTTCTGACCCATAGTGACCCTGTATAGGGATTCCGAGGAGTGGCTGGTGTGCTTGAACCACTGACTTTGTGGTTCAAACCAACCTTGCAGTACAGTGCATTAACCCACAGCAGCAAACTAGGACTCCCACCCAAAATTTCTAAGCTCTGGGTCCTGGTTCTAACCAGAACATACTGTTAAATGTTTTCCTGCCTCCACATTCCACCGTCTTATGCCTTAACTGTCCATTCTCCACATTATGGCCAGAATTATCTCTAGCACATCAATAAGATCATATTTCCCCCTTGCTAAACAAAGTCTCTTTGACTTCTTCTGTCCTATTGTGGCACTGTGGGTTAATGCACTGGTATGCAAGGTCAGTTTGAACCACAAGGTTGGAGGCGCAAGCTCACCAGCTATTCTTCGGAAACCCTGTACAGGGTCGCTATGGGTTGGATCAGACTCGACAGCACTTTAAAACAACACTGCTCTGATACAATTTGATAAACTTGACCTACACCTATGGATGCAGTAGCT
>NW_006408624.1:8598779-8600508 GCF_000296735.1 Chrysochloris asiatica
TGTAACCACGGCAATGAAATGACATACGATAGGATGAATGTAAAACTAATGTTCTCCCATGTAAACTATCACATAATTCACAACAACTGATATTTAAAAAAACAAAAACAAAAAACATTGCTATTAGAATAAAATCCAAAATCTTTATCATGGCCAACTATGTTCTACCTGATTTAGCCCCCAGCTACTTCTCTCTATCTTTCATAACCTCCCCGCTCACTCACTCTGTTGTAGCCATGCAGGTCTTCTTTCTAGTCCTCAAATATGGCAAGCTTATTTCTACCTCAGGACCTTTGCACTTGCTGTTCCCTTTGCCGTAGATATTTTCATGGCTGAGTCCACATCATTCCAAACTCTGGTGATGTCATCAGCTCAGTAGTCTTCTGTCTCATTTAAAGTGCAAGTAGTCCCCAACTTATGATGGAGTTCCATTGGAATGACTCCATTGTAAGTTGTTATTAATACAAATAGAATACCTCCTTTTTTTAGTTTTATTATTATGGGTTTTTATATAAGTATCTTTATAAATCTGATCTTTGCTTTGGGGGTTGGAAACATTACATATAATCCTACAAATACATTTTAATACACAGGTACATAAAAAATACACAAATCATAAAAATGTACTCTGATGATAAAAGAGTTGGACAATGTTGGTATTTTGTCAGTTGTGGTAAAAACTCCACTTGGGGAAGGTTCTGGATTATTTGGATGATCCCTGGGAATGGGGATGCTGTTTGTAGTCAGACACGTAGTGGCTGTTGCTTATATTATCCTTTTCTTTTTCTCTCATATTGGGGGACTTTAAAAAGTTCATGGAAAATGGAATTGAAAGATAATTTAATGATTCCACAAACTTTTTGAAAATGTATTTTGCAATAACATCTCACTGCTTCTCAGTAGCATCTCACTGTTTCTCAGTAGCATCTTACTGCTTCTCAGTAGCATCTCACTGCTTCCAGGTACCATCTCACTGCTTCTCAATAGCATCTAATTGCTTTCCAAATCTGCCTATCGACTTTAACAAAGTAACCAGCATTTGGGTGCGTATTTTCAAGCAACTGAAGTTCCTGGTCTAGTTTAGAAACAACTAGCTAATCTCTTTGTTTTAAGTTTTTATTGTGAACTGAGTGATAGTTTACATGGAAGAACATCGGCTTTACACCATCATTTCATTGCAATGATTACAATCTCCTCTGTGCATCATCATTCAACAGTATTTGTTTCTATTCCCTTTGTGTTTTGGGTTTTTGTTTGTTTGTTTTTTTGTTTTTGAGGTGGGGATGTACACTGAAACATTCAGGAATATATAATAATTAAAACAACCAAAGGGCACATTCTGCAAGTCTTCCTCCTGGCTGCCAGCACCCAGTCCTTCTTTCCATTGAGTCTACTCAGCTGCTCCCTCTCTCCATGTCCTCATCTCTGCCTCCATCTCTGGTGTTGCTGCTTCTCTGGATAGGGTCCTGCAACCCGCTTGTGCTTGTCTCCCTTGATGGTCCTGGGGCCCTCTGTTTCTGGACTGTAAGATTAACCACTCCCCCATTTTTGTTTAAAACCTTCTGCCTTTACAGTTGTGACAGTTGCAATTACTCATGATAGCAATTTCTAACTATTGAATAATAAGAATCTTATCCCCATCTCTTTTCACCAGACCCATCTAGATAAGATGAAAACTATTCAGTGGGGACACTTTCTTCCCCCTCCCCCACTCTTAAACTAAGTTCCT
>NW_006408624.1:8601479-8602165 GCF_000296735.1 Chrysochloris asiatica
TAACTTGAATACATCATAAGTCAGGAATTACCTGTAGTAACACTCCCTCTTCTCCTCGATACACTCTTTAGCCTACTTTTTAGTTTTTTTCTTCGTAATATTTAACATTTGCTAAAACTCTCATTTGTGAATTTTCTTTTGTTCCCTATTAGAATGTGAGCACCATTTGAACTAGAATATCGTATGTATTGCTCTTTTATATTTTCTCAGAAACAGACATGAGCTTAGTACTTAGGAGGCACAAAAACCACTGGAATGAATGCCGGCGTAACTGGTTTCAATGTTACTTCACAGGCAGTGCAGCACAGAACTTCAGAGCAAAGGTTTTGGAGTCGGACTGCCTGGGTTCACGAGCTGTCCCACTTCCTACCTGTGCAAACTTGCACACGTTGTTTGACTTATCTGTGTTTCAGTTTCTCCCTCCATATGCAAAATGGGGAGGCGAATAGCTCTGATCCCTTGGTTATGAGGATTAAATGAGTTCATACATGAAAGGGCTTAGAAAAGAGTAAGCATGAAATATGTTTGCACTCTTATTATTCATTATTCATCACCAGCCCTTTCTTTGTTTTTCTTCCCATTTTATTTATTTATTTATTTTTGCTGTTGAGAATATACATAGTAAGATATACCAGTTCAACAGTACAAGGATAACTCAAAAAGTCTTGTTGCATGCCAGTAACCAC
>NW_006408624.1:8606970-8618351 GCF_000296735.1 Chrysochloris asiatica
CCCCCCACCCCCATTTGGGTATCCAATGTCCAAGTTGCCCATCTCTGTCTTCTCTGTGTGTGGAGGGGGTGGGAATGTTTCTTGCTGTAAGGATTTGTTCTCTCCCACTCTTCTATCCAGGAATCTTCTAATGCAATCCCTTTCAGGGCAATTGGGAGTGGTAGCCAGGCACCATCTAGTTCTGATCTCAGCGTAGAGGAGACTGATATTCACATGATCGATTGGACTAATTGTTTCCATGTGTCTTCAGCTTTCTTGACTATTTGTTTCTTTGGACAGGGAGAAAACCACATTGTGCCTTATGTGGTCACTCACAAGCTTTAATACCCCACTTGCAATTCACCAAAGTAGGACACAGAACATTGTCTTTGTGGACTATGTTATGCCAATTGACCTTGGTGTCCCCCAAGACTGTGTCCCTGAGCCTCCATGTCCAGGCACTTTGTGACCTCAAGTACTATACAATGGTCTGGGAGATAAAATAAAAGCAATAAACACGTTATTAGGTCAATTAACTGGGATGTCCCATGAAACCATGACCCTAAACCTCCAAAACATCACTCTTCTGTCAGTTTATCATACTGTGGTGGCTGCCATGTTGCTATGATGCTGAAAGCTATGTTACTGGTATTTAAAATACCGGCAAGGTCATCCGTGGCAGAGCTTCCAAACTAAGACAGAGTAGGAAGAAGGAGAGGCAGGCCACTTCTGAAAGGTTAGTTGCTGAAAAGCTTATGAATAGAAGCAGAACACTGTCAGATACAGTGATGTAAGATGAGCCCCTAAGGATGGAAATCACTCAAAATTACAACTAGGGAAGCGCTGCCTCCTCAAAGTAGAGTTCACCATAATGATGTGAATGGAGAAAAGTTTGGGACTTTCATTTGCTGATGGAGCACAACTCAAAATGAGAACAAATAGCTGAAAGCATCCATTAATAATTCAAAGGTGAATGCACCAAGTATGAATCTAGAAAAACTGGAAGTTGGCAAAAATGGAATGCATAAAGATCAATATCATAGGCATTAGTGAGATGAAATGGACTGGTATTGGCCATTCTGAATCAGACTAACAGATGGTTTACTAGACAGAATAAGTCACATTAAAGAGGAATGCTGTCACATCGTTGTGAAAAAAATTTTTTTAATTATATCTTGAAGTACAATGCTCTGTGTGGTGGGATAATATCCATAAGCTACTAGGAGGACAGGAGTCCTGGTGTGGCGCTGTGTGTTAATGCACCAGACTGCAAAGCCATTTGAACTGCAAGGTCGGCAGTTCAAGCTCACCAGCTGCTCCTGGGAAACCCTATACCGGGTCGCTACGGGTTGGAATCGACTCGAAGGCACTTAACAACAACAACAATTAGGAGGACCGGCTACTATCATAATTATTCAAATTTATGCACCAACTAAAGCAAGTGATGATGAAATTGAATAATTCCACAAATAGCTTCAGTCTGAAATTGATCAAATATGCAGTCAAGATGCATTGCTAATTACTAGTGATTAGAATGAGAAAGTTAGAAACACAAAGGAAGGTTCAGTAGTTGGAAACTATGACCTTGGTATAGAAATAATGATAGCAATCACATGATAGAATTTTGTGGTTTATTCATTGCAAATACCTTTTTTAAACAACATAAAAGACAACTATATGTAATATGCATGGACTGCAACAGATGGAATACACAGGTATCAAAATGATTCTGTGAGAACAGACAGTAGAGACGCACCATATCATCAACCAAAATAAGACCAGGGGCAGACTGTGGAGTAGATCATCAAATGCCCATATGCAAGTTTGGGATGAAACTGAAGAAAATTCAAACAAGTCCATGAAAATGAAAATATGACCTTGAATATATACCACCTGAATTTAGAGAGCATCTCAAGAACATATTTGATGCATCAGATACTAAAGACTGAAGATTAGAAGAGTTGTAGGATGACATACAGGAAGAAAACAAAAGCTCATTAGAAAGACAGGAAAGAAAGAAAGAAAACAAAAGATTTCAGAAGGGACTCTGAAATCTCTAGAGTTTTGAGTCACTAAAGTGGCTGAAAGTGAGTAAGTCAAAGAGTTGAACAGAAAATGTCAAAGACCAGTTCAAGAAGACCAAGTAAAGTATTATAATAAAATGTGCAAAGACCTAAAGTTAGAAAATGAAAAGAGAAGAACACACTCAGAACTGAAGAAAAAAATCATTCCTCAGCTTGAAATACTCAGGGATTTTATGGGCAAAATACTGAATGATGAAAAGCACATCAAAACTAGATGGAAACAAAAAACTATAGAAAGATTCAATAAGACAAGAAGCTGGTTCTTTGAAAGGATTAATCAAATTGGCAAACCTAACAAAAGAAAAGACAGAGAAGACACAAATAACTCACATTAGAAACCACATGGGCAATGTCACAACGGAACCAAACAAAATCAAAAGGATAGTAACAGAATACTATGAAGAGTTGTACACCAACAAATTTGAAAACCTAGAAGAGATGGATACATTTTTAGAAAAACACAACCTACATTAACTCACACAGAGTGAAGTAGAAAACCTGAACAGACCCATAACAAAAGAAACTCCCAACCAAAAGAAATCCAGGCCCAGGTGACTTCACTGGTGACTTCTACCAAACATTCAGGGAAGAGCTGTCACCAATTCTACTCAAATTATTCCAGAAGATAGAAGAGGACAGAAAACTTCCTAATATTTTTTATGAAGCCAGCATAACCCTTATACCAAAACCAGGGAAGGACATCACTAAGAAAGAAAATTATAGACCAATATCCCTTATGAACATAGACCTAAAAATTCTCAACAAAATCCTAGCCAACAGAATCCAGGAGCACATCAAAAAAATAATACATCATGATCAAGTGTGTTTCATAAAAGGGATGATATGAAGTGAGGGGAAATGCACAAGAGCACCCATACTTGCAGATAGTACCCACATGACCTGGCTTCGATGGCTGGATGATCAGAACTCGACTAGAAGAAAGAAGAGAGAGAGAGAGAAAAGAGTAATCTGCTACAATTTGATGAACTTTACCTATACTTAGGGATATAATAGCTCAAAAAAGAGTGAACAAATCTTAACTGCGAGGATCACTTCCACCCCCTCAGTACACAGGGTTGACAGGGATGGGCAACTTAGACATTGGCTACCCAAAAATGGGGGGGCCTATAAAGGCAAGAAGTGACTGGCTTGCAAGCTTTCAAGAGGGAGCCTAGTTCCAGATGGGGCAGGGCAGGGTATGATTGATTGAAGGTATGATTGACTGAATGATATCCAATCTGACAAAAGGAAATGGGGATAAGACTTGTGGTACAATAGTGAATAACTGCCATCAGGACTGAATGTGAGGGTAGGAAATATAGAGGTAGATGTTCTTTGACAAAAGGAAGAGAGAGATTGATTTTGCAGCTCAGGAGCGGAGGTCCCTGGGACCATCAAGTGAGAAGAGTGGAGAGCAGGACCCTACCCAGAGAGGCAAAGATGCCAGGAATGGAAACAGAGATAATGATGTGGACAAATGGAATGCCTGGGGACACTGCAGTCAGAGAGGGAGAGGGGCTGTGTGCTGACGGCCGGGGGGAGGCTTGTGAGGTGTACCCTTTGGTTATTTGATGATGCATGAGGGGATTGTAATCATTGCAATCATTGCAATGAAACAAAGTACATGATATTCTTCCAAGTAAGCCTCACAATACAAACTTATATATATTAAAAAATAAAAAAACTAGATGGAAACTGGAGGGAAAGGGTACGTGTGTTGGCGGCAGGGGGGCACGTTTGCAGGGTGTGCCCTTTGGCGGTTTGAATGATTGTATATTCCTGAGTGTTTTGGTGCACATCCAAAAAAACCCAAAAACATAAGGAATAGAAGCAAATACTGTTGAATGATGAAGCATGCAGGGTACTGTAATCATTACAATGAAATAAATACGATTGTAATCATTGCAATGACACAATGACACGAATACAATAGGATGAATGTAAAACTGATGTTCCCCCATGTAAACTATCACTCAATTCATAATAAAAACTTTGTGTGGGGGGGGGGGGGAACTAGATGGAAGGGATACAGAGAGTCACTGTACCAAAAGGACAGGATCAGTGTTCAACCATTTCAAGAGGTAACATATGTTCAAGATCTGATGGTACTGAAGGAAGAAGTTCAAGACGCACTGAAGGCATTGGTGAAAAACAAGGCTCTAGGAATTGATGGAATACAAATGAAAATCTTTCAACAAACTGATGCATCACTGGAGCTGCTCACTCATCTACGCCAAGAAATTTGGAAAACAGTCATCGGCCCAATGGATTGGAAGAGATTCATATTTGTACCATTCCAGCAACAAAGAAGCCACACCTTAGTGCTACAAATGGACAGATATAGATGCTCTTCCAAATCACTCATAACAGAAGGAACACATTTCTAGTAATTAGTACTGGCCCCTTCCAAACAGCACTTAAACAAACAGAAGTCTCTCTGAAATAAGGGGAGAAACCTTCCTTCAACTCCAAGCCTCTCCTTTCATATTCATGGTCATAAGTCATCACTTTCTTTTCTCCCATTCATGCCTCAAACCACTGAAATTTGGCTTCCATTTTCTACCTCTCATATGAATCTTCTCTTACAAAGGTTATCAGTGATGTCCTGTCACTAAAATCCAATGGATACTTCTCATTCCTTATTATGCACAAGCTTCTCAATGTTCTTTCCACTTGCTCCTGTGATCTCAGCCTCCTGGAGTCTCCCCCTTCTCTCACTACTCATTTCTGATGCAAGCCCTTCTTCCATAAATGTCAAGCTCTGATTTAGGCCTTTTCTTTTCTCACAGCACTCTCTGCTCTAGTAAACTCATCTTCTACAGCTCTAAATGCCATCTATACTGATGACTTAGAGATCCCTATCTCCAGTCCAGAATGTTCCCCAGGCACAGCCTGAATATTTCCTTTCTTACTGCTCTTTTCATAAGAGTTCTCCATAGACACCTCAATCTCAACAAGTCCAAACTGAGCTCATCATCCATTCTTAGCCCTGCTCTTCTTTCATTGTTCTCCATCTTGGCCAAAAGAACCACCATCTAAGCAATAACTCAAGTCAGAAAGCTGAGGCTCATTCTTGACCTCTTCTCCTTCACCAACATTTAGTCGACCAAGTCCTGTAACCTACATTCTATCTGCTAAATACCTTATCTGTCCCTCAGCCTCTAGGCTGTCCCCAGCCAACTCATTCTCTACATTGCATCAGAGAGCTCTCTCTAGTACATACATCTGATGTTATCACGTCAGTAACAGCAGGAACACCTCTAATGGTTCCAGTAAAACTCTCCAGCTTTTTTTCTTAACACTCTCCTACGTGAGTAACTCCCATTACTCTTTCTGGTGTTTTCTTAGAAACTGTAGGATAAACACTGGACTGCTAACCACAAGGTCGGCAGTTCAAACCCACCAGCAACTCCTTGGAAACATTGTACAGGGTTGTGATGAGCCAGAATGGATCCAATGGCACTTACAACTTTCTTGGGAAACACTTCCCTGATTCCTTTGGACTTGGATTAGGACCATCATAGGGGTATCCCTAATACCTCTATTATACCATTTATCACATACATTGGAATAGCCTAGACAATTTGAAGACATGAATTGTCTTGTTCACTGATATCTCTATCACTTAGAACAGTGAATAGTAAGTACTCATTAAGTCTGTTGAATAAGTTAACGTATAGACATCTCTAATTACATAGTTCTTACATATTAGATTAGGTTCCCAAAGTCCTCTACTTGCCTTCATGTTAGTCAAGTTTAAGGTCTATGTATCTGAAGAAAAATAAAGCTAATCTGGAGTGTTTATTCAAAAGAACTAGGTGAAATAGCAAGATATAGTAGACTAACCACTATTCCTGAGTCAGAAGAGCATGGTTCCAGTCCTGTCTCTGCTATTGTTGCTATGGGTGACTCATTTAATCCCTTTGGGGCTCAATTTATCCATCTGCCAAATGAAGTGGTTAATCTAGATGAGTGATTTTCAAACCTTATACCACAGGAAAGGAGACCAGAGGACTGAGTACCTCACCCAGACCAGAAAATGCTCTGCTTTGATGCATATGAGGGGCTTCCTAAAGACCACAGAAGATCTGTGTTCTTAAAACACAGCTCAGACTTACAGCAAGATGGTGGACTAGGTAGACACACTACACGAATCCTCTATAACAAAGATATGAGAGACCAAATGAAATAGACACAGGTTAAAATTCTGGAACCCTGAACTTCAGAGGAAAGGTTACAGAAATGGATTGAGTGCTTGCTGGGAAGCTGAGCAAGGATGATGAAAAAGGGACTCACTGGTGAACAACTGACTAGACACAGTGTGGCCATCTTGTGAACAGCTTTGGCAACAGAGAGAAGCCTGGAAGAACGGATTCACACAGGCAATAGAAAAGGTGTGTTTTCTTTTTTTCCTCCTGGAGACCAGAGATATGGCCAGCCCCACCTTCATCCATTCCCTGCTGTCTAGGATCTCAGACCACATGATTGGGAGTCATGCCAGTGTGAGGTAGTCCAGCTGTGCTATTTTGATGCCTAATTCAGGTAGGCTTGGCTCCAGACCTACAGATCCTGAAGAGTCACCAGATGTGCATTGAACCTCAGTTGCCTGTGGTCCTAACAGATATTGAAACCAGCTCCATAAAAGGCACCCCCCCCCCATGAACATAGGATTGAGTACCCTGAACATAGGTAACATCAATAGGACTCCATCTAGGGCCAGGAACTCAGCTGAAACATCCCTCCCATACCTACCTTGTGAGCTTCTTGGCTTCCAGGAGCTCCCAAGAGTTTTCTCCTCTCCACTTCCAACAGCTGCACTGTTGTTTTATTGCTGTTGTCCATTGTTTGAATTTGTTTATTCTTTCTCTTCCCTCTAGTTCTCTTTCCATGCTCTTGAATTTTATCCTGTCTCCTATTTCCACAATTTGTCTATCAGTTTGTCATGCTGTGGTGGCTTGTGTGTTGTTATGATTCTGGAAGTTATGCCACTGATATTTTCAATATCAACAGGGTCACCTATGGTAGACAAATTTCTGTTGAGTTTCTAGACTAAGACAGACTAGGAAGAGGGAGAGATGGACTACTTCTAAATATTTAGTTACTAAAAACTTTGTGAATAACAGTGGAGCACTGTCGGCACCAAAACATCAAATAGTGAAAGATGATAAAAAACACAAGAATATTGTCAGATATAGTGTCAGAAAATGAACCTTCAGGTTGGAAGGCACTCAAAATATGACTGGAGCAGAGCTGCCTCCTCAGAGTTGACCAAGATGACATGAATGGAGTAAAGATTTTAGGACCCTTGTTTGCTGATAGGGCACAACTCAAAATGAGGAGAATCAGTGTAAACATCCATTAATATTTGGAACATGGAATGTATGAAGAATAAATCTAGGAAAACTGGAAGTTGTCAAAAATTGAATGGAATGCATAAATATCAATATCCTAGGCATTAGTGAGCTGAAAAATGGACTGGTATTGGCCATTTTGAATAAGACAATCGTATGGTTTACTATGTGAGGAATGTCAAATGGAAGAGCAACAGCATCAAATTCATCATCAAAAAAAACATTTCGGACATCTGGGAAGATGGCAGATTAGGCAGATGCACTGCATGTACCCTCTACAACAAAGATACAAGAGGCAAAATGAAATAGACACAGATGAAAATTCTGGCAACTTGAACTTTAGAAAAAGGTTAGAGATGTGGATGGAGTGCTTTATGGGAGGAGAGGCCAAGGAGGGACCGAGAGAAAGGGAGACTGATTGATGAATGGCTGGCCAGACATGGTTTGACCATCTTGTGAGCAGATTTTGCAGCAATGAGAGAGGCCTGGCATTCGCAAGGGCAATGAATGGAAAAGGTTCCATTTCTTCTTTTCCCCGTGCTCCCCTGGTTATCAGAGGTGGAGACAGCTCCCACCCTCATCCAGTCCCCAGCACAGACCCTGATTCCCAGGAGTTCAGAGCCCATGTGGTTGGAAGCCCCACCAGCATGAGGTAAGGGCCAGCTGCACCACATCGGTATGCCACTTTGGTGCCTGGATTCAGGTGGGCTCAGTTCAAGACCTACAAAACTCACAGAGCCAACAGACCAGCATTTAACCAGTCACTCTGCCCCAGCTTTCCTGTGGTCCTAACAGACACTGAAACCAGCTCCCACAAACTACTTACAGATTGAGTGCCCTGAAACAAGCTCTATCAAAGGACTTGTGAACTACTTCTGGATTGAGTGACCTGAACACTAAGTTCCAGAGCCAATAGGAACACCATCTAGGGCCAAGAACTCGGCTCTTGCATCTCTTCTTCCACAACCACCTTGTGAGCTCTTTGAATTGCAGGAGCCCCCAGAGATTTCCCCTCTCCGGATCCAATAACTACACTTGTTTGTTTTTACAAATATGACAATCTCACAATGCCCTGGAGACAACAGACAATTGTAGCTCACATGAAAAAAACAAGAGAGAATGGCTCAAACAAATGACCAAGATACAGAGCCAGAAGACATTTCTTAGGAAGAAGGGGTAACAGAACTAACTGAAAAAGAATTCAAAAGAATTATAATTAGGTACATTCAAAGGATCAATAGAAAGATCGAGAAAAGCAAGGAGAACATAATAAACACTTTAGAATAATTCAGGAAAACACTATAAGAAGAAACAGACAAAATGCAAAATTTGAAACAATATAAAACCTGCCATTAGAAAATCAGAAGATTAATATTAAGTTCTTAGAAATGGACAACACATTGAAAGGGCAAAGGAGTAGACAGAGAAGTAATAGAAGCCCAAATTAGTGAGCTCGAAGAAGAATATCTCAATACTAGAAAAACAATCAGAAAAAAAGAGTGAAAAAAATCTAAAGGAAGCCTAAGAGTTATGTGAGACACAATGAAGAGAAACAACTTACAGGTGACTGAAATTCCAGAACAGGAAGAGACAAGCACAAAGAAAGTTGTGTAAGAGTTGTTGGAAGAAAACTTTCCTAACATCATGAAAGATGAGAAGATAAGCAAAGAAGCTGAATGAACCCCAAGCAGGATAAATCCCAAAAGAAAATCACCAAGACATATCATAATTAAACTTTCAAAAATGAAAGACAAGGAAAGAATTCTGTGAACAGCTCTGGAAAAACAATAAGTTACCTACAAAGAAGAACCAATAAGACTCAATTTCATAGCAGAAAACAAGCAGGCAAGTAGGCAGTGGAATAACATACAAAACTCTTAACAAAAAAGACTGCCAACTAAGAATCATATACCCAGCAAAGCTGTCCCTCAAATACTAAGTGAAATTTGGACATTTCCTGAGAAACAGAATTTAAAGGAATTTGTAATAACCAACATGGCAAAAAATGCTAAAAGGTGTTCTTTGGACCAAAAAACAATAACATTCATGACAACACTATGCAGAACTCATTCCACATATAGAAGTATTTAAAGTAAAACAAATCTACAAAACTGAAAATAGGGAACTAGACATACTAATATATAATGAAGCCAATTACAAGGCAAAAAGAGGGAATAGTGTAGATACAGAACTTGAAAATGGCAAGAAAGTTAATTAGGCTTCAAGATAATACAGACTGTTTTACATGGGGGAAATATTAATAAATTACAAGGTAACCTAAAAAAATAAATAAATAAGCTTTCACATCAAAATTTTTTAAAATAGTAAAATCAGAAAGGTTTCGTAAACATGAACACAACAGAAATGAAAATGAAACAAAACCCCACAAAGAAAATGAACTCAACATAGAAAATTATGTGAAACAAAGAATCCAGCAGCACCACAAAAAAAACACACAGAAAAATGGCAACAATCAATTCATATCTATTGATAATTACATGGAATATAAATGGATTAAATGTGCTAGTCAAGAGAAATATAGAGCAGAAAACAGGATTCTTCAATATGCTGTCTACAAGAGACATCAAAAAGATGAAGAAAGTCTAAATGTCCATCAACAGAAGAATAAATAAACTGTGGTGCATACACACATGGAATACCACAAAACATAAAATAATGATGAATCTGTGAAACACCTCATAATATGGTTGAACATTACGCTGAGTGAAATTAGTCAATCATAAAAGAACAAACATTTATGAGACCAAAATTGTAAAAGGCTAAAAAACAGGTTTTCTTGGTAAAAGAAACCATCTATCATGGTTATATATAAGGAGCTCTGGTAGCGTAGTGGTTACAAATTGGGCTGCTAACCACAAGGTCAGCAATTCGAAACTACCAGCTGTTCCACGGGAGAAAGATGAGGCTTTCTATTCCCATAAAGATTTACAGCCTCGGAAACCCTGTGCAGGGTCACTACGAGTCAGAACCAACTCCATGGTACTTAACAACAACAACAATGATGGTTACAGGAGGAGAGGAATGGAAAATTACTCGCGGCTAAAGGGTAGAGACATGTTAGCATGGGTGACAGGGCAAACAATATACAAGAGAAAGATTAGAAGAGGAAAAATGAAGATAGCAGGAGACACAGGGAGGAATGCAATCATTAAAATGAATACATGCAAATCCATTGATAACTGTTGCTATATGGAGGGGATTGCAACCATGAAGTGAAGGGTAGTGTATGGTTGGTTGAATGTAAAACAGATTATCTGTTCTGTAAACCTTCACTTAATTCACTATAAAAAGTTTTCAAAAAAGAAAAAGAAACGCTTAGAACACAACAAAAGAGATCATTTCGAGATCTCTCTCGAAGTACAACTCTGTCTGTGACAGGATAATATCCATATGCCTACAAGTTAATGCAACTATTACTCAAATTTAGGACCCAACCATTAAAGTCAGTAATTACAAAATTGAAAAATCTTACTAACTTCTTCATTCTGAAACTGATCAAACATGCCATCAAGATGTATTGATAATTATTTGTAATTGGAATGCAAAGGTTGGAAACAAAGAAGAAGGATCAGTTGTTGGAAAATATGGCCTTGGTGATAGAAAAGATGTTGGAGATCACATAATAGAATTTTGCAAGATCAATGATTTCTTCATTGCAAATACCTTTTTTAAATAACATAAAAGATAACTATACACCTGGACCTTTCAGATGTAATACACATAAATCAAATTGACTACATCCGTGAAAACAGACGGTGGAAAAGCACATTATCATTAGACAAAACAAGGCCAAGGGCCGACTGTGGAACAGATCATCAACTGAATATGCAAGTTCAAGCTGAAGCTGAAAATTAAAACAAGTCCACAAAAGCCAAACTAAGACCTTAAACATACATATACCACCTGAATTTAGAGATCATCTCAAGAACATATTTGATTAATTAGA
>NW_006408624.1:8641133-8687520 GCF_000296735.1 Chrysochloris asiatica
AAAAAGTGTGTGGGGTAAGGTAGAGTCCCCACTGAATAGTTTTCATCTTGTCTAGATGGGTCTGGTGAAAAGAGATGGGGATACATGGTTCAATAGTGAATAATTGTTATCATGACTATTTGTGATTGTCACAATTATAAAGGTAGACGTTTTGCAACAAAAACAGGGGAGTGGTTAATCTTACAAACCAGTAACAGAGGAACCTAGGTCCATCACGGGAGAAGAGTACAAGAGGAATGTGGGACCCTATCCAGAGAAGCAGTGACACCAGAGATGGAGGTAGAGATAGGGACATGGAGAGAGGGAGCAGCTGAGGACTCTAGACTCATGGAAAGAGAAAGACTGAATGCTGGTTGCCAGGAGGCAGGCTTGCCGAATGTGCCCTTTTGTTGTTTAAATTACTATATATTCCTGAGTGTTTCTGTGAACACCCCCACACACACACGCACGCACACACACACAAAGAGAGAATAGAAGCAAAGACTGTTGAATTATGATACATGGAGGGGATTGTAATCATTGCAATGAAACAATACGTGTAAATAAATAAATAACTGTGCCAGATGACCACTGAATCCTCTCAATCTATACCTGCTGGCATTCTAAACACGGAGGCCACTATCAAATAGGTAGTTTCTGAAAAGCACTTGAGGATTCTGACTGAATGTTGCAGGGTAAGCAGCTGACTCTGCTGTCTTCCTCAGGAACCCACTGGTTTCCAAGCAACTCTGAATCATGCAGATCTAGCAGGACAGAGACTTTTTTTTTTTTTTTTTTTTTTTATTGTGAATTGAGTGAAGGTTTACAGACAAGATCATGAGTTTTACATTCAACAAATACTACACTTTGTTTCATCTCAATGATTGCAATCCGCTCCATGCAACAGTTATTCCACTTCCTCCCTGTGGTTCCTACTTCCATTCCATCCTCCTCCTCATCCCTAACCAATGCTGCCCTTTTGATTTTGAATGACTGACTGTTCCGCAGTGAGCACACCTTACTAGTGCTCTTCCCCCTATCTACTGTTGGACTGAAAGTTGGGTCACAAGGGTAAGCTCCTTTCCAGACCTGAAGGGTGGCTCAGGACCATCGTCTCAGGTTCTTCCAGTCTCTTTTTGACCAGAAAACCTGTTTTTATGTTGCTTTTTTTTGTTTTTTTTTTAATAATTTTGAGTTTTGTTCCACATATTCTGCTACTCTATCCAGCACCTTCTAATGTGATCCCTTTCAGAGCAATTGGCAGTGATAGCTGGGTACCATCTAGTTCTGGTCTCAGAGTCACATGTTCCATTAATCTGTTGTATTAATTGATTCCAAGCTAATTCAATTCTTATCACTCTTCTTTCTTCCTCATATGGAGAGACCAATAGCTAAACCTTTGATGGCAGTTCATGAGTTTTTAAGATCCTAGATGCTACTCACCAAGTAGAATATAGAACACTGTCTTTGTGAACTACAGTATGCCAATTGACCATGTGTCCCGAGACTATAAACCTTAACACTCAGACCCAGGAATTCATTGCCTGAAAATATTTTGATATCTAAAAAGTTTTCATCATTTTGCCCACTGTTTTCTCTACCACATTCATAGTTATGTTTGCAGGAAAGGTGAATACCCATGTACCAATATCCTCTTTCAAATTCTTATGTATTTATGGGATACATATATATTCCATTCTTCCTCCCAAGACAAGTGACACTTTTGAATCCACAATTTTTATATAATGGTCTTTTACTCTTATCGCCTTGATATAATATCAATAATATTGATATAATAATATTAACAAGGAAGTTCTTGTAAGAGACATTGGTTTAAATGATTTTAAGTCTTCCTTTCAGGTGCTATTCAAAGGCTGACCCCCAGCCTGACACCTGACAATGTATTGTTCCAAGAACACTGAATAGATAAGACCTTCAATTTGTATAGGTAGTACTCATTATTTACCATGTACTACAGAAAGTTCTAAGGAGCTCTGGTAGCATAGTGGTTACAAATTGGGCTGCAAACTTCAAGGTCAGCAGTTTGAAATTACCAGCTGTTCCGTGGGAGAAAGATGAGGCTTTCTGCTCCCATAAAGATATACAGCTTCGGAAACCCTGTACTGGGTCGCTATGAGTCGGAACCGACTCCATGGCACACAACCACCACCACAGAAAGTTGTGGGGTCCTGGTGTGATGCAATATAATAAACATTGGATGGCTAACAAAGTCAGTGGTTCAAACTCACCAGCTGATCCATTCAATGGAATGAAACTGAAACCTGTAGTCAAGACGTAGGCTTCTCTCCTAGTCGGCCAATGACTAGCAGTGTCATTGCCGTAGATACCTATTGTTGGTCTACTCAGCACTTCTATAAAGTTTCTAGAAAGTTTCTTCTCCCAGCCCCATTCAGTCCTACGGCTCAATGGGGAGCTGTCATGTTCTTGGATGACTGGCTCCCCTGGCTACACTTGATCAATCCAGGGAAGAACAACAGAATTTAGAACTTTGAGTACTTTCCTGGAATTTTCTGAACTGGGGTTTCAGGACCCACTCACTTGCAGTAGAGAAAAATTCAAATATGAAAGGTGTGGGGAATTCCAAGGATCCAAAGAAAGCTAGTTTGCATAAAGAAAAATGTAAGGTCAACATGCAGAGAAAAACAAACACATGGGGCAGAAAGTGATGGTAGCGTCCAAGTCCCTGGAGAAAACTTCCTGAAATCCAGCTGTACTCTTTCTGCCTGTTGGGAGGGGCTCGGTTGTTTGTTGAACTCTACCTTGGATTCAACAAACTGACGCCACACACATTTATCTATGCCAAGAAATTTGGAAGAGTTACCTGACCAACTGATGGAAAGAGATCCATATCTGTGTCCATTCCAAAGAGAGGTGGCCCAACAGAATGCAGAAATCACTAGACAAAATCATTAACATCATATGCATGCAAAATTTTGCTAAAGAAAAATTTTAAATGGCTGCAACAGTAGACAGGGAATTACTGAATTCAGATAAGGACGTAGTATGAGGCATATCAGTGCTGACACCAGGTGGATCCTGGTTAAAAGCAGAGAATACAAGGAAGATGTTTACTTGTGCTTTATTGACTACGCAAAGACTGTGTGGATCATGACAAGCTATGGACAACATTGCAGAGAATGAGTATTCCGGAACACTTCCTTGTGCTCATGAGGAACCTGTACATAGACCAAGAATTAGTTGTTTGAACAGAACAAGGGGCACTGAATGGTTCAAAATCAGGAAAGGTGTGTGTCAGGGTTGTATTCTTTCATCATATACCTATTCAATCTGTATGCAAAGCAATTAATTCCAGAAGTTGGATTATATGAAGAATGTGGCATCAGGATTAGAGGAAGACTGACTAACAACCTGCACTATGCAGATGATACAACCTTGCTTGTTGAAAGCAAAGAGGACTTAGACTACTTACTGATGAAGATCACAGTTCAGAGCCTTCAATATGGGTTGCACCTCAATGTAGAGAAAACAAATATCCTCACCACTGGACCAACAAATAACAACATGATAAA
Source organism: Chrysochloris asiatica (assembly GCF_000296735.1). Lineage (NCBI taxonomy): Eukaryota > Metazoa > Chordata > Mammalia > Afrosoricida > Chrysochloridae > Chrysochloris > Chrysochloris asiatica. Next base: position 8,644,664 of record NW_006408624.1, read on the forward strand.
TGGAAAAAAGATTGAAGTTGTCAAAGTCTCCATTTTGCTTAGATTCACTATCAACACTCATGGAAGCAGCACGCAAGAAATCAAATGATGCACTGCATTATGCAAATCTGTTGCACAAGACTTCTTAAAAGTGCTCAAAAGCAAAGATGTCATTTTTAGGACTAAAATGTACCAAGGTATTGTCAATAGCCTCATACGCATGTGAAAATTGGACAATGAATAGACTGCAGAAAAATTGATGCATTTGAGTTATGGTGTTGGAGAATATTAACAGTACCATGGACTGCAAGAACAAACAAATCAGTCTTAGAAGTACAACCAGAATGTTCCTTAGAAGTCAAGATAACCAGAATTTGTCTCTCATACTTTGGACATTTTATGAGGAGGGACCAGTCCCTGGAGAAAGATATCATGCTTGGTAAAGTGGAGGGTCAGTGAAAAGGAGGGAGTCCCCCAATGGGATTGATTGGCACAGTGGCAGCAGCAATGAGCTCAAGTGTAGCAATGATTGTGAGACTGGCACTGGACCAGGCAGTGTTTCCTTCTGTTGTGCGTAAGATCACTGTGAGTCAGAATCTTGATGTCACCTAACAACCACCACCACCTTGGATTCCATAAGCGAATAAATTATCTTCTATTGGGTCGTGGTGTGTGGCACTGTAGGATAAGCACTGGAATGCAGGCCAAAGGATGGGCAGTTCAAATCCACTAACTGCTTCTCGGAAATCTACACAGGGTCGCTATGACTTGGAGCTGTCTCCAAGGCACTAACAAGGCTTTTAGACATTTACAAATGAACTGACACTGACCATATGTAAGCCACTAAATACTATGAGTGTGTTTCTTCATTTGTAGAAGGAGTCCTGGTGTAACACTGTGGGTTAATGCACCAGACTGCAAAGCCATCTGAACCGCAAGGTCGGTAGTTCAAGCTCACCAGCAACTCCTCGGAAACCCTATGCAGGGTCACTATGGGTCAGAACCGACTCGACGACACTTAACAACAACAATATAAAGGTGGAGTTCTGAAGTGGCACTGTGGGATAAAGCACTGGACCATAAGGTCGGTTTGAACAGCAAGGTGGGTGGTTCAAACACACCTGTCGTTCCTCAGAAACTGATACAGGGTCATTATGAGCTGTAACCGACTTGACGGCACTTTAAGACACTAACTCTGTTAAACCATACCAAAGTGTTAATTTATAAGGAGAGACTCCACACACTCATAATTATCTCATTACCCAACATTTTGCATTTATGAACATCATTAAAAAAATCTGCTATTCTGTGCATTAACAATTTAAGTCTGGAAGTAACAGGCACCAAGGTGTGAGGTGAGAGTAACGATGGTTTATGTCAACTTGACTGGACCATGATTTCCTGGGACTTGGCAGTTATGTAACGATGTAGGCATCCTCCCTTTTCACATCAGTTATTTTTGCATAATAACCTGCTCTTTGGAACCTAACCCTGTTGATAAATGAGTAGTGGGTATATTTAGGTATTGGACGATGAAGGGAATGACAAGAGGAATTTGGATTTAGCATATGCTCATCCTTGCTGCTGGGAAAACACGTTTCTTACTGATTCAAAGACAGTTGCCCACAAAGAGTACCCACTGCTTTGTCAGTCCAGCATGCCCTCTCTTCCCACCAACCCATACCTTTTTCTGAGCACGCCTTCACCTCCACTTCATCCATTTGGTTCATGGCCCTCAGTAAGGTTGATGGGCCTCAAGGGTAATTTCCAGACCTACACGGGGTTAATGGATCCCTATGACTTCTGAACACAGAAGCAGAGAACATACCAGCACATTTCTAATTTTTCACAAGTTGTGAGAACTGAAGTTTAGGAACTACTGGTAACTTGTTCCCTGCCATGTAGATAAACCATTTGTGTGAGAAGGATGAATTGATATGCAGAGAAAGTTGTCCTTGAGGCTTAGATGTTTTCCTGCCCTTGAATTGGATAACGCATCACAGTAACCCTATAAAAAAATTCACATTGTTGCCTAAGTTAGTTAAGGTTGAGCTTTTGTCACTAGTAGTTTATATAGTATCTTAACTATATAAACATCTTAGTGGAAAAGCTAGCTCTTGAGAAGTCACTTATGCTTTTGCTGCTTGTCATTGTTACATGCCATCTAGTCAGTTCCGACTCATAGCAACCTTACGCACAACGTAAAGGAACACTGCCGGGTCCTGTGCAATCTGCATTAATCATTGTTATGCTTAAATCCATGGGTGCTGTCATTGTGCCAAACAATCTTGTTGGAGGTCTTTCTCTTTCTCACTGACGCTCCACTCTACCTAGCATAATGCCCTACTGCAGGTACTAGTCCTTCCTGATATGCCCAAAGTATGAGAAATGAAGAGTTGCCATCCTGGCTTCTAAGGAGAACTATGGCTGTGCTTATTCCAACAATGATATGTTTGTTCTTCTGTCACGGTACATTTAATATTCTTCTCTAACACCATTAACTCAAATGCATCAATTCTTCTACAGTCTTCCTTATTCATATTCATATGAATCAGCAGAAAATACCATGGCTTGGGTCAGGTGCACCTTAGTCCTCAAGCTGACATCTTTGCTCTTCAACACTTAAGAAAGATCTTGTGCAGCAGATTTGCCTAATGCAACAAGTCGTTTGATTTCTTGACTGCTGCTCCCATGAGGGTTGATTGTGGGTCCAAGTAAAATGAAGTCATTGATAACTCCAATTTCTCCCCACTTAATATGATGCTATTTATTGGTCCAGAGGTAATGATTTTTGTTTTCTTTACAATGAGGTACAACCTATACTGAAGGCTGTGGTCTTTGGTCTTCATCAATAAGTATTTTAAGTCCTCTTTGCTTTCAGCAAGCAAAGTTGTATCATCTGTATACTGTAGGTTGTTAATGAGTCTTCCTTCAATCCTGATGCCACATTCCTCTTCATATAATCCAGCTTCTTGGATTATTTAATCAGCATACAGACTGACAAGCATGGTGAAATAATGTAACCCTGGCACACACCTTTCCTGATTTAAAACCATACAGTGTCCCCTTGTTCTATTCGAACAGTTGTCTGTTGGTCTATGTACAGGTTCCTCATGAGCATAATTAAGTATTCCAGAATGTTCATTCTCCAGAACGTTGTCCATACCTTGTCATGATCCACACAGCTGAAAGCTTTTGCATAGTCAATAAAGCACAGGTAAACTTCTTTCTGGTATTTTGATACTGTCTGATGATTTCCGCATTCCATTGGGTCACCTACCTTAGGAATGGGCACAAATATGGATCTCTTCCAATCAGTTGGCCTTGTAGCTGTCTTCCAAATTTCTTGGTATAGATGAGTGAGTGCTTCCAATGCTGTATCAGTTTGTTGAAAGATTTCAATTTGTATTCCATTAATTCCTGGAGGCTTGTTCTTTGCCAATGCCTTCAGTGTACCTTGGACTTCTTCCTTCAGTACCACTGGCTCTTGATCATATGCTGTCTCTTGAAATGGTTGAACACTGTCCATTTCTTTTTGGCATAGTGACTGTGTATTCTTTCCACATTCTTTTGATGCTTTATGCATCATTCAATACTTTACCTATGTTGTTGTTGTTAAGTGCCATCAAGTTGGTTCTGACTCACAGTGACTCTCTATAGGATTTTCGAGGTGCAGCTGGTAAGTTTGAACTGCTGACCTTGTGTTTCACAGTCCTGTGCTGATCCTACAGCACCACACCAGAAGTTCATTTTTCCGATAGAATCCTTCAACATTTTAAGTTGAGTTTTTTTTCTTCAGTTCTTTCAGCTTGAGAAATACTGAGCATGTTCTTCCAGGTCTTTGCACATTTCATTATAATATTTGGATTTGTCTTCTCAAGCTGCCCATTGGAATTTTCTGTTCAGCTCTAGTACCTCCTCATTTCTTCCATTTGCTTTAGCATCGTTATCCTGGAGAACAAGTTTCAGAATCTCTTCTGACATCCATTTTGGTCTTTCCCTTCTTTCTTGTCTTCTTAAAGACCTTTTGTTTTCTTCCTGTATGATATTCTTGATGTCATTCCATAACTCTTATCTTCAGTCATTAGTGTCTAATTCATCAAATCTGTTCTTGAGATGATCTCTAAATTCAGGTGAGATATGCTTAAAGTCATATTTTGGCTCTTGTGAACTTCTTTTATTTTTCTTCAGCTTCGGCCTGAACTTACATATAAGCAACTGCTGGTCTGATCCAGACTGTGTTTGGCCTTATTTTGGCTGATGACATGCAGCTTTTTCACCATTTCTTCCCACAGATGTTGTTGTTGTTGTTAAGTGCTGTCAAATCTGTCCCGACTCATAGCCACCCTATAGGGTGTCCGAGGAGCAGCTGGTGGGTTTGAATCACCGACCTTGTGGTTCAAACTGGTGCGTTATCCTGCAGTTCCACACCAGGAATCCTCCCACAGATGCAGTCAATTTGATTTCTGTGCATTCCACTTGGTGAGGCCAATGTGTTGTTGTTAAGTGGCTTCAAGTCAGTTCCAACTCATAGTGACTCTGTACAGGGTTTCTGAGGAGTGGCTGGTGAATTTGAACTTTGCTATTCAAAACGACCTTGTGGTCCAGTGCATTATCCCACAATGCCACACCAGGAGGTATTTGAGGAGGCAGGAGAAAGATGGAGGACCAGGCAGAAAGGCTTTGTGCGCTTTCTGCAGCAAGGATATGGAAAACCAGACAAGAGTGATACAGAGGATGGTCCTGGAACTTTGAACTCCAGAAGAAGGGATAGAAAAGTGGGTAGAGTGCTTAGTGGGAGAAAAAGTGAAATAGATGCAGCAAGAAAGAAGGTGACAGAACCAGCTGCAGCCATCTCAAGAGTTCGTCACTGGCTTTAGAGACAAGAAAGCATATTTGCAGAAACCGACTTGTGGATCACAGAGAACAAGGTTGGGGACCTCTTACTCCCTGATTTCAAATTTTACTACATAGCCACAGTGATCAAAAACAGCCTAGCACTGATACAATACAAGATACATAAATCAATGTAATAGAATCGAGAACCCAGAAGTAAATCCATCCACATATAGTCAACTGATCTTTGACAGAGGGTGCTGGCAAAACTGGAAATCAAGTTGCAAAAGAATGTAACAGGACCCATACCTCACACACCATATACATATATCCCTAATAAAGGAGCTCTGGTAGCTTAGTGGTTATGAGTTGGGCTGCTCACCTCCAGGTCAGCAGTTGGAAACTACCAGCCATTCTGAGGGAGAAAGATGAGACTTTCTGCTCCTGTAAAAATTTACAGCCTCGGAAACCCTATTCAGGGTCAGTATGAGTCAGAACCGACACCATAACACATCACCTAGAAAAGCAGCCACAGTTGAGAGAGTGACAGAGGTAGTGGCAAGGAGAGACAGAGCAGCTGCAGGCTCTAAGCCCATAGTCTGAGTAATGCTGCGTGCCTGCAGGCAGGAGGCTGGCTTGTAGAACGTGTCCTTTGGATATTTAAATGAATATATATTTTTTTGTTTTGTATGTGTACATAATTTTTTTTTTTTTTTAAGATATCTAGGTATTTTTAATAAACAAGTCACTGGTCTTGCAAAATGCTATCATGCAATCTCCTTTGTTAAGTGCAGTCAAGTCAGTTCCAACTCATGATCCTGAATAGGGTTTCTGAGGAGCTTGAACTGCTGACTTTGTGGTTAAGACGGATCTTGCGTTCCAGTGCTTATCCTACAGTGCTACACCAGGACTCCATGATCTCCATAGAAGTAGATGTAAAGTAAAAAGCCTACAGGACTGCTCTCAGAGAAATGCAGAACAGTGGTTACAGCAGAGAGAAGTTACAGGTTTCATATACTGTACAGGAGTGCACTGGATAAGAACACAGACTTTGGAACCACCCACCTGGTTTCAAATCCCAGCCTACCTTTGGGAATGTCATTTAACAGCTCTACTCAGATTTTTTTTTCAATGAAAATACAGTTAACATTAACAATGGCATTACCTCCATCGGGTTGTTGTGAGAATTAAATGAGTTAATATGTATAAAGTAGTTAATCAGTGGCTGGCCCCTGGTGCTATTTAAGTATTTGTTGATAGGTATATGGAGTCCTGGTGGGGCACTGTGGGCTAATGCACTGGGCTGCAAAGTCGGTTTGAACCACAAGGTTGGCAATTCAAGCTTACCAGCTGCTCCTTGGAAACCCTATACAGTGTCGCTATGGGTCGGAATTGACTCAACGGTACTTAACAACAATAGGAATATTATGTATACACTGCAAGGGGAACATATGGAAGAGGAAATAAATTAAGTCTCCCTGGAGGAGTCAAGCATGCTTTCTCCGAGGCATTGGACATGGGCCTTGAAGAGATGCAGGCGTTCACTAAGTGAGAAATAGGGGGGAAAGGACATTTCAGGCAATGAAAACAGTACAAGCAAATGAGCTGACCCATGAAAAGAAATCATGTATCAAGACAAAAAGTGTTAGATAGCTGAAGCTTAGTTGGGTGGCAGGTAATTTTTATCCATTGTTGTTGTTGTTAAGTGCCATTGAGTCAATCCATAGCGACCCTCTATAGGGTTTCACAGGAGCATCAGGTGAGCTTGAACCACTGACCTTGCAGTTCAAATGGCTTTGCAGTCTGGCGCATTAACCCACAGCACAATACCAGGACTCCATTTTAGCACATTTTAATTCCACGATTGTTTCAGGGGCAAACAGTCAGTTACTCCTGTGTCAGTTATGAGTCTGAGCTCACCGACATCAAACAACTTTTGAGAGCTGAAACTATACCATCAACCAACACTTTGCTGCATTAACATTTCCCCCCCAGTAAAATGAATAAACCCAATTTATACCTACTGTTTGCTCACCTCATCCATCCTGTGTCTCCTATAATGGAGGTCTGTGATAACTCCATTTTAGATGAGGAAATTCATGCTGTTTAAGGAATTTTCTCTAGGTCACATAGCTAGTATGTCTGATAAGGAAGTGTTCAAACTGTAAGTACAAACAGGAATTTCTTTTGCACATAAAAAGTAGTCATTAGTTCAGTGATTCAATAATGCTACCCAAACACTGTCCATCATCCGTCATTCCCTCCCACCATTCTCTGCGTTAGCCACTGGCCCTCAGGTTCAACTTTGCTAATGCTTTTATTATTCTCATGTTAAAATCCCACCAGCCAAGATTTTGTCACTTTACTTTTTTAAATATCTCAGAGGTCAGTTTCTACAACTCAAGCCATTTCACGAATAGATATATAGAAAAGTTGGCTCCTGGCCAACTACAGAAGCTAATTCGTTAAACACACGTGTCTGGACTAGAACCCAGGTCCTTGGATTTCCTATTCAATGCTCCTTCCACAATGTGAAGATTGCAAGTTGTCCACCAAAATCTGTTCTCCCAGTCTTACTGGCAGATGGCTGAACTCCATTTCTCCGCCTCCCTTGCAGGGATGTGTGGCCACATGACTCATTCCTGCTAGCGTGCCACTGCAGGGTCCGGGCCTTAAGGCAATGGGTGTGCTTCCTCCATATTTTTCCCCTTTCCCACTGGCTGGCACCAGTGATGACCCAGCTTCCACCTCCCAGGTGATAACAGTGCCCCAGAGGATGGAGAAGCAACATGATATAATGACCCTGTGTCCCTGAATGACCGCTTGGAGCAGAGCTGCCCCATTGACCTATACCACTTACTTCAGAAATGTAACTGCCCTCAAAGCTGTTACATGAGAAAGAAACTGCTTTTTCTTCAAGCTACTGTATTGTTGAGTCTCTTTGTTATTACAGCTTAGCTTTTTACCCTAATACAGCCACGCATTCTCCTTTGTATATATTCAGAATAGCTTTTTAAAAGACTAGTTAGCCATCTTTTTAGAAAATAGTTCTAACCACCCAAGTAGGTGATAATCAAATAAAAAAAAATCCCTCCCTGTGGCTATGATCCCAAGATTCCTTCATCCTAGTTAAAGGGATATAGAGACTCTACTAAGCTTTTATTCATCCCTTCAATTAATCAACAAATATTTGTTCCTAGGTGCTGGGAAAGCAGACAGATGACTGCATTCATCAAGCTTGCTTTCTAATATGTGTTTGCTTTTAATGCTGTGTGATCTGTGTTAAGCAGAAAAATCCTCTTTGTAGAATGTGGAACTGAGGCTAAGAGTACAAATAATTACCAAGCATTACAGAAGGACCAAACCACATACCTGGGGTATACAAATGAGCCGTTCTCTTGCTTAGCCCAAAAGTTCAAGCAAGATGTTTTTTAGATTAAGAATGTAGTCATTTTTTTCAGAATCAACATTGTCTTTAAATATTGTCTGGATTGTAACTGTCTACTTAAATATTGTGTGAACCGTAAGAAGTGTTTGAAATTTAATCGACATGTTCACTGACAGAGGTAGATGAACCTAATAGCTTGCTGAGTACTGAAATTAATTGCCAAAATCATTTAAATAGCACTGCTGGTGTGATGAACTGGAGACTCCGGGTACCTAGATGAAGGATCTGCTTGTCTGGGGATGAGCTGAGATCAGATGGTACAAAATGACATTCCTCATCCTCACTCCAGGCTGAGCAAACAGCCCAAAACTGATCCCTGTGGTCCTTTTCCGATCTGGATTGACTGAAATTTGTATGGCATTTGTCAATTGTGAGAGAACTGACGTTTGTACTAGCTTGGCCACAACTTGTTCTGTAACTGTAGAACACTCCTGTTTTTGGAGCTCAGGACTCTTCTTCCTTTATGACAAGCAGTAGGCAGAACTACTTCCCTGCCTTGCAACAGCAAAGTCATTCAGAGGGCAGCAGGCAGGAGAGGAGTATCAGGTCCATGTCTCAGACCAGGGTGCCAAGATTTCTAGTGTGTTCTCTGCCTTCCCCAGGTTCACTGCTGCTGGTAAGAGTTCCACCTTGCTGAATTTACAGTTTCTGAGAACAGGGGCAGTGGCACAACCACAGTGTGGTGAATTTAATGGGCACATCATAAATATTGGCACTTAGATTTATTTTGCAAAGAATTCCTGATTTCTAATTGCTATGGAGATAGCAATAAATTCAATGAGAAGCTGTTGCTCCAGGTATTTCAGATGAAAGGATTACAGGCTTTTTGAGGTTGGATTATTAAAACAAGTTTTTCCTGTTCATCCACTGAAGTTTTTCTTTTTTTTAAAGCCTTAAAACAAATTTAGCAACTTGAGTGACTAAGTTTCCTCCCTAAAAACAGTCAGCTTCAGTACTGATGTCTACTGGCCTTACCTCAATTCCACTCTGCCACTTACTAGCTATACTCCTTTGATTAGCCTGAATCTCCCATTGATTAACAAGGGGGTGAGGCACTATCTCCCTGCCAGAGTTGTGAAAGCTGGTGTATATACAGTGCCTGGCACTCTGTGGTTCACAGTAGTACTCATCTCCACTTCTGTTGGGAAGATCTGACTTTGGAGTTCATTGGTGTTACTCAAGTACTTAATTAATACACTGATTAGGAAAATCATACCATCTTTAATGTAAAGCACAAGATGGGTAATAATCCCTTCTATGACTAGAGAATAAATTTATTTTTGAGATTCAAATCAGGTAGAGGTGGGTGAGGCTCTGGAAGTCAACACTCTTCAATTAGTCTAGCCTCTCCTCTAAGCAGCCTTGTATGTACAGGTGACAGACAATACATTCACCCAGAACTAAGGTCCACCTGGAATGTTCCTTCTGGCATGATCCTTTCCCCTCTCCTCTAAGGGAAATTCTATACAGTTCTCCTGGTCTTTGATACTTTCTTACCTAGACTGGTTCATTTGTATGTAAATAATACAAGGTTGTGTCCTTTCACCATATTTATTCAACCTATATGCTGAGCAAATAATATGCAAAAGCTGGGTTCTCTGAAGAAAAACGTGGCATCAGGATTGGAGGAAGACTCATTAACAACCTGCGATATGCAGATGATACAACCTTACTTGCTAAAGTGAAGAGGACTTGAAACATTTACTGATGAAGATCAAAGCACACAGCCTTCGGTATGGGTTGCATCTCAATATTAGGAAAACAAAAATCCTCACCACTGGGCCAATAAACAACATTCTTTTCAATGGAATAAAGATTGAAGTTGTCAAGGACTTCATTCTTCTTGGATCAACTGTCAACACTCGTGGAAGCAACAGTCAAGAGATCAGACGACATATTGCATTGGGCAGGTCTGCTGCACAGGAGCTTTTTTAAAGTGTTGAAGATCAGAGACGTCAGCTTGAGGACTAAGGTGCGCCTGACCCAAGCCATTGTGTTTTCAATAACCTCCTATGGATGCGAAAGCTAGACAGTGAATAAGGAAGATCGAAGAAGAATTGATGCCTTTGAGTTGTGGTGTTGGAGGAGAATACTAAAAGTGCCATGGGCTGCCAAAAGAACCAATAGATCTGTTTTGGAAGAAGGACAACCAGAGTGCTCCTTGGAGGCCAGGATGGCTAAGCTTCGTCTCTCATACTTTGGACATATTGTCAGGAGGGAACAGTCGATGGAGAAGGATGTCATGCTGGGTAAGATGGAGGATCAGAGAAAAAGAAGAAGACCCCCAACGAGATGGATCAGCCAGGTGGCATCATTGATGGTGTCAAGTATGGCAGCGGTAGTGAGGCTGACCCAGGATCGAACATTGTTTCGTCTGCTGTGCATGGGGTCACTATGAGTCGGTTCTGACTCGATGGCACTTGACAACAACAACAACAATACAAACTTTCTGAAGGCAAGAACCACATCTTATTCCCTCTGGCCTAAGCCAAGTCTCTCAGATAGTAGATTTTACACATTAACATACTTTATTTACATTGTTAGTATTTGCAATAAAGTCATTGGTGTTGCAAAATTCTATCAGGTGATGTACAGAAAGTACCATGGACTGCCAAGAGAACAAACCAATCTGTGTTGGAAGAAGCACAGCCAGAATGCTCCTTAGAAGCCAGACTTCGTCTCTCATACTTCAGATGTATTACCAGGATGGACCAGTCCCTGGAAAAGGACATCATGCTTGGTAAAGACAGAGTCAGCAAAAAATAATAAAAAAAAAAAAGAAGACTCCCCCAACAAGATGGATTGGCACATTGGCAGCAGCAATGGGTTCAAGCTTAACAACAATTTTAAGGTTGGCACAGACCTGGACAGTGTTTCATTCTATTGAGCATAAGGTTGCTACGAGTAGAGACTGATTCAACTGCACCTAACAAGAACATTGTTGGCAATTCAAGTCACTGCAGACACAATACTTGAACTGGAAATACCAAAATCTCAAATTTAAAAAATAAAGTTCTCTATCTTCCCAAAATATATTAGGTGCTCAACAAACACTGGCTTTGTTTAGATAGTATTACCATATGAACAATATCCAATTTGAGAAAAGGTTATCAAGTTGATAACTGTTGTTGTTAGGTGCCATCAAGTCTATACCGACTCATAGCAACATTATACAAAGCAGAACAACACACTGCCTGATCCTGGGCCAACCTCACTACTGTTACCATGCTTAAGCCCATTGATGCTGCCACTTTGCCAGTCCATCTTACTGGGGTTCTTCCATATACCCTATCAAACATGATATCCTTCTCCAGGGACTGGTCATCCCTGACCATACGTCTGAAGTATGAGAGATGAAGCTTGGCCATCCTGGCCTCCAAGGAGCACTCTGGCTGTACTTCCTCCAACACAAACCTGTTGGTTCTTTTGGCAGCCCATGGCACTGTCAATATTCTCCTCCAACACCAAAATTCAAAAGCATCAATTCTTCTATGGTTTTCCTTATTCACTGTCCAGCTTTCACATGCATATGAGGTTACTGAAAATACCATGGCTTGGGTCAGGCGCACCTGAGTCCTCAAGCTGACATTTTGGCTCTTCAACACTTTAAAAAGGTCTTGTGCAGCAGATTTGCCTAATGCAATACGTTGATTTCTTGACTGCTGCTTCCATGAGTGTTGATAGTTGATCCAAGAAAAATGAAGTCCTTGACAACTTCAATCTTTTCTCCATTGATAAGAATGCTGTTTATTGGCCCAGTGGTGAGGATTTTTGTTTTCTCTACATTGACATGCAATCCATACCGAAGACTGTGGTCTTTGATCTTCATCAGTAAATAATTTAAGTCCTCTTTACTTTCAGCAAGCAAGGTTATATCATCTGCATATCACAGGTTGTTAATGAGATTTTTTCCAATCCTGATGCCACGTTTTTCTTCATATAACCCAGCTTCTTAGATTATTTGTTCAGTATACAGGTTGAATAAGTATGGTGAAAGAATACAACCTTGTCGCACACCTTTCTTAAATTTACACCATTCAGTGTTGCCATGTTCTGTTCAAACAACTGCCTCTTGGTCCAGGTACAGATTCCTCATGAGCAAAATTAAGTGTTCCAGAATACTCACACTTTATAATGTTGTCCATAGCTTGTCATGATCCACACAATCCAAAGCCTTTGCATAGTCAATAAAGTTCAGGTAAACATCTTTCTGATATTCTCTGCTTTCAGCCAAGATCCATCGGACATCAGCAATGATATCCCTCATTCCACAACCTCTTCCAAATTCAGCTTGAACTTCTGGAAGTTCTCTGTCAATATATGCTTGCAGCCTTTTCTGTATTATTTTCAGAAAAACTGTACTCATTTGGGATATCAAAGAGATTGTCCGATGATTTCCGCATTCCACTGGGTCACCTCTCTTTGGAATGGGTACAAATATGGATCTCTTCTAATCAGTCGGCCAGACAGTTGTCTTCCAAATTTCTTGGCATAAATGATTGCGTGCCTCTTGTGCTGCATCATTTTCTTGTAAGATTTCAATGTTTATTCCATCAATTCCTGGTACCTTGTTCTTTGCCAATTCCTTCAATGGACCTTGGATTTCTTCCTTCAGTATCATTGGCCCTTGATCATATGCTACCTCTCGAAACGGTTGAACATCACCATTTCCTTTTGGTACAGTGACTCTGTGTATTCCTTCCATCTTCTCTTGATGCTTTCTGCATCATTCAGTAATTTACCAAGAGAATCCTTCTATAACAGAAGTCGAGGCTTGAATTTTTTCTTCAGTTTCCCCAGCTTCAGAAACGCTGAGCATGTTCGTTCATTTTGGTTTCTGACTCCAGATCTTTGCACATTTTGTTATAATATTTGGCTTTATCTTCTCACACTGATCTTTGAAATTTTCTGTTCAGTTCTTGGACCTCCCCATTTCTTCCATTTGCTTAAGCATCTCTATGCTGCAGAGCAAGTTTCAATGTCTCTTCTGACATCCATTTTGACATTTTCCTTCTTTTTTGTCTTCTTAATGACTCTTTACTTTCTACCTGTATGATGTTCTTGATGTCATCCCACAGCTCTTCTGGTCTTCGGTCTTCAGTGTTTAATGTATCAAATCTGTTCTTCAGATGATCTCTAAATTCAGGAGAGATATATTCAAGGTCATATTTTGGCTCTTGTGAACTTGTTTTCATTTTCTTCAGCTTCAGTTTGAATTTGCATATGAGTAATTGATAGTCTGTTCCAGTCTGCCCCTGGCCTTGTTTTGCCTGATAATATGGAGCTTTTCCATCATCTCTTTCCACATATATAGTCAATTTGATTTCTATGTATTCCATCTGGCGAGGTCCATGTGTACTTGTCTCTTATGCTGTCTAAAGAAGGTATTTGAAATGAACAAGTCATTGATTTTGCAGAATTGTATAATGCGATTTCCAGCATCATTTCTATCACCAAGGCCTTATTTTCCAACTACTGATCCTTCTTCTTTGCTCCCAACCTTTGCATTCCAATCACCGGTAATGATCATACATCTTGATTGCATGTTTGATCAATTTAAGATTGAAGAAGTTGGTAGAATTCTTCTATTTCATCCTCACTGGCTCTAGTGGTTGGTGCATAAATTTGAATAATAGTGGTATTAACTGGGCTTCCCTGTTGTTGTTGTGAAGTGCCGTGGAGTCGGTGCCAACCCATAGCAACCCTGTATAGGGTTTTCGAGGAGCAGCTGGTGAACTTGAACTGCCGATCTTGCAGTTCAAATGGCTTAGGCTTTCCTGTAGGTGCACGGATATTATCCTATCACAGACAGCGTTGTACCTCATGACTGATCTGGATATGTTCTTTTTGACAATGAATGCAACACCATTCCTCTTCAATTTGTCATTCCCGGCATAGTAAACCATGTGGCTGTCAGATTCAAAATGGCTAATACCTGTCCATTTCAGCTACTGCATAAGATATCAATGTTTATGTGTTCCATTTCATTTTTGACAACTTCCAATTTTCCTAGATTTATACTTCATACATTCCTTATTTTGATTATTAATGGATGTTTGCAGCTGTTTCTCTTCATTTTGAGTCATGCTCCATCAGCAAATGAAGGTCCCACGGGCTTTACTCCATTTGCATCATCATGGTCAACTCTACTTTGAGGAGGCAGCTATTCCCCAGTCGCATTTTGAATGCCTTCCTACCTGAGGAGCTCATTTTCTGGCACTATGTCTGACAGTGTTTCTCTGCTATTCACATGGTTTTTAGTGACTAAATATTCGGAAGCAGTTCATTACTCCTTCTTTCTAGTCTTTGTCTGGAAGTTCATCTGAAACCTGTCCACCATGGGTAACCCTACTAATATTTAAAATACCGGTGGCACAGCAACTCACAAGCCTCCACAGTACGACAAACTGACAGACATATGAGACTGATGACCAATGACCATATGACAACTGACGACCAATGAGGCTCTGATGTGGCACTGTAGGATCAACACTGGACTGCAAACCAGAAAGTCGCGATTCAAACCCTCCCGTTGCTCCTTAGGAAACCTGTATAGAGTCACTATGAGTCAAACTGAACTAAACAACGAGGTTTGTATAAAATTTTTATTTAACTCTCAATAAAAATACAGATTACTAACTCAACAGGCAGTTATAATAGTGATGACCACAAAGGAGCAGTTCAACACAGTCCAAAATCTTTGAATAATAGTGGTTTTAACTGGGCTTCCCTGTTCTTTTCTAGTCCCATATTCACAACCACCTTCATCTAATCCCCTCCTTTTCCAAGGAAATTCCAAGACTTACTCTGGTTCACTCAATCACCTCACAAGGGACTGGTTCTCTCAGGGCATTCACTCAAATCCAGAACTCCTGGTTTGCAGCTTACAATACTTTAGTCACCTATAAAAGTGCCTGGAAATTAGATATTTTTAGCCAGAGTAGGGACATAAGACTTGTTTTAAGGATATAGCGAACCCTGGTATTCACCACTGAGAAAATCCTCAAGTGTAAAAAAGTGCAATCTGTGCCTCTTTTAAAAATAGAACCTTTAAGGTTAAAAGATTTTAAAAAAACCCAACTCCTTTCCGGAAGTGTATAATCACCAGATACATCAGTCATAAAAAGAAGCTAACAAGACCTGCTGTTTCCGTGACAGAGAACATGGGATTTAAAGCCACAATATCTGAATGGAAGAAAACGGTGGTCGCTTTCTGTGTAGTACTGCTCAGCCTAGACTAGGAGACACATGTATCCCTCCCTCCCTTTTGAACTGGGTTCCCTCCACCTTTGCAAAAGTCATTAGACATGTCTCTTAAATGCTGGATTTCAGCTCTTGATCATTCAGCCCTGAGGATCCATCCTCTCAAAGCTCTTTGACACACTCTGGAGAAATACTCTGACTTCCTAAGGTGGTGGCAGCACCCAAGTCCAATCTTCTTTTCTTCAGCTGGTATAAGTGAGACTTGGATTTTAGATGCGCTGGTAAAATTAAAAAAACAAAAGCCAAACTCATTAGAATTTTTAAAAGTTCATCCAAAAAGAAAACAAAATGCATTGCACAATCCCTTTCTCCAGGAATAAGAAGAAGTTATAACAACTAGCTAGTTAGCAGGCTACAGTCACCTACCACGCAGCCAAGCATGCCCAGCACCCTGCTCGGCGCACTGCTGTTTTACATTGCTAATCCTCACCAGCGCTGCTGGTGCAATGGTTAAAAGCCACTCAGGGCTCCACAGGAGACAGACCTAGTGATCTGTTCCTGTAAAGTCAGTTCCTAGCCATAGTGACCCTGTATAGGGTTTCCAAGGAGTAGCTGGTGAACTTCAACCACCAACCTTGCAATCCAGTGCCTTAACCCACAGCATCACACCAGGACTCCACAGCCTTGAAAATTCTATGAGGCAGTTATACTCTGTCACATGAGGTCGCTGTAAGTCTAAAATCAACTCAGTGGCACATAATAACAACAGTCCGCGTAATAATCTGGCAGGATGATACCATTCTGCTCATTTTATACATGGGGAAACTGAGTTTCAGAGTGGTCCTTCATTTTGTCCTAAGTTGCACAGCAGGGTAAACTCTTCTGTGTCTGCCTATAACTTCAAAAAGAGAGCCCATTTCCAGAACCAGGGCCTGTGTGTAAGGCCTCCGGTTACAGAAGCATTTGAACTTAAAAGGTTAAAAAAATTACAAATTCAAACCCTTGTCTGTATTACAAAGAGTTGTGCTGGAGGACATGAGATGGCCTGTGCTGCTGGCAGCACCCACCACTACAGAGAGTGAGGAATAGAGCTGCTCTGCCTACTTCTTCCTTGCCACCAGCGTGTCCTTCCTGCTCTGAGATCCCTGTGCCTCGTCTAGAGACACCATCTGACTATCAGTCTCCACAAGCATCCCTTCTGCTGATCCTGCCTGAGGGTCCACAGGAGCAGGAGCTGAAAGGCCTCTCTTGCTTGATATTAACGTCTGACTTCTCACCCCTAAGACAGTTACCACCTTCTGATTAACTCACATGGGCTCATTTTCACTGTCTTGTTCTTTTCAAAGGAAATCTCATTGGGGAAGACCTAAGGACAGAGATTATTAGATTAAACTCTCTTTTTATACATACTAAAAATACGTCATTTTTAAGAGTTCAGAAGTATGAAAATAAGTAAGAAGGAGGTTAAAAGTCAAAGAAAAGTTTACTTGGGAAAAAAAAGTCCGCTTTGTTCTCCAGCTCAAGCCTAAGGCAAAAAGTGGGCTTCTGGCTGGGCTCTTCATGGCAGCAGGAGATGGGAGCAAGGACTTGACAGATGGCACTATAGAAGGGCTTACACAAGCTGAGCTCACAAAGGCTCACAAATGTTGCTTCTCTGAGGCTATCCCTGAAGGACAGTCCACAAATCGAACCACTAAGTTTCTCTTAGAAAAAACAATCAGACAGTCTTTTTCTCTTTTTCCTTTCATAAGCCAACGACAATCGAGGCTTCTTCTGCTGCTTGGGCAATCACAGCCATCCCCAGTCTCTGACAATGAATTTCATTTTGCCAGAGTTAGTAGTTAATAGAACGAATCACTCTATTGGTTGGTATGGGGAGAAAAATCTATTTCTATGAGGATGCCATGCAAAGCAGTACTCTCAGCAGAAGGAGGCCAGCTGCTGGGTAAACTACAAGCCCTACTGGGCCCAAAGAGAATCCATTGCCATCGATCACAGTGACCCTTTAGGACAGAGTAGAACTGTGCCCTAGGGTTTCTGAGGTTGTAAACCTTCACAGAAGCAGACTGAGTCATCTTTCTCCTGTGGAGCAGCTGCTGGGTTCAAACTGCTGACCTTTCAGTTAGCAGCCCAATGCTTCACTCCCTGTACCACACCAGGGTTCCTTGTGCCTAAAAAGAGTGAGCCTTAAAAGTGTCTCTAAATACAATGGAAATCCAAGGTCCGGAGGTGACGGCTATTTGGACTTTTACTGGCGATTCAAATTCACCAAGCCGCTCCTCAGAAACCATATACAGGGTCACTATGGGTCAGGACCAGCTTGACGGCACTTAACAACAACAGCAAAACAGATATCCAAGAGGGCAGTGCAATGTGACTTCATAGTAGAGGTAGATCCAGGCTCTAACATCAGAGATATAGAGCCTGAGGACAGGAATAACAGTTGGCTGTTGTTATTAAGTGCCATTGAGTCAGTTCCTATATATGGTTTCTGAGGAGTGGCTGGTGGGTCTGAACCGCCGTCCCTGAGGTAAACACTCCAGTGCTTATCCTACAGTGCGACACCAATGTAGGATAAAGACATGACTACCTTCCACCATTTTCTTCCATTCAGATGTTGTGGCTTTACATCCCATGTTCTCAGTCATGACAATACAAAGGTGTTGGCATGGACTAATAAGATATTGGAGTCCTGGTATGGTACTGTAGGATAAGCATTCCACCACGGGGTCAGTTTGAACTGCAAGGATGGTGGTTCAAACTCACCACTCGCTCCTCGGAAATCCTATACAGGGTCACTATGGGTCAGAACTGGTTTGGCAGCACTTAACAATAACAGCAACCTTCCATTCATACACATTTGACAATCTTGCTTTCACAACATCTTTTCATCAAGTTTTAGCAGCCACCACCAATGAATTCAGTATGGAGTCCTGAAACTGTGGCTAAGCACTGGACTGCAAAGTCACTTGAACCACAAGGTTAGCAGTTCAAACTCACCAGCTGTTCCTCGGATATCCTACACAGGGTCGCAATGAGTCGGAACGACTCAAAGGCACTTAACAACAACGACAATTCAATACACTACCTTAAAAATGACTGAAGGTACCACTTTTGAAGAACGTACTCAGGAGGAGTTAACAGCACTTCCTGTTCCCTCCCACCTATCTTTCCGCTTTTTTTTGTCTCTTGGATGAGTTGCCTGGCTTCCCTTCCAGTGCCATCTCATCTCCACTGAGTTCTGTACATGAAAGACCTCGCAACTCCCACAAGGCAGGGTCATCAGGTCAAAGAAGTTCTAGGAAGTTAACTGCAGACCTTTCAGTATAAGGCATCTACTCCAGCTGAAGTTGGAGGACATAATGGTCTTCTTTTTGAAAATCAGAATATAGACAAAGCTCCCCCATTTGGCAGTCTCTATGGGATTTGAGCACAGGCTTTTAAAGAATCCAGTCATCCCTTTAGAAATAAGCAGACTCTATCCTCCTACCTACCAAAGACCTTAAACTTCATGAAGCCAAAGTGTCCCACCCCTACAGATTTCTCTGTGCCTTTTTGCAGATCTACCTGCCCATTCGCGGTCCCCAATGATAACTCGGTTACAGAGGTCACACATATGGTAACTTCTCTTGTTTTCAGCTTCATTGCAGGGTATCTTTACTGGAGTGGCTACAGGTTTGTGACCCTGGAAGAACAAAAGAGGAGAAAAGAACTGGATTCAAAGACATTTGGGTATCATTCTCTGATATTAAGGGAAGTAGGATTTCCCCAAGATTCCTTTTCCTCACCCCATAGAGTAGGTAGTCTGTGTTCAGATTTTAGCAACCACCTTTCTATATGTAAAAGAAGAAATGCAGCCTCCAGGGAGCTAAAAGAAGCCAGCCCTTCTGCTTTATTCCATGGAAAATAAGGCTCAGGTCTCTGACAGAGTACCAAAGGTGTCAGTTAAGGAAAGTTCACTGAAAACCAGACAAGAGACTTTAACATGATTAACAATCACCTGGATGAAACTTTGCACGATTTCAAGAGCAGGTTCAAGTACAGACTTCTCCCACTTTGAGACATCAGATACCTCTAAGCCATATACCGGGGGGACACTGGAACCAGGCCCTAATGATGACAAAGAAAAGTTGTGAGAGGTCAGCCTCAAAGGTCCAATCTATTCTGCTCCCAGGACTCCAAAATATTCAAGGGAAATACCTGGAACCAAGAGAATAAACATTGTGAGCATGTGATTTACCTCTAAACAGAAACACCAAACCAAACTGCTACCAACAACCCAAGAAAGACCTAAAAGGCTGACTGGTTTGAGACCAACAAGTCTAGCTATATAAACTAGAGATGCATGTGCAATATATTCCAAATCGGTCAAGAAAACAGAATAATGACAACTATGTGGGTTACAACTTAAAGTCAACACATTCTAGTGGGGAAATGATCAAACCACTTTAAGTAAGTTTCTGTTCTAAGTCCCACATCATCAAGCAGTGATGTCACTCTCTGGAAGAAGAGTTCCTGCATTTCCTTTCGGGCAGTCACTAGTCTCAGATTTATATATCCCTTCAGGAGTCTGGCATTCATGAAACTCCTTGGTACCATGTTAATAATCATGGACTGGGAACAGAAGAGTATCAGCCAATGAGCACTAATCTGAGAACTAGAAAGAAGGTTTAGAATTGACCTACTTGAGCTCTTTTTAGGAAACAGATCTAGATTCAAGAAACACGCTCTAGTGAACACTTGGGATTGGTGATGAGATAGAAAGTAGCAGACAGGACAGCTCTGAGCCAAGCATCCTGCCAGAGTGCTGTCTCTGCTAGTAGCTCCCCAAGTCTACATACTAAAGTACCTTCCACAGATAGGTTACGTCAGTTGCTGAGAGGCAAAGAGCATCACCCTGTGGACAAAAACATCAAAGGCCTCAGGATGCCAACGGCTGGCAGGTGCTGGCCTTTTGATTGTGCCAACCACAAATACGATTCTTCATAAACTGGACTGGGCTGCACCTGCCACCACACGGAAAGGTGAGACTGGGAGGGTGCAGGCAGCATCCACAGCACACCTGGCCTTGGCTAAGCTCTGCACCTGTTTCCAGGCCACTCTACATTTTCCTTTCTCCTCTAAATCCTTTGTTGGGCTTCTGTGCCCTGTCTAAGCACCTTTCAACAAGTTCTCGGCTCCCAGCTGCTGTTTCTGGCTTGGGTCCAAGGCCAAGCTGGGGTGGGGAAGTCCCTCTGGCTTCCTGCCAGCACCATAGCCCAGCAGACCAGCCCTGGCCAATCACATGCAGCTCCTGATTTACAGGGCAGCTGTGCCTTTCACTCTAGCACCAGGGCTATGCCAGCACACACGCGAATAAGGAACGAGCTTATGACACGCTGCGCTGTCAACCCCGCCTGTCTCAGAGACGGGGGAGTATTGTGGCTTTACCACAGGAGGAAGTTCCAAATCATTACAAAAAATGTCTTTTGTTACAGACTAATTGTCAGCCCTGGGGAGAGATGCATTAGAAGTTTGTAGTACTGACTTCAATTTCAGCTGACGCTAACACTTCTCCTATCTTAACAGGACATGCAGAGAAAGCAGGGTAAGTAGAGAGAGGTGTAAAGACCCTCCTGGCACCCAAACTCCATGGGAAAACTCTAGCCCTCGAGAGTAGAGCTAGAAAAGAAAGCTTGAGCAACCCAGTGGTCAACAGCATGATCATGGATATATACTCAGAGCCTCAGCTCTGAGGGGGAAGCCTCGGTTGTCCCAATCTATAACTGAAAGCACAAGTCTAATGGCAAAAGGTAAACATGGGATGATTCACAAGCATATGAAAAAAGTGACCACAAGGTAAAACTGGGTTTTCACTTATGCTTAGTTTCCTTTTAGCTCCTGATCATGCAATTTCTCACCAAGTCCTATGCTAATGCTGTCTGGCTAACATTACCGCTAACAGAAACAAGAAGACTGGTACCAAACAAAGAGTGGTGGGCTGCATTCAATACTCCATCACTTCCTGGCTTGGGCCAGTTAGTTACTTAACCTCTCTGGGCCTCCATTTCCTCAACTATAAAAGGAAAAAACCAGCATCTACCTCACAGCTCAACAATTTATGTCTAACATCAAGTCTGGGGGAACGCAGTGGCTCTGTAGGTTAAGCACAGGACTACAAACCATAAGGGCAGTGGTTTGAGTCCACTAGTCACTCTGTGAGAGAAAGATGAAGCTTTCTGCTCCTGCAAAGATTTACAGCCTCGGAAACCCTATGCAGGGTCGTTATGAGTTGGGATCAACTCAACAACACTCAACAACAACAACAAGCATTGAGTTTAATCAGGCCCTGGAGGAGTAATGGGTTAAGCATTCACCTGCTAACCATAAGGTCAGTGGTTCAAACCCACTAGCCACTACATGGAGGAAAGATGACGTTGTCTGCTCTTGTAAAGA
Source organism: Chrysochloris asiatica (assembly GCF_000296735.1). NCBI lineage: Eukaryota > Metazoa > Chordata > Mammalia > Afrosoricida > Chrysochloridae > Chrysochloris > Chrysochloris asiatica. The sequence continues at coordinate 8,666,565 of NW_006408624.1, forward strand.
TTTAGTCTTGAAAACCCTTAAGCAGCAGTTTTACCCTGTTCTAAAGGTAACTATGATGCAAAATTGATTCAACAACAATGGGTTAGCACTAAATTTAGTGCCAAGGTCATAGGACAGAGTCCAATGAATGAGAATGTCCTTCCTTTTACCCTAAGAAAGCTTGTCTGACTAGAGGATTGGCATAGTAGCTGTACCAACAATGGGCTCAAACATAGCAATGATTTCAGGTTTGGTACGGGCCTGGGTAGCAGGGTTTCCCTATATTGTATATAGGGTTGCTATGAGTACCGACTCAACGGGACGTAACAATAATAAAGGGAAACAGCTCAAAACACCGCATATCTGAACACAAAAGAAATATTGGACTAATTGGTTAAGATTTTGCCTTTCTATTATTTTCTATCTGGGCCAAGAGGAGTGTGGTTGCTCCATACGATAAGCACTGGACTGCACCCCACAAGACCAACAGGTTTAGCCCACTAGACACTCCCGTGGGAGAAAGATGAGGCTTTCTGCTTCTGCAAAGACTTAAAGGCCCGGAAACCCTATACAGGGTCGCTAAGAGTCAGAACCAACTGGATGGTACTTCACCAACAGCAACAACAATCTAGCCCAAGAGCCATTTTTAACTATGAAAGTCTCCCTTACAGAAATGTGATTGGTCTTTAGGTATAAAATTTGAAACTAAAATCAGCCCTGAGCACCTCCTCTGCTGAGAAAATGCTGCTATTTTGCTCTTACCTGTCTGCACCACCCATCTGTTCAAAGCATAAGGCTGACTCCTCAAACCAAAGACTGATTTTTTTCCCTAAACCATCAAAAGAAAAATATCCCTGGACTATTATTTATACAATAGATCTTCCTCCAGGTCAGATCCAAATCTCAGAGCAGGTCCAGAAATACAAGTTCATGTTCTGAGTAAACGGAATATATTCACATTCAGGTTAGAGACAGACTCAGGGGATACGTAAGCACGTGAGACTTACTGCTCAAGAAACGATTCTTAACCCATCGGTTTTGCTTCCGGGCATATCTCTTAGTCACTTGTTTCAGAGCCTCAATACCTGAAAAATAGAACAGCTTTAAGAAGATCTGCGTAAGTACTTTTTATCTTGCTACGAGAATGACCCTCCCAGGCCAGCAGAAGAGAAAACTCAGCCTACAGTAGACAGCATAATGCTAGATTTAAAGGACAGAAAATTTCCATTCTGAAGGCCATTTTGGCACTCCTCTGGCCTCAGCTCATTCTTAGACCATACTAGTAAGGTACTCTGCCACCCCACAGATGAAAGAATTCACACCTTTCTTTAGGAGCTGGTTACTAGTTTCTGGTGCACATTTCCCCTCAGTGGTCAGGTACTCATGAAACTCCTTGAAACCAATAGACTGGAAGATGCCATGTTGATAGTCCTGGCTGGGAACAGGAGAGAGTCAGCAGATGAGCCACTGCATTGGAGAGGATGAGCTGAGCCATTTCACTTTATTGATGAGCAAGGTGAGATCCTGAGCAGTCACTGCCTCTCTGAAATCCTCCCCCGCTTCCATCAGCTTCCAGGTTACTTCCCTGGAAAATTATTTCCAAATCGCCTTCCAACAAGCCTTGCTAATGCTAAGGACAAAAGCTAATAAACAAGTAGATCTAAAGTCAAGACGGTCTATTATCTTTTAAGAACACCAATAAGGGTAAAATCAACAATGGCAAAAATAACAGTCAAATCCTCACCTATTTTCAGCTACTTTCTTCAGATTATAGCGTCTGTGAAAATTTCTTAGTTCTTCCAAAAGACCAGCAGCAAGCATGTCATCCACCCTTTTATCCAAGCGCTCATCTAGAACTTGAATCAAATTAGCCCATTAGCCAGCAACACATTGTAGGTGCCTACAATATGCTTGGAGTCCTGGTGTGGCACTGTGGGTGAGTGCGCCAGACTGTAAAGCTATTTGAACTGCAAGGTCGGCAGTTCAAGCTCACCAGCTGCTCCTTGGAAACCCTATGTAGGGTTGCTATGGGTCAGAACCTACTCAACAGCACTCAACAACAGCAACAACTATATGCTTGGAGTCCTGGTGTGGCGCTGCAGGTTAATGCGCTGGACTACAAGGACAGTTTGAACCACAAGGTCAGCGGTTCAAGCTCACCAGCTGCTCCTTAGAAACCCTATACAAGGTCGCTATGAGTCGGACTTGATTCGATGGCACTTAACAACTATATACTTACATGGTGAAGAGACAGGCAACACAAAGAGGAAAATCTGTACAAATAGGGTTGAAAGGATTCAGATTTCAAAGATTAGGCCATAATTTGTTACACATAAAACTCTGCAACTCAAAAAACAAAACAAAACCCAGTAAGAATGACACATATGCTTTCTGACTGTATAAAAAGAAACCATACCTTTACATCTATTTTTATGAAAGACAAATATTTTATTCTTGCATGGAATGTCTACCCATTGTGTTTTAGAGGCAGCTGAAGGTACCCTTGCTTACTCGTCCTTACGGTTTTCTATTATATTACTCTAACCTCTTATTATTTCAAATTTAAGGGCCTGCAAATGACACATCATAGGTAGAAAAGAGGGATTTTAATATAAGCCATCCTAGGTCTATCTTGAATTACTGAGCCAACCAAATAAAAGAGGAAAAAACGAGAAGTCTTAATCACTGAGACATAGTGGCCAAACACAACTTTATTATGAATCTGATACCATTATTTTATGCTCAATTGTTGTTGTTAGGTGTCATCGAGTCAGTTCCGACCCATATCAACCTTATGCACAACAGGATGAAATACTGCCCAGTATTGTGCCATCCTCACAATTGCTGCTATGCTTAAACCTATTTCTGCTGCCACTTAAACCTATTTCACATGCCAATCCATCTTATTGGTGGTGGTGGGGGGGGGTCTCCCTTTTTTCATTGACCCTCCACTTTATCAAGCATAATGTCCTTCTCCAGGGACTGGTCCCTCTTGATAGTATGTTCAAACTATGAGAGATGAAGTCTGGTCCTCTTGCCTTCTATAGAGCATTCTTGCTGTACTTCTAATACAGATTTGTTTATTCTTCTGGCAGTCCGTGGCACCTTCAATATTCTTCTCTAATACCACACTCAAATGCATCAATTTTATAATATTCCTTATTCACTGTCCAACCTTCACATGCTACTGAAAACACCATGGGTCAGAAGCACCTTAGTCCTCAAACTGACATCTTTGCTCTTCAACACTTTAAAGAGATCTTGTGCAGCAGATTTGCCTAATGCAATATGTCATTTGATTTCTTGACTACTGCTTCCATAAGTGTTGATGATGGATCCAAGGAAAATGAAGTCTTTCGACAACTTCAATCTTTTCTCCATTTATCATGATGCTAATTATTGCTCCAGTGGAGAGACTCTGAGTATATAATTTTATTTACAAAAATTTCACTCTTAAAAACTTGCCTTTTCTAAAAATTTGAAGCTCAGGTTAACTTAAAATCAATTTTTCACCATTCTAGTCATGCTCTTTACATCTCTTTCATTGCTATTTCTTGGCCTGCAATGATAGTAACCTTTTTGCCTATCTCCCTAAAAGTTTGTGGGCTCACTGTGTCAGTCACATTCTAAGTACTTTGTATGTATCAATTCATCTAATCCTCAACAAACCTATGAGGTGTCCATTATTTTCACCATTTTACAGAAGAAAGAATTGAAGCACAGAGATAAATTAATTTGTCTTAAACTCACACAGCTAGAAGACGGACGACGGAGCAAGATTTTGAATCCACATAGTCCAGCTCAGTGCTCTCTGAATCACTAAGCTATACTGTGTCCATATAAACATTCCCTCATCCTCCAAGATCTAGTTCATAGGTTATCTTTACAAACTGGTCCCTGACGCCCCAAGAGAATGCTCATCATTCTGACTGTGTCTCATGGCTCTTTAATCGATCTCTAGGCCAGCATTTACCACACTTGTGATAGTTAGGGTTTTGTGTCAACTTGACTGGGCCAGGATTCCCAGTGGTTTGGCAGTTGTGATGTGGTTATTATCCCTTGGTGGTGGTGGTGGTGATGGTGGTGGTGTGCTGTGGAATCAGTTCTGAATCATAGCGACCCTGCATGGGGTTTCGAAGCTGTCAATCTTTACGGAAGCAGAAAACCTCATCGTTCTCCCACAGAACAACTGGTAGTTTCAAACTGCTGAACTTGAGGTTATCAGTCCAACTCATAACCACTACTCTACAAGAGCTCCTCTGGTTATTCCCTAATGCAAGCACAGTTAACTATGATGACTGGCTATAAGCAGCCAATCAATTGAAAGGATGTTTCCTTGGGATGTAGCCTACTCCCAAGGCAGGAAAGGCTCCCTCTCTCTTTTCTACTGCGGACCCAGGTCTTTACAATTATGAGCCATTTCCTTGATACAAACTTCTCTTTATACGTTTTACTGGTTTGCTTCTCTATAAGAACTGCCTAAGACAACACTATAGTATTTATCTCATTTGTTACCCACTAGACTAGGAGCTCCTTTAAGAGCAGACGCCAACTCTTATTCATGTCTGAAACCCAAGTACCTCACAGCATACTTATTTGCACACTTAATGTTGGTGGGATACTCCTACCACAGAGCATTATTATATTTTAGTAACAAATCTCCCACAGACTAGCTAACTAACCACCATAGCCACTTACCTACTACTTCTGGAGCAATTAGTGCTGTGGTCATTCCAGGGGGGCAAGACATCCTTGCACAAGTGTATTCCTTGTCTGTCCCCTTTAGACCTTCTCTATCTAGATGGTAGTCTCTTTTCCATCACATGCACCCCATTCTAATCCCAGGTGAGAACTGTCCTCTGTCTGTTTTCAGACATTTACATTTACCTAGGATAGCGCTTGGCATTGGGCCATCCTAAATCAATGAATACTAACAACAGAATTAATAAGGAACACTTCTTCACTTCTTTATTGCTTATTATGAGCCATAGACTATTCTAAGCATTTTACATAAGCAGCGTACACAAAGATAAACAAGTCCATGCACAGGTGTGTGTGTGTGTGTGTGTGTGTGTGTTTTTAAATGCAGGGCACCCAAAGGCCTTTACCTGTCTGGTCAGCATGAAGCCAGAGGATGCAAGGGTTAGGGAACTTCAGAGGGCCTCCAAGGGGGCCACCACCTTCCTCTGCATGTTGTCGATGAAGAAATTCACTATGAGAGATTCCTGTTTCTTCAAAAACTTGCAAGCTCCTAAGTCATAAAAACCATTAGGAAATATTCCTTCTCAAGTGATACACGCGGAGAGACTGTTGATTATGAAAGCTATAGTCTTATTCTCACTGCATAAGCTCCTGCAGACATGAAGGTCCAGAGTTTCTCCAACCCTGTAGCACTCAGAAAAGGGTCCTAAGTAAAATTTTAAGTACAGTTAGAAATAATACTATTCTTCTAAACACACAACAACTTTTCTGAAATCAGTTAAGCAGATTTCTTTTCTACAAATAGAATGGGATTCACTTCACTTTCAGGTAAGCAGTAAAGAGCTTATTTGGGACACTTCATTACAAGCCAACAAGTCTGGTCCCGCTGGAGCACCTTTCCCACAGTACAAAAGTATGTTGTATATCCAGCTCATCAACTTTCTTTTTAAATATGTCTAAAATTAATGAAGAATGCTCTTGGCTAATTCAGTACTCGACTGGCACAAAGATCGCTAAAGAAAGAACTCACATTCTTATTCTTAAGACCACCAAACACTTCTGTTTGTATCCATTATACTATGAAGTACCTGGTCATATAACTCCCAAATCTATACTCTACCACTCAGGGGGATTGTAACTTATCAGCTTGAAAATGATCTTTTACTTCCTGACCCAATTCCACTTCCTAAAATACCAGTGATCACTCAAAGAGAATCTATGAAGAAAAAAAATTGTAGCAATAGAGATCTCACTTATCTAGAAGTTAGAATACAATTCTCAAATCCAAAGAACAATGAAAAAAAAGTCCTCCAACTCTCTCTATAGAAGAGACTCCCAAGTTCTCGCCTAGAACAAATGACTCTTACCAAGTCATAATTTTCAAGGTCCTAAGTAATTGATTGTTGTACGCCATTGAGTTGATACTGACTCATAGTAACCCCATAGGGCTGCACAAAACTGTCCCATAAGATTTCCTAGGTTGTAATCTATACAACAGATTCCCATGTCTTTCTCTGGTGGCTTCAAACTGTCGACCTTTGGTTTGTAGCTGAGTGCTTTAACCACGGTGCCACCAGCACTCCTAACATTAACTCGTTTAGAAGTAACAAATTGAGGAGAGGTGATAAGGAAGAACTGATTAATAAAATAAGAGAATAATAACCATCAAGTTTTAAATCATGTCATGACACATAAAAAGGTTGTGGTGCTGTGGGTTAATGCGCCAGACTGCAAAGCCGTTTGAACTGCAAGGTCCGTGGTTCAAGCTCATCAGCTGCCCCTCGGAAACCCTACACAGGGTCGCAATGGGTCGGAATCAACTTGACAGCACTTAACAACAAATATATATGGTAGCATAGTGGTTACGCATCGGGCTGCTAACCTCAAGGTCAGTAGTTCAAAACTACTAGCTGTTTTGCGGGAGAAAGAATGAGGCTTTCTGCTCCCGTAAAGATTCACAGCCTCGGAAACCCTGTACAGGGTCACTATGAGTCAGAACTGACTCCACGGCACATAACGACCACCATTACCATATATATATATATAAATGTTCCTCATGATGCACCTAGTTTTCAAAAACTTTGAAAGATTTCTATTAAAAGGTTTAAAATGAAACACCAGGATTTCAAGTGTAAACATCATTAATCTAAAGCATCTGGCCCACGGCCCTCAAAATCATTTGGTCTCGCCCTACCAAGGCAACCACAGTTCCAGCTATCACATTGTTGTTGTTAAGTGTTGTCGAGTCAGTTCCGATGGTTTTTGAGGCTGTAAATCTTTACGGGAGCAGAAAGCTTCATCTTTCTCCCGCAGAGCAGCTGGTAGTTTTGAACTGCTGACCTTGCGGTTCACAGCCCAATTTGTAACCACTACGCTATCAGAGATCCTTAGCTATTACATTAAGGGGTGAGTTAAGTAAACGTTTGACCAAATATAGCCAGTTAATTTTCAAGTTGATCATTTTGTGTGGCCCGCAAATGGTGTTACTAATGTTGGCAGAATAAGGGTTCCCCACCCCTGCTCTAGAACCTACCCTGTCACCAGGCTGATACTACCCATATGGAGAAAAAGAACTTAAGCTACTGTAATGGTTTGAAGCCCTCTAAAGCACAATCTTACCTGAAAAAGTTTAGTCTATAGTTATATATTTCATGAGAAGCGGTTCACAATTAGAAAAAAAATATTTTCTAAAACAGGATCCTTGGAGAGCAATAATTTTTAGAAAAAGAATAAGAAACAATGAAAAAAAAAAGAATAAGTAACCGAGTGTTACTATAATAATTAGTATTATATCACAGAACCATCTATGTGAAGGGGCTTCAAACGTTCATGGAAAAATAAAATTGAAAGATAATGAAACTTTCCACATATTTTTTGAAGCCCACCCCCCTCAGGTTTTTGGTTCTTTATTAGATCTTCTACTATGTCAGAGTCCTGGTGTGGCGCTGTGGGTTAATGCGCCAGACTGCAAAGCCATTTGAACTGCAAGGTCAGCGGTTCAAGCTCACCAGCTGCTCCTTGGTAACCTTATACAGAGTCGCTATGGGTTGGAATCAACTCGACGGCACTTAACAACAACTATGTCAGATGTGAAAACATTCTTAACGCTGTTAAAAAAAAAAACCTAATCCATGAGGCTGCAATGTCAAAACAGCCTATGAAAATAAGACCTTATAAATTCATTCATCACCTCTCTTCCTACAAAAAGTCTCCCTACATAGTAAAGGGGAGCTGATCTATGAGACCGTTTATAAAATCCACCTCCCACTGGGGAAGCTGCTGGGGCAGAACTCAGCATTGCACAATCAATTATGAAACCCAAATCATAATGTAAACGGACTGCATGCCAGAATATTTATATGAAAACTGGTATACAAGCAAAGATCAAACAGAAAATGAAGCAAGATTACATAGGCCCTAGGGAAAGACTATATTGTATTATGCATTTAAAATGTAACAACAAAGTAGGATGCAACTATTTATTGAGGTAGTTGGATTGAAGCATTAACTCAGGGCCTCCCAACCTGCTGAGCTAGAACAACATGTCAATCTCCACTAGCTGCTGTTACCTAACCTCTCTCCTCATCCCAGCAAACTGAAGAACTGATGGTCTGGCAACTCAAAAGAATCTGGGGTCAGCTGGCCCAGGCTTTCTTACCTGGCCACTTTGCGCTTGTCATGTGGGTGCAGCTTGGCAGCCATTTCTGGGTCCACCTGGCTAAGGCGCTTGTGAAGGGCATGCCCATCCTCCTTTTCAAGTTCTACCTTCCGGTCAATCGCTTTCTCAGTGTCTGTCTCCTGGGGCTATTAAAGGAAGACTTTTAAGCACATTTAATTCAACAATCTGACAAACATTGAGACCATATATGTGACAGGGACTTTGCAAAATACTGGGAATATAGAATAGAGTTGGATCAAAAGACCTTGCACAGATCATAAACAGAATTCCAGTTCATGGTGGTAAGTACTGTGAGGCCACAGCAAGCAAAGGGGAAGCAGGGCTTACTGACAGGGGAGGATTCAGGTACCCTGCTTCCTGGTCAGAAGTGCACACAAGTACCAGGGCTACCACGTCTATCTTAACAGTCTATCCAGGAATCCAGTCTTCTCAGTAAAGGTGACAGAAGAGTGAACCAGAATTAACATGACACAATACAGTTTGCAAAGGCTCACTCCACGCATCCCTGTAAGAATGGTCAGTGTTGGAAATGTCTCTTCCATATGGATTCTGCTGCCAACCAGGAAATGCTGAATCAGACTAATACACTGTTAACTTACATGGAGATGCTAATTATGCCACAGAGGAACATTTTTCCCACACACAGCCCCTGCCCTTAGGCCAGCCTAGAGGAGCACACTTCAATATAGAGGTAGGAAAATTACAGTTGCTGAGTATAATAGGCAAAAGTCAACCATGCTCCCACTAAAATGTACTAGCAAGAAAGTAGAACCCATTTCTTTGGTGAGTTACAAATGAACCAAACATACCTTGGTATTGACAAGAACTTTCCAGAGCAGAGATTCAATGTAATAATTTGTTCCTCCCACGACAATGGGAATTTTGTCTCGGGCAAATATATCTTCAATGTGAACATTAAGAAAGATGACATAATATTTCATATCGAGAAGAGTCATATCCTGACTTTCTTGGGAAAGAGGGCATTAGCAAGAAACCACATTCATTTATCTGCGAAGCAAAGGAAAAAGGCTGGAAACCAAGATGAACTGATACTAGTAATCAAGGTTCCTTAAGAATATTAAAATCATTTCCAATCGGTTCTAAAGGAGCTTGCATAAAACAAAGGCAAATACATGATGGCAATTCCTTCCAGTTCAAGAACCTCCTAGGTCTTGCTGCTAAAATTCAGTTGTGTTGGTATCTGAATTCAACATAAGGAGCACACGCCCAAGGACTTCTAGAATCAAGTGTCTTCTTCTCAGAAGCCATCAGGGTAGCATCCATTGTGCAACTTAGTCTTGAAAGGTAAGACACAAACTGGCTTTTCTTAGATTTGGCCAGTCCCTACCATTTATGAGAAGTACATGTTTTTGCTACTTGAGACATCACCAAATAAACTATGAACCACAGCCTCTGGAGACAAACAGACTTTAATTTCCTACCCCAACTCCTGGGCAAGTTGACCTATCTGAGCTTCAGTTTTCTTGTCTAAAAGATCCTCATGAGTTCTGACGAGCATTGAGTGAGACAATGCACATAAATCCCCTATCACAATGCCTAGAAAACAGTAAGCAATCAATTTACTTTGGCCACTATTGTTTTTATCCCCCTACTAAGGAGCTCTGGTAGCGTAGTGGTTACGAATCGGACTGTGAACCGCAAGGTCAGCGGTTCGAAACTACCAGCTGTTCCGCGGGAGAAAGATGAGGCTTTCTGCTCCCGTAAAGATTTACAGCCTCGGAAACCCTGTACAGGGTCGCTATGAGTCGGAACCGACTCCACGGCACATAACAACAACAACAACTAAGAATTATTCTCTTTAGAATCTCTATTGAATATATAATTATTTATTTCAATAAAGGCTTTGTAAGTGACATTTTAAACATTACTTTTAATACGTAAGGAATTGTTTACATTTCCTTTTCTTACGTTACACTTCTCCTTGACAGCTCTATGGGCAAAGAAATACATAACCTCTTCTACCAGAAGCCCAATAACCCTTCAGAGGTTGGGGTGAGAGAAGAGAAAGATGCTACCAATCAAGGATCATAAAGAAGAATTACTGCCTACTTGTTTTAAAAAGATAAACAGAAATTCTCTATTCTACCCTTTAAATTAATTAAAAGAAACATACGCTTATATAGTAACAAAACTCCAACTGATGAGTATAATTAACAAAGGTTAAGGGAGAAAGGTAACAGAAAAGGGGTGGCATAGAAAAATAGAGATATATCAAAGAAAGGGAGCACGTGGAGGAGAAAAGAGGAGATATAAGACAGGAGATATATGGTGGGAAAGGGATTCATTTGTTTGCTCAAAGTCATGAAAAAAACTGTGATCTTCAGCAAACTCCTCCTTCTCTCTGGGCCTCAATATCTGGTACCTTTATCTGTCAAATCAAGGTTGGTATTCTGACATTATGACTCCAAGCTCCTCCCTACCTTCACAAATATCCTAACCTATAAGTGATCTGATTAAGTCATTCTCTTGCTACCCTCGGAAGATCTTAATTATTTTGCATCAAGTCTTACTGCAGTGACTTACATATGGTGATACATTTTAATTTGAAAAAGGTTTTCATATATATTATTTCATATGATACAACAACTTCGTAAAGCAGGTAGGGCAGGAATTCATATCTGGATTTTAATCTCTACACATTTGATAGGTTAAAAAATATACTACCTTATTATTTTGACTTGTACATCCTTGAGTAACAGCAAGGATAAACCCTTTTTATATTTATCAGCATTTCTATTTCTTCCTTTGTGAATTACTGCTCCTGCCCTTTATGCACGTTTCTTATTGATTTGTAAGGATTCTACATATATAAGAATATTAACCATTTGCCTTTCATATGTTACAAATATAATCTCTGTTGTTTGTGGTTTGCTTTTCTAAAATTTTGTTTATAGTGGGTAGTTTTCTTTTTTAAATTATAAAATATTCAGTACATACAAAAGAATATATGTAACATATGTAAATTATGAAATCTAGTAATGACAATGACTTATGAACCCAATGTAAGAAATGGAATACTACCAATTCCTTTGAAATCTCTTGTACATTCACTCCCAACCCAACCTCCTACATATCTCCTCAGAGGTTTGGAACCTGAATTGTTTGGGGTTCTTTTGTTTTTCATCATTTTGTGTTTTTCTTTACATCAGTGCTGATACATATATATTTTCCTGAATAACATAATGGCTAAGTTAGCTTGCTTTTTATTAACCTTAATAAACCCAACATATATGTAACCGTTTACAGTTTTCCCCACTTAAAATTGTTTTCAAGATTCTTACACATTCCTTGTTGTTTGTAGCTGTAATTTCTTCAGCTGCTTTTTTACTGATGGAAAGTATTTAACTATATGAATGTAGCGAATGTCATACATTCTTTCAGTGTTTATATGTTTTTTGCTATTAGGAACAAGATCTACCACATACCTCCTGGTTTACTGTAGAGGCATTTCTCTAAGGTAGTTACTTAAGAGTTCTGGTTGATACATTTTTACCAATACAAATTCTTTATTCTTACATACTTAAATCTAGTTATTTTCCTTCTTTAAAAAAAAAAAAAAGTATTTTCAAGTCCTTCTCTACTCTAAGGATCAAAGTACTCAATTATTGTCCCATTGCACTTAATATATATAACTCTGAAATCCATCCAGATTTTATTATTGTATCATATGTAAGGATTTGACCTTATTTTTTCCCCAAAAACAACTGTCCCAGGAACAATGAACTATTTCTTCATTTCTCCATTGTTTAAAAATGTTACACCTTGATCATAAGCTACAAATATAATACATCTGAGCTTATATATGAACTTATTATTCTTGGCATAAATTTGTCTAGGACTATGAAAGTTCCATTACTATTCTAATTATGACTTTTTAATGTCTTAATATCTGGCAGTACAAAGTACCCTTATTCTTTCTCAGTAATGTCTTAGTCTCACCTAGAACTATTTTTTTCCAGTCACCCCTCACCCCCAACCCAACAACTCCTTTGGCATTCTTAATGTAACTTCAATATATTTATAAATTAATGTGTTATCTCCATTTAAAGGGTAGCAAACTGGTACTCAGGGGAGTTAATTAGATGTTTTACCCAATAAAATTCACATGGTAAAAAGAGGCAGCGCTAAGTCTGGGACACAGATCTTTTTAATCTCTAAATCAGTGTTCTTTCAACTAAACTTGTTGTTGTTAAATGCCATCAAGTCAGTTCTGACTCATGGAGACCCTGTGTAGGGTTTCCAAGGAGCGGCTGGTGAGCTAGAACCACCGACCTTGGAAGTTCAAACCAACCTTGCAAACCCAGGGCACTAACCAACCAGGACTCAACTACACTAACGCTTCTCAAATTTTAATGTGCACATGAATTACTTGAGACTCTTGTTAAAATGAAGACTCTGAGTCAGTAGTTTCTGAAACGGGACCCAATATCCAGCATTTCTAACAAATTCCCAGGAAATACAGTCTTTCCAAGACTACACTTTTTGAGTAGCAAAGCACTCAATGTTTCCAACCACATAGTTCTAATGGAGATGTTCCCTCCTGATAGTTAGGTCTGGAGAGCTCCTGCTTAGAAGAAATTACCATTAGAAAGAGGACTTGGTTTGGGCTGCCTTGCAACCACCAAGCCTAGTTGCTAGCTTTCTTAAGGATATCAGAGTAGTTGCCTTGTTTCTGAAGTCCACCACGGTGTAATTTGTCACAAGAGGATCCACAAAACTGATCATGTGATGCCGGCAGATTCTCTGTTCTTGGACAGAAACCTTGTTGGTGATGATGTCTAAGCCTTCATAGACCTAAGGGAAAGAAAATGAACATAAGAAAGTCATCTTTTCCATAAAAAACACACTTGATGCATGAACTGTTGTTGTTGTTGTTAAGTGCCATTGAGTCGGGTCCGACCCATAGCGACCCTGTACAGGGTTTCCGAGGGTGTAAATCTTTACGGGAGTAGAAAGCCTCATCTTTCTCCCGTGGAGCGGCTGGTAGTTTCGAACTGCTGACCTTAAGGTTCGCAGCCCGATTCGTAACCACTACGCTACCAGTGACCTACTATTCCTCCCTCCAAACATGTGACTGACCCAAACAATGTACCAGGTCTAACACAGGTACTGAGATCCACATGCCAGATACACAAAACCCAAGAAGACTAGAAGCAAAAGAAAATCCAAGCACTGGTATTTTAAATCAGATAGTAACATCCACTGCAGCATTATTCACAATAGGCAAAAGGTAGAAACAACCTAAATGCCCATCAACAAACAAACAAATAAACAAAATGTGGTACAAACAATGGAATATTATTCTGCCATAAAGTCCTAATCCATGCTACAACACTGATAAAACCTTGAAAACATTATGTTGAGTGAAGTAAGTCACAAAAGAACAAATATGGCACAATCTTACTTATATGAAATAGGCAAATAGAGAGAGACCAACACTTATCAGTCAGAGGTTACCAGAGGTAAAAGGGAAAGGAAAGAGGGAATCATTGCTTAGGAACTCCCAGGATTCTGTGAATGTCTGTGGAATAATTTGGGAAAGTGGCAATGGTTGTGCAACATGATGAAGGTAATCAATGCTACTGAATTAAACATGTAAAAATGGCTGAACTGGCAACTTTTATTACATATATTTTCACACAATTTTTTTGAAAATAAAGAAAAAAAATTTACAGGCTTAAGGCAAGAAGGGTTGCAAATCTATGTCCACATGAGAACTAATTCTGCAAGATTAAAAGGAAGTTCTTCAGACCTGAATTTTAAGCTTTCAAAAATAGGCAGATTGTTTTATTTATCTACTTAAAACAAGTCTCCAGAATGGTTAATGTTTCACATGCTCACAATGCAACCTAAAAATGCTTAGAAATATCTTGGATTTCAATGGCTCTGAAAAGTTTTTCGAATCTGGATAAGGTTGGCTCCAATTGTGAAGAGGTCTAGCTACCAAAATACACATAAAACACACACTTAAACACTTTGAGGAGTCCTGGTGTGGCACTGGACTGCTAACGAATAGGCCAAAGGTTCAAGCCCAGTAACTTCTTGGAGACCCTATATAGGGTCACTATGAGTGGGAACCGACTCAGTGGCACTTAGCAACAACAACAAACACTGTGAAGTCAGAGTTCCCAATTCTGCTGCACTCTAGTAGAAACATGGTGATGTGTCCAATTTACTGTTTTAGGGGGTCAAGCACATACAGTCTAAGTACTCACATGCAATATCCTGTCTGTAAGCTCTTGATCTGCCAATTCAACTAAAAAGTTCAAGCGTATTTTTTCTAAATGCAAGGTCTTAGATGGAGAGCAGATCTGAAAATACTAGTTTGAAAACAGGGATGAATGCTTTGAGATTAAATGCTCTCTCTGTAATCACTGATTCTACAGGGTACTCTGAATGAACAAATAATAAGTTCCTAAGTTCCATAGAGCCCACAAAGATTTTAAAAGCATTTTTTTATCTCACGTTCCCCTTTACTTATATGGGTGTCAAATAAACACACTACAGTATAATGGGTCAGAGGAAGGACGCTGGCGCCAGGCTGCTTCAGATCAATTCCTAGCTCTGCCACTTACTAGTTATTACTACTTGGAGTAGTTTAATTACTTAACCTCTGTGCTTCCATTTTACCTTCGTAAATGGGGATAATAATATCTATCTCATAGAGTGAGAATTAAATGAGTTAATAATACATAAAGCACTTATCTTCTTTTTGTCTAGCATACTGTAAATGCTACATAAAGGTCATTATAGGACTACTATTAGCATTGCTACTACCAGAACATGAAGAAAGGGAGACCATTTTAATGTCACTATTCATCACATTGAGGCCTTTAGGCTCTTAGCTATGACTTTATCTAACCAGCAAAATATAAGCAATCCACAACAAAATAAAACTGCTAAATAGAAAAACAGAGCACAAACAAAAACAGTAATCTAAAGAAAGCCATAGGGGGAAAAAACCAGCTCTGCCTTTAACACATTTAATCTGTGCTTGACAGTAGAATTGCATTCTTACATCTGAATATTGATGGATTCTTAAATCTAGGTTGTTCTTTTCTATGTTTCTTGAACAAGACTTCCCTTCTGCTGTTATAAAAGTGCAGGGAATACCATATACTGGCGTCTTCTACTGTGCAAATTAAGAAAACCTAGGGGGGAAGGAGTCAATCACTGTATGTTCTCCTTTTCCCATAGTTTTTTCTTAGATGCCTTTGTTATGGTTTAGAATTTCAAATGACCAATGTTAAATAACTTAGAAAGAACTTGATTTTGCCAGTCAACTGTTTTTGTACTCTGCTAAGTAATTTTTATTAAAGAGTATTCTCATCTTTAAAACTGAGATTAACATTAAAGAACTGCATAGTTGCAAATGTACAACTATCCTCCACCCAAAGACAAATTTTAAATAGTTCATCAACTTTGGTTATATATTAAGAGGGATCAGACCTTGGAGGGCATCATGGTTGGTAAAGTGGAGGAAGGGTCAGCAAAAAAGAGGAAGACACCCAACCAAATGGACTGACATGCTGGCTACAACCATGGGCTCAAATATAATTGTGAAGATGGCACAGGACTGGGCAGTGTTTTGTCCTGTTGTGCATAAAGTACCAACATGTTCTATCAGAGACTCAAGAAAGCTAGATCCACTTTCATCTTATGGTATAATTTTAGTGACTCTTCTAGCTGCTCCAATGTTATTGAGTTTTAAAAACATATACCTTAGCCTTAAAACCAGGCTGTACGGTGCCTGGCTACCATTACTGAACATTCAGATCAAAGATTCCACAGAGAATTGCTGATCAAAATGGGGAAAATGCACAACAAGATTTTCAAATTCTCATGGAATCCAGAATTTCTGGAGCCATGAAGGGTATAGATGAGCCCCTGAAACTACTGCCCTGAGATAATCTTTAAACTTTAAACCAAAAAAAAAAATCGCCTGAAGTCTTCTTAAAGCCAAATACTAGTTAGGTTTAGCTAGTAAAGAATGTCTGCCTTGAGCACTATGCTCATTCCAGGACTATCTCTATGGGATCAAATGCACAATAGCTAGCACTCAGAAGATGAGATCGGGACCTCAGGGAGCAGTAAGTTTATGTGAGCAGGGGAGAAACAACTTAGAAAAGGAATGTGAGAAGGGTTACACAACTAGAAAAATAGGATCAATGTCACTGAAATGTTCATGAAGAAATGTGAATTCATTCAAGTTTTTTTGCTGGATATAAGCTCAACAAAGACAAAAATAAATAATTTTTTAAAACCACATAAGCAAACTCAAACATAACCCACGAATTAGTGTCACCTTACTTATACTAGAAATTAAGTAAATAAATAAAGTAGCCTGTTGTCAAGAGTGCTACAAAGTAATGAAAACTCCAACAGCCATCAGAAAGTAGATTGTTAATGGTTTAAAGAAAGCAGAGCTCTTGTTCATAAAGTTAAAACTACAACTATAACTCAGAAACTTCCTAAAGATTCAAGACCTTTATTCATCAAAAGACTGTACACCAAAAAAATGAAAAGACAACCTACTGACTGGGATAATACCTTCAGAAACCATTTATTTAATAAGAATCTAATAATCAAAATATATATAAAACTTTGATAACTTAATAAAAAGATAACAAAACTATAAAATGGGCATTTTACCAAAATGATATTCAGATGGTCAACAAACACATGGAAAGATGCTCAGCACCATAAGCTATAAGAAAGTCACAACTCAAAACCAAAATGAGTTACCATTACACTCCCACTAGGATAGGTAAGATTTAAAAAAAAAAAAAAAAAAGAATAAAAGATTTTGGGGAAACTGGAACCCTCAGCCATTGCGGATGGAAATGCAAAATAACACAGCTGCAATGGAAAACAGGGACTCATAACAAATTAAAATGGAACGACTATATGACCCAGCAATTCCACTCCTAGGTATATACCCAAAAGACTTGAAAGCAGAGATTCAAAAACAGACTTGTACACCAGTGTTCACTGCAGCACTATTTACAATAGCAAAAGTAGAAACACAATCTAAAGGCCCATCAAAAGAAAAAAGCATAAATAAGAAGTGTTACATATATGTATAGAGGGGATTGCAATCACTGAGATGAAACAAAGTGTATGATTTGTTAAATGAAGGAACTGATGCTCTTCTCTGTAAATCTTCACTCAGGGCACTAACAACAGCTGATTAATTGCTATCAATAAGTTATGTATGTATAAAAAGCTGAATTGGCAAAAATTGTGTCATAGATAATACAGTGATAACAAAAAGTGTAGCTAGCTGCTAAGGCTGCATATGTATAACCAAACACCTCATAGGATTTGGTCCCTTGGTCAGTTTGTTTAGTGCTGTTAGAGGTTTGTTGTTAGGTGCTATTCAATCGGTTCTGACCCATAGAGACCCTATGCACATGCATTAATTCATCTACAATCATCATTATTCATTGTCCAACTTTCACATGCACATGAGGCTACTGAAAATACCATGGCTTGGGTCAGGCCCCCTTAATGAACCCCGTTTAAAGCTCCTGAAAAGAGCTCTTGTACAGCAGATTTGCCTATTGCAATACGTCGTTTGATCTCGATTGCTGCTTCCACAAGTGTTGATGGTGGATCCAAGCTTCAATCCTTTCCCAATTCATCATTAGAACAGAACAGGGGAACACTGAATGGTTTAAAGTTTGGAAAGGTATGTGCCAGGGTTATATTCTTTTCCCATACTTGTTTAGTCTGTATGCTGAAAAAATAATTTGAGAAACTGGATTATATGAAGAAGAATATGGTTTAGAGGTTTAGGATCATAGTTTTATGGAACATTTCAGTTAGCTGGTCTAATAACATGTTCAGTGTTTCTGTTCTACCTCCAAGTTGGCTACGTAGGGCTTGGAGGTCTTAAAAGCATGCAAGCGACCACCCAAAGCATAACACTTTCTCTACTTGCCTGAAACAGAAGAGAAAAAAGACCACTCAGGAGTAAGAGGAGAATGTGGAACAACTTCTGCCATGAAACCAGAAAACTAGATGGTATCTGGTTATTATTACTGAATCCTGGTCAAAAGAGGGAAAATGCAGAACAGAATTCTCATGGACTCCAGACTTTCTGGGGCCATAGAAGGTGAATGAGCCTTTGAAACTACTGCCCTGAGATAGTCTTTAAGTCTTAAACCAAAAAATCTCCTGATTAGAATTTCAAATTCTTATGGACTCCAGACTTTATGGAGTCATGGAAAGTAGATGAACCTCTGAAACTACTGCCCCAAGATAGTCTTTAAACATTAAACCAAAAATATCTCCTAAATAGAATTTCAAATTCTTTTGGACTCCAGACTTTCTGGAGTCATGGAAGGTGGAAAAACCTCTGAAACTATTGTCTTGAGATCATCTTTAAACCTGAAACCAAAAACATCCCCTGAAGTCATCTTAAAACCAAATCATAGTTTCGTTTAAGTAGTAAACAAGATCTGCCTTGAGCATTTTGTGCTTTTAAGAACTATCTCAATGGGATCGATGGAGCCCCGATGGCACTGTCAGTTAGGCTTTGGACTATTAACCAGATGGTAGGTGATTTCAAACCCACCATCTGCTCTGCAGAAAAGATGAGGCTGTCTACTCCTATAAAGATTTATGGTCTCTGAAACCCTAAAAAGGGTCATTATAAGTCAGAATGAACTCAACTGCAGTGGGTTTGATTTGAGTTTTTATGGGATCAAACTGGGAACAACTGGAAAGATTAGATAAGAACCTTGGGGCCATGAGTTTATGTTAATGAGTGAGGAGAAACAGCAAAGGAAGGCATAAATGGTTGTACAACTTGGAGAAAAGAATCAATTTATAAACATACACCAATTCAACAATTTATACACGTACAATGTCACTAAATTGTATATGCAGAAACTGTTGAATTGGTGTGTGTTTTGCTGTGGACAAATAGGCTTCAAAAGTTCATGGAAAAATTCCACTATTTCTTCATCCCATTTTTCCATGAACTTTTTGAAGTCCCTTTATATATTCTTAACAATAACAAAATATATACAATTTAAAGGAAACAAAAAACTAACTCATGTGAAACTACTAAATCATGGTTACCATTGTAAACGCTCCTATTTGAGTGATTTGCCGACCTTTTTCCTCCTATGCCATTAGAGCAAAAGAAAATGGGTATTAAGATATAGATGATAAGGCTAGAGCAGAGAATGTCCAGCTGATATGAAGTGAGGGGAGATACACAAGAACGCCCATACTTTCATATAGAACCCACTTGACCTAGCTTCAATGACTAGATGATCAGAACTCGACTAGAGGAAGAAAAAAAGTGTAATTCACTACAATTTGATGAACTTATGATATGTTGTTGTTGTTAGGTGCCATCAAGTCAGTACCAACTCAGTGACCTTACGCACAGCAGAACGAAACACTGCCCGATCCTAGGCCTACCTCACTACTCTTGCCACACTTGAGTCCATCGATGCTGCCATTTGGCCAATCCATCTCATCAGGGGTCTTCCTCTCTTTCTTTGACCCTCCACCTTACCAAACATGATGTCCTTCTCCAACAACTTGTCCCTCCTGACAACATGTCCGAGGTATGAGAGACGAAGCTTGGCCATCCTGGCCTCCAAGGAACACTCAGGCTGCACTTCTTTCAGAACGGATCTATTGGTTCTTTTGGCAACCCATGGCACTTTCAGTATTCTCCTCCAGCACCATAACTCAAAGGCATCAATTCTTCTACGTTCTTCCTTATTTACTGTTCAGCTTTCATATGCATATGAGGTTACTGAAAATACCAGTAGCTTAAAATACCAACCAAGAGGGAAGGAATCTACACAGCAAGGATCATTCCCATTCCCTCTGTACACAGGGCTGATAGGGATGGGCAACTTAGATATTGGCTACCTAAAATAGGGGGCTATAAAGGTACACAGTGACTGGTTTACAAGTTTTCAAGAGGGAGTTTAGTTTCAGAGGGTGAGGCGGAAGGTAGAATCTCCACTGAGAGGTTTTTATCTTGTCTAGACAGGGCTGGTGAAAGGAGCTGGGGATAAGACTTTCATGGTTCAATAGTGAGCAACTGTTATGATTACTGATTGCAATTGTTGCAACTATAAAGATAGAGGTCTTGTAGCATAAAGAGGGGAGTGGTTAATCTTACAGTCCAAGAGCGGAGGACCCTGGGACAATCAAGGGAGAGGAACAAGAGCAGAGTGTAGGACCCTATTCAGAGAAGTGGAGAAAATACAGATGGAGGCATAGATGATGACGTGGAGAGTTGGAGTGCCTGGGGACTCTAGAATCATGGAAAGAGAGGGGCTGTGTGCTGGCAGCCAGGGGGTAGGCTTGCAGGGTATGCCCTTATGATGTCTGAATGATTGTATATTCCTGAGTGTTTAAGTGTACATCCAAAAAAAACCACAGAGGGAATAAAAGCAGAGTATTGAATGATGATGATGCATGGAGGGGATTGTAATCATTGCAATGAAACAAAATACGATGGGATGACTGTAAAGCTGGCTGATGTTCTCCCATGTAAACTATGACTCA
This sequence comes from Chrysochloris asiatica, assembly GCF_000296735.1. Classification (NCBI taxonomy): domain Eukaryota; kingdom Metazoa; phylum Chordata; class Mammalia; order Afrosoricida; family Chrysochloridae; genus Chrysochloris; species Chrysochloris asiatica. Next base: position 8,687,488 of record NW_006408624.1, read on the forward strand.
ACTCAATTCACAATAAAAACTTAAATATATATA
>NW_006408624.1:8688420-8702908 GCF_000296735.1 Chrysochloris asiatica
ATGGAGAAAAGATGGAAGTTGTCAAGGACTTCATTCTTCTTGGATCAACTATCAACAGTCATGGAAGCAGCAGTCAGGAAATCAAATGACATATTGCATTAGGCAAATCTGCTGCATAAGACCTTTTTAAAGTGTTGAAGAGCAAAGATGTCAGCTTGAGGACTAAGGTGCGCCTGTCCCAAGCCATGACCCAATCTGACCCAACCTCACATGCATGTGAAAGCTAGACAGTCAATAAGGAAGACTGTAGAAAAACTGTTGCTTTTGAGTTATGGTGTTGGAGGAGAATACTGAAGGTGCCACGGGCTGCCAAAAGAACCAATAGATCCGTTTTGGAAAAAGTGCAGCCAGAGTGCTCCTTGGAGGCCAGGATGGCCAAACTTCGTCTCTCATCCTTCGGACATACTGTCAGGAGGGACGAGTTGCTGGAGAAGGAGATCATGTTTGGTAGGGTGGAGGGTCAGTGAAAAAGAGGAAAACTCCCAGCAAGATGGATTAGCAAAGTAGCAGCATCAATGGGCTCAAGCATGGCAACAATAGTGTGGTTGGCCCAGGATTGAGCAGGGTTTCATTCTGCTGTGCATAAGGTCGCTATGAGTCGGTACCGACTCGATGGCACCTAACAACAACAACAACATGGTATTCTGCAGTCAATTAAGCCAATCATCTTCCTTCACTGTGGGGACTGTGTGCAATGACTACAAACAGCAGCCTCCTTGGTAGCGTAAGTAGCCTATGGCACATGGAGGTAGCCATAAAGGACTCTAGAGACAGCCCTTTCGTATCTTTTCATGCCTCTGACCTCCCTAATCTCTGCTGTGCCTAGCTTATTAGGCTGTGGATGGGTATGTGAAGTACCTGTGGGCAACCCCAGGGTAATGGCTAGGGTCCACATTAGCCAAGCCATCATGTTCATCCACACTAAGGTTCAAAACAAGGCAAGGTCAAGTTCACTGGGCACGAGAGCCACATCTTCAAGAAACATAGCATCCCAAGTTTGATGCTGATGTATTTGAAGATATGGTGGCTTCGAAGCACCTCATCCCAGATGGCTTTGGAGTCAAATCCCCAATCATGGCCCCCTGGACAAGTGACAGGACCTACATTCATGAAGGCCTCAGTAGCACAACTTAGCCTGTCCAGCGCCCACAAATGAATTGAACCTCCTGTGTCTAAAAAAAACAAAAACAAAAGAAGGGGTGGTATTGACTATCTAGACATCTAATGCTAAAATAACTGTCAATGTTTAGGTGCCACAATGGTCTTATGTTTGTGTTTTAGATATATAGAGTTTTAATTTTTGCTGCTGCTGGTGTTGTTAGGTGCCAACGAGTTAGTTCTGACTCAGCAACCCCTATTCATAACAGAACGAAACACTACCCAGTCCTGCACCATCCTCAAGATGGTCATGTTTGCTGCCAATCCAGCTCCTTGGGAATCATCTTCTTTTTCTCTGAACTTCCACTTTTACAATCATTATGTTCTTCTCCAGGGACTGGTCCTTCCTGACCACATGTCCAAAATATGAGAGACGAGGATTTGTCATCCTTGCTCCTAAGGTATATTCTGGCTGTACTTCCAAGTTAGATTTGTTTGTTCTTCTGGCAGTCTATGGTACTTTCAACAGTCTTCTCTAACACCATAATTCAAATGTATCAATTATTCTACAGCACTGCTTACTCACTGTTCAACTTTCATATACATGTGAGGCAAATAAAAACACCATGATTGGTCAGGCGCACCTCCGTCCTCAATGTAACATCTTTGTTATTGAATACATTAAAGAGGTCTTTTGAAGATTTGCTACTGCAATACACATTGTTTGATTTCTTGACTGCTGTTTCCATAAGCATTGATTGTGAAGCCTTAACTTTTAGGTTATCCAAAAGGATTAATGAAATCTACAAATCTAACATAAGATGCAAATAAGACATTTTATGGGTGACTTGTCAAAACAGAACCAATGGAAATAAAAAGAATAACAATACTATGAAAAATTGTACACCCACTAATTTGAAAACCCAGAAGAAATGGACAAATTTCTAGAAACACATTGCCTACTACACTAACACAAACTGAAGTAGAAAACTTGAATAGACCTATGACAAAAGAAGGAGTCCCAGTGTGGCACTGTGGGATAAACACTGGACGACAAGGTTGGTTTGGACAGAAGGGTCAATGGTTCAAACTCACCAGTAGCTCCTCGTAAACCCTATACTGGGTCACCGTTGAGTCAGACCTGACACCAAGGCAATTAATAACGTAACAAAGAAGAAACTGATCAAGTTATCAGAAAAACTCCCAACAGTTAGAAGTCCAGACCCAGATGGCTTTACTGGTAAATTCTACCAAACATTCAAAGAAGAGTTGACACCAATTCTACTTAAACTAGTATAGAATATAGGAAATAATCGAAAACTTCCAAATTCATTTTATGAAGCAAGCATAACCCTGACACAAAAACCAGGCAAAGACATACAAGGTCGCTATGAGTAGGAACAGACTCAACGGCACTTAACAACAACAACATACAAAACCCGGTGTGGTGCTGTAGAATAAGCACTGGACTACCAAACACAAGGTTGACAGCTCAAATCCACCAGCTGCTCCTCAAAAACTGTTAGGGTCACTATGAGTGGGCTTGACAGCACTTAACAACAACAACAACAAAACAACAACAGCCAACATGAAGAAAAACACCCTTGTCAATGGGGACCAGTCAAGGATGTTCTTTATCACTATTGCTATTTAATAAGTGCTTAATCATAATGACAAGGAAAGAAAGGGAAATTAAAGGCTCCACATTGGCAACGAAAAAGTACAACTCTATTTGTAAATGATACAATCCTATATATAGAAAAATCCCAAAGACTCAGGAGGAAAATTATTAGAACTCACTGAAAGACTCATCGAAGTGGCTTTGGTCATCATACAAAAATCAGTTGGACTCCTTTACGTTAATAAAGAGAACCCTGAAAAGGAAATCAGAAACAATACCATTTACAACAGCTACCCAAAAGATTAAGACATTGGCTACCTAAAATGGGGGTGCTATGAAGTGACTGGCTTACAAGTTTTCAAGAGGGAGTTTAGTTTCAGAGGGTGCAGGGGAAGGTAGAATCTCCACTGAGAGGTTTTCATCTTGTCTAGACAGGGCTGGTGAAAGGAGATGTGGATAAGATTCTTATGGTTCAATAATGAGTAACTGTTATCAGGACTGATTGCAATTGCGATTGCTGCAACTATAAAGATAGAGATTTTGTAGCAAAAGAGGGAGTGGTTGATCTTGCAGTCCAGGAGCAGAGGACCCTGGGACCATCAAGGGAGAAGGGCAGAGTGTGGGACCCTATCCAGAGAAGTAGCAACACCAGAGATGGAGCAGCTGGGGACTCTAGACTCATGGAAGGAGAGGGACTGTATGCTGGGGAGTCACTTCCGACCCATAGGACCCTGTATAGGGTTTCCAAGGAGCAACTGGTGAGCTTGAACCACTGACCCTGCGATTCAAACCCACTTTGCAGTCCAGCACCTTAACCGACAGCACCACACCAGAACTGGAGAGATGCAAATCAAACAATGAGATTATCGACTTAACCTGGCATTAAAAGCAAAGTTAAAAAATCAATAGAAAACAACAAATGCTGGTGAGTGTATGGAGAGACTAGGACCATCCCACACTGTTGATGGGACTGTGGAATGGTGCAACCACTGTGGAAAACTATATGGCACTTTATCAAAAACTTGGAAATAGAAATACTGTGTTGTTGTGTGTGGTAGAGTTGCTTCCGACTCACAGTGACCCTGAATAGGGTTTCTGAAAGCAACTGATGGGTTTGAACTACTGACCCTCAGGTTACCAGTCCAGTGCTTATCCTACAGTGCCACACCAGAGTTCCAGTTGGTATACAATACAAGAGCAGTAGTGACTATATATGCGCATCCATGTTCACTGCAGCACTATTTACAAATAGCAAAAAGATGGAGACAGCCTAAATGTCCATCAACAAAAGAATGTTAAACTTTGATACATACATACAAACAATAGAAAACTACACAATGCTGATGAATAACAATGAATCTACTAAACACCTCATAAGATGGAAGAACCTGGAGGACATTATGCTGAGTAAAATTAGTCAATCACTAAAGGACAAATATTCTGAAACTACTATTGTAAAAAAATCAAGAATAGGTTTTCATGCTAAAAGAAACATTCTTGGATGGTTACGAAGTGTGCCCTGGAGGAAATGGAGAGTACATTACTGGCTTGAGGGAAGACATGTGTTAACTTGGGAGATAGGGAAGGCAATTGAAAAAAAAAGACAGAGGGGAGTGTTTAAGCACAATGAGAAACTGGAGAATATCAGCAATGAAATAAACTTTTCAAAACTAGTAGAAGGACTCACAATGCCCTACACTTCTTGAAGTGAATTGTGGTTACACAGGTATTTTTAGATTTTTATAATCTATTTAACTATACAGTTATAAATTGCAAATTTTTATGAGTCTAAATCGACTCAACTGCAACTACATCAATTATAATAATCTTTATAAAAATTAGATCTCACAGCTTAAAAAGCCAAAACAGCAGTATTTTATACATATGCACTAAGGATATCTAAATAAACCTAGAAACCAATAAATTTTGTAAATGTCACATTTGGCCCAGGTTTAGGTGACATTCATATTGTAAATGCCACAATCAGACTTACAGGAGGGGCCTTCAAAAAGTTCTTGAAAAAATGGAATTAAAAAGTAATGGAATTTTCCCGCAAACTTTCTGAAACCAACTCCTAATTTTATTACATTCCTAGAAAACATTGTTCCACCAGGGCAAGTAAGGTTTATAGCTGACTGGCTTACATTTTCCCTCTTTTCCAGCCTCAAATTACAGTTCCAGTATGACTCTACCTATAGAACTGGGCACAGAACAGTCAGCACTGAGTGCTAGGAACAGAGCTAAAAGGATTTGTGTCATCTTTTACAAGTAGCATGATACACTCTGCTCTATTTCCCAGAGTCCCAAAGGACAACTGTGATCTATGTACACAGAAATTAATTTGGATAAAATGTTCCTCTCTGTATAAATCAGATCTTTTGCTAAGGGAATTCTGCCCCCTTATGAAGTCTGATGATTGAAATGCTCTGAAACATTACAGGTTTAACCCATAAGTAACTTACCTCAGCAAACATCTGCTGAAAGTCTATTCTGTGCCAGGTACTCTGCAAGATGTTCGGCATACAGAGAAGATTGATAAAGGGTCCCTATCCTCAAGTAATTCAAGTTAGCATGAATAGATATAGCTAAAATGGAAGGTTGTTGTCGTTAGATGCCATCCAGTCGGTACCTACTCATAGCAACCAGATGCACAACAGAACAAAACACTACTGGAGCCTGCACCAACCTCACAACTGTTGTTCCACTTGAGCCCAATACTGCTGCCACTGTGCCAATCCATCTCCTTAGGAGGTCTTACTTTTTTTCTCCAACCTTCCACTTCACAAAGCATGACGTACTTCTCCAGGGACTGGTCCCTTCTGACTATATGTCCGAATTATGAGAGACGAAGTCTGGCTCTCCTGGATATCAGAAGATACTCTGAAACTTGCTTTCCAGCATATAGATGCTAAAGCAAATGGAAGAACTGAGGTAAAAGAGCTGAATATAAAATTTCAGAAGGCAGTTTGAGAAGACAAAGTCAAACATTATAACGAAATGTGCAAAGACCTGGAGTTAGAAAACCAAAAGGGAAGAACATGCTCAGCGTTCCTCAAACTGAGGGAGCTAAAGAAAAAATTGAAGGCTCAACTTGCAGTACTGAAAGATTCTCTGGGCAAAACACTGAATAATGTGGAAAGCATCAAAAGAAGATGGAAGGAATACACAGAGTGTACCAAAAAGAAATGGTCAATGTTCAACCACTTCAAGAGGTACCATATGATCAAGAGCCAATGGTCCAGAAGGAAGAAGTCCAAGGTACATTGTAGGCATTGGCAAAAGAACAAAGTTCCAGGAATTGATAGAATACAAACTGAAATCTTTCAACAAACTGATGCATCACTAGAAGCATTCACTCATCTATGCCAAGAAATTCGGAAGAAAATGGCAGGAGATAACTGATAAAGTCATTTATAAGAGACCTATTAATGTCTGACTGTGCATTCTTTAAGTATCATAATCATTAAACATTGATTATACATCGAACTACAGAGAAATATACCTCTTAATCTCACTTCTGTTGAAGGTTTATTTCCATAATGAAGACATTTTGGGAAAAGACCACAAGACTGAAATAATTTGAAATCTGCAAACCAACAGAGCTGAAGTGCCCAGAGGAGCTAATAATAAAGGTGAGAGAAATCTACAACAGAGACCTAAAGAAAACCAGCAGAATCTAAAGCAGGGTTCTCAACTGAAATGATTATGGTAATTGGAACATGTGTCAATATCCAAAAACACTGAAGGTGTGCACTCCTGAAATTTAGTGAGTGGAGGCCAAGGATGCAGCAAAACATCCTACAATACACAGAACAGCCCCATCCCCACACAAATAATTATCCTGCCCAAACATGACAATAATCTTGAGTCTGAGAAACTTGGACAGAAAGAAATTTCCCCTCACAGAAAGTCCAAAAATTTTTAAGTGCACAACAAAAGATCATGTTCATTCAAAATTCCAATCCTTTGTGGTGACCATGTTGTGGAGGATGTGAACTATTGGTATCTGGGGTACTGAAGTAGACCCTGAATTCTGTCCTGAGTGCTGGTTGGCAGATGGTTAGAATGGCCCAACACAGAAGTCAGCCAGTAAGAGGAAAAGCTGGCGCCTGCTCAGATTCCTTCTCCCAAGTTAGCTTCTCCTCTTGAGTTCATTTATTTATCAATCCAAATTAGATACTGAAGTCTTTCTATCATTTTCTTGATTCTGCATTATATTGTATATATTATATTGTATATATATATATTATATATAAAAACCACAACCTTGGTTTCATAAAACCATTTAACTTCTCTGCAAATGGAAGAAATGATGAGGTAAAGAACTGAAAAGAAGATTTCAAAGGGCAGCTCAAGAAGACAAAGTAAAGAAGTATTATAATGAAATGTGCAAAGATCTGGAGTTGGAAATCCACAAGGGAAGACATGCTTGGCATTTCTCAAGCTGAAAGAACTAAAGAAAAAAGTGAGGCCTTACATTGTAATACTGAAGGAGTCTATGAGTAAAATACAGACTGAGGAAGAAGGAATACAGAGTCATTCTACCAAAAGAATTGGTCGATGCTCAACCATTTCAGAAGGTGACAGATGATCAAGAACCAACAGTACTGAAGGACAGCATTCAAGCTGCACCAAAGGCACTAGTGAAAGACAAGGCTCCAAGAATTGACTGAATACCAAATTGAGAAGTTTCAATAAACAGATGCAATGGCAGAAGTGCTCAATCAACTCTGTAAGACAGCTACGCAGCCGGCCAACTGAAAGAGATCCATATTTGTGTCCACTGCAAAGAATATGAAATTATCGAATATCATCATCAATATCACACGCAAGTAAAATTTTGCTGACACTAATTAAAGAACAGTTACAGCTGTACACAGACTGGGAATTTCCAAAAATTCAAGAGGACCTGGAAAGAGGGATATCATTGTTGATGAATGATGGATCTTAGTTGAAAGCAGAGAATATCAGAAAGATGTTCAGTGTTTTGCTTTGTTTTTAACTGACTATGCATAGGAATTTGACTGTGTGAATCATAACAAATTACAGATAGCATTGTGAAGACTTGGAATTCCAGAACACTTCATTGCGCTCATGAGGAACCTGCATATCGACAGGTTCCTCGTGAACATAGGCAGTTGTTTGAATAGGGATATTGCATGGTTTAAAATCAGGAAAGGTGTGCATTAGTGTTGTATTGTTTCATCGGACTTATTCCATCTGTATGCTGAGCAATAATCTAAGAAGAATGGGGCATAATAATTGGAGTAAGACTCATTAACAACCTATGATATGCAGATCACATAGCCTTTCTGAAAGTGAAGAGCCCTGAAGTACTTAATGATACAGATCAAAGACCACAGCCTTCAGTATGGATTACACTACAACAAAAGAAAACAAAAACCCTCACAACCAGACTGTTGCAGACCGTGTGTAGACTATACAGGCCGCAGGCTCTGAGGAACAAATGAGGCCACTGGCAGTCAACAGAACCCCTATGTCGAGACCGGTCCCCGACACCAGACCAAGAAGCAGACTAATGATAAACGGAGAAAATATTAAAGTTTCCAAAGATTTTATTTTACTTGGATCTACAATCAACACCCAAGGAAACAGCAGTCAAGAACTGATGCATATGGTGTTGGTGAGAAATACTGACTATACCAAGGATTGTCTGATGAACAAACAAATCTGTCCTGGAAGAAATACAGTCAGAATGCTCCTTAGAAGTGAGGATCCTGCTATCAGGAGGGTCAAGCCCCTGAAGAAGGCCATCATGCTTGATAACACAGTGGGTCTGCAAAAAAAGGGAAGATGAGATGGACTGACAATGTGGTTCCAACAATGGGCTCAAACTTAGGAGCTGCTGTGAGGATGGCCTCACTATTGTGCATGAGTCACTACGAGTCAAAACTAATCTGACGACACCTAACTACCACTGTCTTTGCTGGCTGCCCCGCTGCTCCGTGCAGAGCTCATTCACTTCAGTTACTAAGAGGAGCCCTGGCAGTGGCAGGGGTTAAGCATTTGTCTGCTAACCAGTCAGCAGCTTGACTCTATGAGCCACTCCAGGGAAGAAAACAGAGACCACCTACCACCATAAACATTCATTTACAGCCTCAGAAACCCTATAGGGCAGTACTACTCTGTCCTACAGGACTACCAAGAGTCAGAATTACCTGATGACAGTGAGTTGGTGATCAATAATGAACCCTGACTGTCAAATACAAGCACACTTTGTTTTATTGTGCTTTGCTCAATTCCATTTTGCAGACAATGCGTTTTTTACAAATTAAAGGTTTATAGCAAACCAGTGTTGAGCCAGTCTGTGGCACCATTTTTCCAATGCATGTGCTCACTTTGTGTCTGTCACATTTTGGTAATTTTTCAAAATTTTCATAATGCTATTGCACACTTAATTAGACTACTAACAACAACAACAACCAAACTCACTGCCATCAAGTCGATTCTGACTCAAAGCAACCCTATACAGGGTTTCCAAGACTATAAAAATCTTTACGGGAGCAGAAAGTCTCATCTTTCTCCTGTGAAGCTACTTGATGGGTTTGAAGCTCTGATCTAGTAATAGTAGTCCAATGCTTATCCTGTAGCATCACCAACGATTCTTTAATAGATAGACTACCCAAACACCAATCTCACTACCATGGAGTTGATTCCAACTCATAGAGGCACAGTATAGTATTTCTGAGGCTATAAATCTTAATGTGAGCATAAAGTCTCATCTTTCTCCAACAGAGCAGCCGATGGCTTTAAACTTTGGGTCTTGCAGTCATAAGTCTAGTGCTTATTCTACAGAACCACTGGAGTCCCTTTAATAAACTGACTATAATAATATGCAAACATAACTTTTATATATGCAGAGAAACCAAGAAATTCATGTGGCTTGCTTTTCTGCAATATTTGAGGTGGTCTGGAATTAAACCTGCAGTGTCCGAGGTATGCCTGTATAACATTTTTCTCAAAGCCAAGTAATGGAAAAAGCATTTATCTGAAACAAGTGAGCTCTCCCCGTTTCATAGACCATTATCCTCTGCTGCTACTTCCTATCTCACTGGCTCTTCCTCAGTTTTTTCTTTACTAAAGCCAGGCACAGATCTATTAACATCTGCCATACCATATACCCACCATTTGCTTACTCTGGTGATATAAGTTTACTCTGGGTGACATCGTTGGCTTCTAGGACCATTTTTATGCTGATAACTCCCCAAATTCATATCTGCAATCTAGTTATCTTTTCTGGGTACCAGACTTACATATTCAACCATCTAGTGAACATCTCCATCATCACTGAGCATTAGTATAATACAGTGAAGTGGTTACTAGGAAGGATACAGGATCCAGATGGCTGACTGTACCACTTATTAGTTAAAAGTAATTTTGGGCATATTATTCTAATTTCTCTGTGCCTCCGATTCCTCATTTAAAGTGGGGATAATCTTAAATTGAACCTCAAAGAGTTATTGTAAAGGTTAAATGACTAACACATGCAAAGCATATGGAATAGGGTTTGACATATAGATAAAAAAACGAAAAACAAATCCACTATTGTCAAGTCAACCTATACCGATTCATAGTGACCCTATCTAACAGAGTAGAATATAGGGTTTCTGAAGCTATAACTCTATCTGGGAAGAGACAACCTCATCTTTCTCCTGCAGAGGGGCTGGTGGATATGAACCACGGACCATTTGGTTAGTACCCCAATGTCTGACCCACTGGGCCCCCAGGGCTCCTGCTGCTCTGTAGGAAGTGACTATTAAATGTTAGCTGTCATCATCATCATCACCAACCCAAACAAGTACCTAAAACCAGATGTGCCCAAATCTGGTAATGTTCTAGAATTCTTTCTCTCTCTCACCCCTTCCTTCTCTCTTACTGCCCATTTCCAATTTATCCCAGGTTCTGTCTATACTAGTACCTTAAATGATCTCAAAGCTCACTGTCACCCATTACATCAATTGAAGGCCTACTGACTTCTCAATTTGACTATTTAAACTGTTTCCTCAATGATCTTCCAATGTTGTATGCCATCAAGTTGATTCCAACTCAGAGATTCCTCTAATTTATGTCCACACTACAGCCAGAGATCTGGAATGAATATCTGATCTCATTCAGCCATATACTCATTAAGCATCACTCCATAAGGAAGCCTTTCCTGAAAGTGGGGGAAAAACAGCAATGAAGTTGCGAGCTAAGTCCAACCACGTTCAATAGACTCCTGTGAACCCGGGTTGAGACCTGGATGGCCAGCAGTATGGCAAAACCTGGGGACTCCTGGGCACAGAGACAGTGACATGGTCACAGAGGACTAGAGTGGAGAGTGAAGCGTCCAGCTGATATGAAGTGAGGGGAGATGTACAAGAACACTCATACTTGCGGATACTACCCACTTGACCTGGCTTCAATGGCTGAATGATCAGAACTCAACTAGAAGAAGAAAGAAGAAAAAAAAAGAGTAATTCGCTACAATTTGATGAACTTGACCTATACTTATGGATGTAGGAGCTCAAAAGAAGAAACAAATCTTTACAGTGAGGATCATTCCCACCCCCTCGGTACACAGGGTTGACAGAGATGGGCAATTTGGACATTGGCTACCCAAAATGGGGAGGGAGGGGCTACAAAAGCAAGAACTGCCTGGCTTACAAGCTTTCAAGAGGGAACCTAGTTCCAGAGGGTACCAGGGAAGGTAGAATCTCCACTGAGTGGTTTCCAATCTGTCTGGATGGGGGTGATGAAAGAAGATGGGGATAAGACTCTTGTGGTACAATAGTGAATACTTGCTATCAGTACTGACTGTGAGGGTCAGAAATGTAAAAGTAGATGTTTTGTAACAAAAGGAGGGGAGTAGTTTACTTTGCAGTCCAGGAGCGGAGGTCCCTGGGACCATCAAGGGAGAAGAGCGGAGAGCGGGACCCTACACAGAGAAACAACACCACCAGAGATGGAGGCAGAGACTATGACGTGGAGAGATGGAGTGGCTGGGGACTCTGGACTCAGGGAGGGAGAAGGTCTGTGTGCTGACGGCCGGGGTTAGGCTTGTGGGGTGTACCCTTTGGTTGTTTGATGATGCATGGAGGGGACTGTAATCATTGCAATGAAACAAAATACGATAGGATGAACGTAAAGCTGGTGTTCTCCCATGTAAACTATCACATAATTCACAATAAAAAGTTTTTTAAAAAAGGAAGACTAGAGTTACAAGAAGAAGAAAAAAGCCTTCCCTGAGACCTCTCCCAATTCTTCCCCCTTATCGATGCTTGCCCTCTGAGTTCCCTCCCATAACACTTTGTTTATCATAACACTTCTTATACACAACTCTAAAATATTTGTCTCCCTCACTAGACTGCAAGCTCTGAGGAAAAAAAATGTATATTTTATCTCTAGTCCCAGCACTGCACCTAATACATAAAAAATATTAACTGAATCTTCTCTATGCAATACAGAGTACCAGACCCTACGCTAAGTGGTTTCACAGGCCATGAGGTCATTTTATCCTCATTTTACCAATGAGGAAATTAAAACTCTGATAGAAGCACTAGGTTATCTGCCCAGTGTCACAAAGCTAGTCAGTGGCAGAGACAAACTTTGAAACCATGTCTTCTGACTCCACAGTTAGTGTTCTTTTCCCACTGTGTTGCTGCTGATCCCTGTTCTACACAAATCAGCTTTGTGATGTTGGGAAGTCACTTTTTCTCCAGGAACCTCAAGTTCCTCTTGGTTAATATCACTTCCAGCTCCCAGTTACAATAGCCTAAGCTTAGAATAGGAGAATTTACCATTTAAAAAAAAATTTTTTAAGGATGTTGGCACTCAGCAGAAAGTCCATTTTTCTTGAGTTAAAATTCAACTAAAGGGATGTTAATTAGTAGAAAAAAGATTAGTCTTTTGGTTAACTTTTCATTCATAGTAAAAAGAAATTAATATATATTTTTTTAACTTTACTAATGAATGAGCTATACCCAAGAACAACATCACAGCAGGGAATTACTCCTTTGAGCTTTGTTCAGCAGAAATTCAACCGTAGACACACTGGACAGATTAAGATACTGAGAAAGTGGGAGAACCTGTATCAGACCTGTTCAGTCAGTCTGGAGAGGGAGGAGGTTTGGAACTGACAGTGCAGATCTTGGTTTTTATTCTTCCTACAGCTGTCTCTCTATTTAGAGAGAAAGGGGCTGGAATCATGTAAGGCCACACTTCTCAAATTGAGACGTGCACAGCAGGTATGTGATGCATTCTTCCAGAGAATCAATCTTACTAAGTGGTGCAAAAATTTGAAACATTCTTACATTTAAACAAATATAGATAGATTAGGGCAGAGAACGCAAAATTGGCGCATACTTTTAAGTTACAATATGAAACACTTTGCAATGCAGAGTTGATGCAGTGGCTGCTTGGAAGTCTATCTGCAAATAATGAAGAAGAATGAGTATAAAGGAAACTCAAGGATTAACCATGAAGTGCCACCCCCTGAATTTTGCTCTTGAAAATAGGTACTGAGGCTCAAGAGCTCTCTTGATCCCATCATTGGCTGGTAGTAGCAACAGAACTAAAGCCTGGATGCTCTGTCTATAACATAAACTGTTTCTGCTGCCTCTTACCAGCAGAATTTTTATTCCCATTTGACTCTGGTCTGTTTGCTTGCCTGAAGTAATGAATTCCTATCCAGGTAATTAAAATTCCAGAAACTGAGGAGAAGACAGCTACCAGATACTGAACTCCTCTCCAAGAGCCTCAAGAGCTAGCATGATATAAAGCTCAAACTATACACACAACAATGGTATGGGACTAAAACAAAGGGGCAGAAACCAAAGGGCTCATCTCGCGGAAAAACTGAAATTAATAGTAAAATGTCCATTCTGTGGCTGTCTTGATAGCCTCAAGACTGGCCCATGTAAAATGGTGGCACTTACCAAATCGTTCAGCAGCTGTGGAACACTTTGGTGGTTCATCAGTTAAATGTAGAATTAATTCTGATGTGTCCAGTAATTCCACTCCTAGGAATATACCCCAAAGAACTGAAAGCAAGTACTTACACAATACATGCACACATACATTCTTAGCAACATTAATCTCAATAGCCTAATGGTAAAACAACCGCAATGTTCATCAGTGAATGAATGGGTAAACAAATTGTGGGACATCCACACACTGAAATATTATTTAACCGAAAAAGAAATGCAAAGGGGGGAATAATATTACGATGCTAGCCTGTCTTTTGAATCTTGGTTTTCCATGCATATAATATAAAATAGACAATGGAGGGGGAAAGAAAGGAATAGCCAGAAATATCACCATAGAAAACTTGTAAGTCCGTCTTCTGCCTATAACTGATTGGAATACCTAAAATGGGGCTACAACATGCCCAGTGAAGGAGGCTTCCTGAGGAGCCTCTGCATTACATAAGACTATAGGTGGAAGCCTGAACCACATCCAGATCTACAGAGATGGGAAATTTCCACTTGAAAGCAGACCAACCTGGCGCAGCTCGAAAAACAGAAGATACTTGAAGAAAGAACTACAGGAAGAATACAAAACAATAGAGGCAGACCAACTGTTACTATAAGAACAAGCAAGTTGCTTGCCCAGGAGACATCAAAGCAAGTGGTAGGGACCCCTCAGTGCAAATCCTCTTCCAAGACTAAGACTCAATGGGAATACACAGTCTGATTGGTGACCATGCTCGCCACCCATAAGGGGAAGTGAGGGAAAAATAGCAATGAAGCAAAAAGCTAAGCCCTACAA
>NW_006408624.1:8703766-8735360 GCF_000296735.1 Chrysochloris asiatica
GAGGGGTGGGCAAGCTTGCAGGGTATACCCTTTGGTTGGCTGATGATGCATGAATGGGATTGTAACTATGGCAATGAAACGATATATGATAGAATGAATGTAAAACCATCGTTCTCCCATGTAAACTGTCACATAATTCACAATAAAACATTTATTAAAAAAACAAAATAAAATAAAAATAAATGAAGTCCTAATACTAATGTAAAGAAAGAAGCCAGACATAAAAGGTCACACAGTATATGATTCCATTTATATAAACATCCAGAATAGGTACATCTAGAGACAGAAAGCAGATTGGTAGATGCCAGGGACTAGTGGGAGGGAAAATGGGGAGTAATTATTTAATGGGTATTGTTGTTAGGTGCTGTCAGGTCAATTCCAACTCATAGTGACCTTATGCACAACAGAACAAAATACTGCCCAGTCCTGTGAAATCCTCACAATTGTTGTTACAATTGTTTTCCCAGAGCAAACGTTTGTGCTCATTGCTGCTGCCACCACATCTATCCAGCTCATTGACGGTCCTCGGTCCTCCTCTCCTTCACTGACTCTCAACCTCACTAAGCACACTGTCTTTCTCCAAAGACTGGTTTCTCTTGACAACACGTCCAAGGCATGAGAGAAGAAATCTTACCATCCTGGCTTCTAAGTAGCATTCTGGCCGTACTTCTTCAAAAAGAAACCTGTTTGTTCTTCTGGCAGTCCATGGTACTTTTAATATTTTTCTCCAACACAATTCAACTGCATAGATTCTGCCCTATTTACTGTCCACCTTTCACATGCATATGAGGCAACTGAAAATTCTATGGCTTGGGACAGGTGCACCCTATTCCTCAAACTTGAACACTTCTAAAAAATCTTTTGCAGCAGAACTGTCTAATGCAGTATGTTTGGAAATAGATAGAGGTGGTAACTGAACAACATGTCACTGAAATGTTCACTTTGAAATGGAAAATTTGTATGTGAATATTATTCACCTCAATCAAACAATCTTAAAAAGCCCTTAGAGAATGTGTGTGTGTGTGTGATGTGTATATTCTCTCATCCAACAATCTCCTCCTAGGAATTTACCCTGAAGAATCACACAAGGGCAAAAGAATACATGCGAAAATTGTTCATCTCTACCTCATTTATGTTGTTGTTAAGTGCCATCAAGTTGGTTCCGACCCATAGCGACCCTGTATAGGGTTTCCGAGGAGTGGCTGGTGAGCTTGAACTGCCGACCTCAGAGTTCAAACGGCTTTGCAGTCTGCTGCATTAACCCACAGCACCACACCAGGACTCCACCACATTTATAATGGAAAGTAATAAAATACTCTGAATGTCCTTCAGTATAAACCTGGTTAAGTAAATTATGAAACACCTATAAAATGGAATACTATATGATTCATCTATAAAATGAATATAACATAGGGACTATAAACAATAATGTAGGAAGCTGGAAAACTCCACCACCCAATTTCAAAACTTACTATAAAGTTACATTAATCAAAACACTGTGATATTATTGATGTAAGAAGAGACATAAATCATGCAACAGACTACAGATCGCAGTAATAGATCTATACAGTCAACTACTTTTTGACAAAGGTACAAAGGCAACTAAATGAAGAAAAGATAGTCTTTTCAAAAACAGTGCTGATACAATTAGAAGTCCATACATACATAACTCACATCTGATACAAAGACTAATTAATATAGATACAAATGTCAAGTACAGACCTATAATTTTTTTTTTTTTAAAAAAAGGAAAATCTACAAGACATTGGGTTACCCAGAATATGTAAAGAACACTTTAAACAAAAGAAAACACATACACACATTCTCCAAAAAATGAGCAGACATACATAAAAGATTTACAGATGGTAAATAAGCATATGAAAAGATACATTGTTTATTATCAGGGACAAGTAAATTAAAACCACTATGAGATATCAAGAAATACCTATTTATAATTGCTTAAAAAAATTTTTTTTTAAAACAATACAAAATGCTGGGAAAAAAATGTTGTTTTGTGTCTTCAAGTCAGTTCCAGCTCATAGCAACCCTATGCACAATCAGAACTTTGCACCATTCTCAGAATCACTAAACTTGAACCCATTGCTGCTGCCAATGTGTCCATCCACTTGGTTGGGGGCCTTCCTCTTTTTTACTGACCTTCCACTTTACCACACATGATGTCAATGGGTCCCTCCTGATAATATGTTCAAAGTAAGAGAGACAAAGTATTGCCACCCTGGCTTCTAAGCCGCATTCTGGCTGTACTCCTTCCAACACAAATTTGTTTGCTCTGCTGGCAGTCCAAGGTACTTCTAATATTCTTCTCTAACACTAACTCAAATGCATCAATTCTCCTATGGTTTTACTTATTCATTGCCCAATTTTTACATGCATGTGAGGTTATTGAAAATACCATGGCTTGGGTCAGGTCCACTCAAGTCCTCAAACTGGTATCTTTGCTCTTAAATACATTAGAAGTCTTGTGCAGCAGATTTTTCTATTTCTATAAGTCCTTTGATTTCTTGACTACAGCTTCCATGACTGTTGACAGTTGATCCAAGCAAAAGAAGTCTTTGACAACTTCAATCTTTTCTCCATATTTATAGGTCCAGTGGTAAGGATTTTGCTTTCTTTACATTGAAGTGCTGTGGTCTTTGATCTTCATCAGTATTTTAAGTTCCTCTTCCCTTTCAGCAAGCAAAGTTTTATCATCTGCATATTGCAGGGTTTTAATAAGACTTTCTCTAATACTGATACCATATTCTTCTTCAAATAATCCAGCTTCTCAAATTATTTGCTCAGCATGCAGATTGGATAAATATGGTGGAAGAATACAACATTGGCACATGCCTTTCCTGATTTTAAACCATTCAGTGGACTCTTGTTTTGTTCAAATGACTGCATCTTGGTCTATGTAAAGGTTCCTCATGAGCACTGCTAAATGTTCTGGAATACCCATTCAACACAATGTTGTCCATATCTTGTCATGATTCACATAGTCGAAAGCCTTTGCACAGTCAATAAAGCTCAGATAAACATCTTTCTGGTATTCTCTGCTTTTAGCCAAGATCCATCTGACATCAGCGATAAAATCCCTCTTTCCACATCCTAATCTGAATCCAACTTGACCTCTGGCAGTTCCCTGTCAATGTACTGCTGCAGCCATTTTTAAATTATCTTCAGCAAAATTGTACTTGCACGTGATATTAATGATATTGTACAATAATTTCAGCATTTCACTGGCTCACCGCTCTTTGGAATGGACATAAATGTGAATCTCTTCCAATCAGTTGGCCAGGTAGCTGTCTTCCACATTTTGGCATAAATGAGTGAGTACCTCCAGTGCTGCAACAGTTTGTGGAAAGATTGCCATTTTTATTTCACCAATTCCTTGTTCTTTGCCAACACCTTCACAGCACACCTTGGATTTCTTGCTTCAATACCACTGGCTCTTGATCACATGCTACCTCTTGAAATGGCTGGACAATGTTCATTTCATTTTGATACAGTGACTCTGTGTATTCCTTCCATCTTCTTTGGATGCTTTGAGCATCATTTAACGTTTTGCCCATAGAATTCTTCAATATTGCAAATCGAGGCTTCAATTTTATCTTTAGTTCTTTCAACTTTAGAAACATTGAGTATGTTCTTCTCTTCTGGGTTACTAACTCCAGGTCTTTGCACATTTCACTATAATATTTGCCTCTATCTTCTCGAGCTGCCTTTCCAAATTTTCTGTTCAGCTCTGTTACCTCCTTATGACTTCTATTTGCTTTATAAAACATCTCTACACTAGACAAGTTTCAGTCTCTTGACAACCATTTTGTTCTTTTCCTTTTTATGACCTTTTGCTTTCTTTCTGTATGGTGTTCTTGATGTCATCCCACAACTCTTTTGGTCTTCAGTCTTTAGTGTCTAATGCATCGTATTTGTCCTTCAGATGATCTCTAAATTCAGGTGTAATATACTCAAGGTCATATTTTGGCTCTCGGGGTCTTGTTTTAATTTTCTTTAGCTTCAGCCTTAGTTTGTATACGAGAATTGATGGTCTGTTCCACAGTCTGCCCCTGGCCTTGCTTTGGCTGATGATATGGAGCTTTTCCACTGTCTGTTTCCACAGATGTAGTCAATCTGATTTCTGTGTATTTCATCTGATAAGGTCATGAGTACAGTCATCTTTTATGTTGTTTAAAAAATATATTTGCATGGAAGAAGTTACTGATCTTGCAAAATTCTATCATACAGTCTCCAGTACCATTTCTATCATCAAGGCCATATTTTGCAACTGATTCTTCTTCGTTTCTAACCTTTGCATTCCAATCGCCAGTAATTATCAATACATCTTGACTGCATGTTTGATCAATTTCAAACTGAAGATTTGTTTTATTGTTGTTAAGTGTCACTGAGTCGGTTCCAACCCATAGTGACCCTATATAGGGTTTCCAGTGAGCTTGAACTGCCGACCTTGCAGTTCAAATGGCTTTGCAATCTGGCACATTAATCCACAGCACCACACCAGGACTCCAAAGTTGGTAGAATTCTTCAATTTCATCACCATTGGTTTTAGTGGTTGGTTCACAAATTTGAACAACAGTGGTATTAACTGGTCTTCCTTGCAGGTGTATGGATATTATCCTATTGCAGATAGCATTATACTTCAAGATAGATCTTGAAATGTTCTGTTTGATGATGAATGTGATGCCATTCCTCTTCATTTCATCAATCCCAGCACAGCAGACGATGACTGCCAGATCCAAAATCACCAATACCAGTCCATTTCAGCTCACTAATGCCTACAATATCAATATTTACACGTTCTATTTCATTTCTGACAACTTCCAATTTTCCAAGGTTCATACTTGTTACGTTCCATGTTCCAATTATTAATGGATGTTTACAGCTGTGGCACTGTGGGTTAATGTGATGGACTGCAAAATCGGCTTGAACTGCAAGGTAGGCGGTTCAAGTTCACCAGCTGCTCCTTGGAAACCCTATACAAGGTCACTATGAATCAGAACTGACTCGATGGCACTTACCAACAACCAACAGCTGTTTCTCCTCATTTTAAGTTGTGCCCCATCAGCAAATGAAGATCCTGAAAGCTTTACTCCATTCACATCATCATGGTGAACTCTACTTTGAGGCGGCAGCTCTTCCCCAGTTATGTTTTGAGTATCTTCCACCCTGAAGAGCTCCTTTTCTGGCACAGTATCTGACAATATTCTAATGCTTTTCATCATGCTTCAATATTCAACATTCTGGTGCTATTTGACGTGTTCCACTATAATTCATAAGCTTTTCAGAGGAAGACCCCCAATGAGATGGATTGGCCAGGTGGCAGCTTCAATGGACTCAAGCATGGCAACAATAGTGAGGTTGGCCCAGGATCAGGCAGTGTTTCGTTCTGCTGTGCATAGGGTCACTATGAGTCAGTACCGACTCGATGGCACCTAACAACAACAACAAACATTCAGAAATAGTCTGCCTCTCCTTCTTAGTCTGTTTTAGTCTAGAAGCTCAGCTGAAGCTTGTCCACCATAGGTGACCTCGCTGTTGTTTAAAATACCACTGGTATAGCTTCTAGTATCACAGCCACCACAGTATGACAAACTGACAGATGAGTGGTGAGCTGGAGAGAACAGAGGAACAGAAATTCTCATTCATCTCTGGTGGAAATACAAAAATAGTTGGTAGTTCCTCTAAAGAACATACACTTACCATTACGATCTAACAATCCCACTCTCAGGTATTAATAGCTGTATTTTTTTATAAACACTTAAAACTGGTGGAAACAATCCAGATATCCTTTAACAGATGAGTAGATAAACTATGATATATCCACATAACGGAAACGACTCAACAATTAAAAAGTAATGAGCGATGGGATGAAACTGACAACAGCATCTCAAAAGACTAGACAGGAGTCTTAAGAGGCATTGAGTTTATGTTAATGGGGAGGAACAACTCTGAAAAGGAGGGAATGACTGGGTAACCAATGACATAAGGAATGTCACAGAACTGTGCAGGGGGAAACTGTTGAATTGATATATTTTTACAGTGTATTTTCTCAACAACAACAACAAAAATGAATTTTTTTTAATTTAATAATAATAATAATAATGGATTAATGATTCCCTCAACAATACGGAAGATTTCAAATTGTATTTTGCTAGGTGAAAAAAATGTCAGATCCCAAAGCCTACATATTGTATCCATGTATATGACATTCTAGAAAAGCCAAACTAGAGCAATGAAAAACAGATCAATGGTTGCCAGATGCTGGGGGACTTAAAGAGGGTTGACTACAAAAGAGTCATGCAAGAGAATTTTTTAAGTTGATGGAAGTGTTTGTTGTAGTACTATGGTGGTGCTTTGCAAGCATTTGTCAAGACCCATACAGCTGTACACAACAAAGAGTACAATTTACTATATGCAAATTTTCTAAACTAACCAGAGGGTCTGGGGAACTAAGCCACAGCCCTCTCATCCATGCTTATGTATCAGAATCCTAAATTATTTTTCCCTTGCTGAAAATCTACTCTTCACCCCAGCCATCAGTTACTTTAGGACATAGATTTACATCAGTTCCCTGTTTAAAACCCCAACCTCCTGGTATGGTTTTCAAGGGCCTCTAAAATTTGTTCTCCTTGCCTTTACTTTCAGTTTCACCTCCTACTATACTCCCTTAAGTATCATCTATGCCAAATAGGAGTTGATGGTCATTCCTTGAAAACATATCATGAACTTTTCTCAAGATTGTGTTCATCCTAGGTTGTGGGTTTTGTTTAGTTTGGTTGGTTTTGGTCAGGGATATTATCCTTCCCTCTTCTCTGCCTGATAAAATGCACACAGTGGTACACAGGGAAAGAACAGGATGAAGAATTAATTGATAAATAAATAGGAGAAGCTAGAGGGAAAAAAGGAACCCCAAGAGGAACAAATGGTTAAACGCTCTACTACCAGCCAAAGGGTTGATGGTTTAAACCCACCTCCAGTGTTATCTTGGAAGTCAGGCCTGGTAATCTGCTTCTGAAAGGTCACAGTCTTGAAAACTGTATGAAACAGTTCTACTCTGCACACAGGGGGTTGCTGTGACTCATAGTTGACCCAACAAACAACAGAGAGGGAAAAACGCAGAATAGCAAAGAGATTAGAGCTCAAGAAAGTGATTTTTGGTAGGATGAGACAATACTAGTACCCACCTCAATAAGGTTATGTTGTTAAGTGCCGTCGAGTTGTTTCTGACTCATAGTGACCCTATAGGTTTTCCAAGGAATGACTGATGAGTTTGAACTGCCGACCTTGTGGTTCAAACTGACCTTGCAGTCCAGTGCTTTAGCCCACAGCATCACACAAGGACTCATCATAAGGTTATAGTGAGACTATTAAATTAGATGGTACATCAAACTCTTAGAACAGTGTCTGGCATATAAGTTATTGCTATTATTTTCAGTATTATGATCATTCATGGTGCAGTGCTAAGGGCTTGAACTCTAGCTGCCACAAAGAGGAAGGAGCTGGGGTAAGACTCCCGCTCAGAAGGAGGCCGTCACAAGGGTAAGCAGGCAGCCAGAACTCTGGTCTTATTGAAATGTACCTCACTGCACAAGAAACCCAAACCAATGCAGTTAAGCTACACTTGAACACATCTGTGAATTTCTGTGTACCCCAATGATTTCTATCTCTCAAGCACACATTTATTTCTTTTTGAAGTGGAGCTGCTTCAACACCCTGCCCCAGGCACTGAAGCACCTCATTCTCATGAATCTGAATCTGCAAGCCCCATTTGTGTTCCCCATTCAGTCAGTAGTCACTTCCCTTTCCTTACATTGACAGAAAATGTTTTGACTTCAAAGTTCTCCCTGTAGCTAATAGAAAGTCACCATAGATGTACAACCCACCCAATATATTGAAGACAAGGAGAAACTAAATTCACTCACAATGGAGGTGCACCAAGGGACTTCATCATATAAATATTTGATGTGTAAAAAAACCTCAGATTTCCTTCTTAGCATTCTTTCAAAAAATTGTCTCTGCCAGCTGTGGCAAAAAGCCTAAGACAGCCCCTGGTTATCCATCTCTCCTGGTCACTGGTCGTCATGCCTTTTATTTCAGAGCTTATTAAGCCACTGTCATCCCCCCATCCCATTTCTCTTTTCATATCCCTCCCCCATGCACCCAGATCACTCCCCCCCCTCGCCCCTTGAGCACTATCAGACAGATAGCCCTTTGGTACAAAATACTGCTCCTAAAATATATCCCAAGGCAGACAAAAAGAACACAGAACTCCACATCTATCAGATGACACGAACCCTGTTTACTCATCAGACTGCCAAAAATCATTTGCTTCTCCTCTTGTAGGTTTATGCAAACACAAAGGGAACTGTGGCCCTATGTATGACTATTGCCTCGCCACAGGACTTGCAGAACTAAGGCATTAGAGATATTTCCTCTCTATAAACCCAAACAGAACACTTTGCTTATTTTCTCTTAGCATATAGTTGGTAGTCTGTATTTACAGGCAGTCATTGTACATCTCTTGGCAAATGCCTTCAAGTTTCTCAGTACAATGTTTCATCTAGTCACTGAAGGCGATGCATTGTACCTTGAATTTAGATGCCAAGAAAAAGACAGACTGAAAAGAAGACCTTCAGTATCATCTTCCTGAAATTTATCAGACACTGCAGATGAGTTAGAAGACCCAGATCCAGTTCCCAGGTATGCAAGTGTCTTGAAGTGTGATCTCTAGTCTGCTCTTTTAATCTCTCTGTACCTCCGGTTTTCCATCCTGGAAAACGGGGATTGTATTACCTTTCCCTCTTTGAATTCAGACTCTTACTGTGGAATGAGAATATTTGTGTTTCTGTAATTTGTGAAACAACTGGGGTTTGGAAAACTCAGAAAAGTAAACATAAATGTTCTTTTTCACTTCTGTCAGACCTGCTATGCTGAAGAGTCCACAATCCAGTCCTACAGGTGAGTCCATAAACAAGTAATCCCTTAAGAGAGTAGTTTTGACTTCCCACTCAATAAATCGTGCACGTAAGAGGCTCAGCAGGACCTCCAAATGCTAGGTGGCTATAGAAGCAAGTCATTGTATAACAAGGATCCATAATGGCACTATTGCCCAACACACACTTCCTTGTAACAACCATTATGGTTTTACCTGAAAGAAGCTACTTTAATACTTGAATGAGCATTTACTCACTCATTCAAGGTTTAAAAAAACAGTTTCCATGAATGAGATAAGCCCTGATAGGGGGTGCTTTGGGATGACCCCAAAGTTAAGGTGTGACAAAAGAAGTATGAGGTACAATGCATTTTAAGATCTAAGACAATTTACGATCCACAATTTACAATCCTTTTTGACCACTGGCACATTATTTAAATGCAAAAATTTGGAAGCATGCCAAAAGGGATTATTAAAACGCAAATATTGGTTTTTACAAAGCTCAATTTGGAGACTTGAAAAAATACCCTATCACACTTTCCACTTGGTCACCCTTTGGTCTGTGTGGTTGTTTACAAGACAGACGTCTACTGCTCTGTCTAAGCTCCCCTCCAGGCCAAGTTGCCCTTTATTCCAGTAAACATGCTCTCTCTTTGGTACCAACTTGACATTAAATAATACCTCTAAGCTAGAGCAAGTTTTATTCCCCTAAACAGTGCATCATGTGGTCAACTCAATTCAACACTCCACCTGACAGACATCACTATGCCAACACAAATCTTACATTTTACACCCCAATCAAAATATAGCATATGCCTATGATGGACACATGGCATAAAAGAACCACTCTCATGATTGAATCCCAAAGCTGCTGCCTCATCTAAAGAGGATGGTATTGTGTGGGGGATAAGGCATTGGTCCTCCATACACTACCATGGAATACTGAATATACATACCATGGACTAACAGAAGAACAAACAAATCTGTCTTGGAAGAAGTATAGTCAGAATACTCCGTAGAAGGGAGGAAGGAAATACTTTGGACATGTTATCAGAAGGGACCAGTCCCTGAAGAAAGGTATCATGCCTGATAAAGTGGAGGGTCAATGAAAAAGAGGAAGAGCCCCAACAAGATGAACTGACACAGTAACTGCTACAATGAACGCAAACAGCAACGACTGTGAGGATGGTGCAGGACCAGACAGGGTTTTCTTCTGTATTCAATGCAATTGCTGCTGTGTTTTACACCTAACATGTCTAATTCCAGTTCAGCTACTTACTCTGAGACCTTGGGCCTCAGCTTCTTTACCTATGAAATGATGACATTACTGTAAAAATTTAAGAAGCACATGATAGCATTTTATAAACTGTGCTATACAAAATTCAAAGTACTCTTTCAAGGAACTGGTGTCAAAGTTGTTGTTGTTAGTGCTATCAAGTCAGTTCCATCTTATAGCAACCTATACAGGATTCCAAGGAGCGACTAGTGGGTTTGAACCACTGACCTGTGGTTAGCAGTCAGGTATTTAACAGGCAGAGCCACACCAGGACTCCAACATTAAGAATGTCATTTTGTTCACTTGCTTACCAAATATTTTCTGAGTCCCCCTCAAGTCACTGAACCAGCAGCATCTCCTCCCAATGGCTAAAAACAAGCAGAGCAACACTACCCTATGGTAGGACGGGAGCAAAGGTAGAAAGGAAGAATTGTGCATATTTATAATTAAATGGGGCAGGAATGCTTTCTTTTGCTGTTTGGCTGGAAAGTAAAAATCAAAGTTTTCTACAAGGATGATGAGGAAATATATCTAAAGTAGAGGTGTCCACCTCTATTCTAAAATAAAGAACAGCATTCCTATAAAGCCTACCATAAGCCAAAATGGTGTAAAACAAAGAGGCAATTTCCACAAATTTATATGGGGAAAATGTTTGAGGGTTCCCAGACCCCCAAAACTCCCAGCAAATCATACCAAATAACATAAAACCTAAAATAACACTAACAGATGGTGTCCACAGACAAAGTTCAAAGTTATGTTGCTTGATGTCAAGAAGCTGTGTGTAGTACCTAGGGAAGGGGCTTGGGAACACTACCCTCAGCTGCTTAAGGTGCGCAGTGTACATGCAGACTCTTTAAGGACTCACTGCAAAACAAAGGCTGATTGCTAGTTTCATTTCTGGCCTTTTCTTGTAAAAGTGAAAATCCTACTTGGATGCATTTCCATTAGCAAAAACAGGTACTAATGAAGGCTTTCGTAAAAGTGAAGTGACGTAAAACAACTTTCAAAAGCAGGGGATACTTGTCTAATCAAAATTAAACACAACCCATACTGCCAATTTCCACCACTTGTCTGTCAGTTTGTCATACTGTGGTGGCTTGTGAGTTGCTGGGATTCTAGAAGCTATGTCACCAGTATTTTAAATACCAGCAGGGCAGGGTCACCCATGGTGGACAGGTTTCAGATGAGCTTCCTGACAAAGACAGACTAGGAAGAAGGTGTGATGAACTACTTCCAAACATTTAGTTATTGAAAATCCTATGAATAGCAGAGAAACACTGTCAGATACAGTGCCAGAAAATGAGCCCCTCAGGTTGGAAGGCACTCAAAATGTGACTGGGGAAGAGCTGCCTCCTCAAAGTAGAGTTGACCATAAATACATGAATGGAGTAAAGCCCACAGGAACTTCATTTGCTGATGTGGCACAACTCAAAATGAAGAGAAACAGCTGTAAAAATACACTGAAAATCAGAACATGGAATGTATGAAGTATGAATCTGGGAAAATTGGAAGTTGTCAAAAATGAAATGGAACACATAAACATAGATATCTTACACATTAGTGAGTTGAAATGGACTGGCATTGGCCAGTTGAATCTGACAACCACATGGTTTACTACGCCGGAAATGACAAATTGAAGAGGAATGGTGTTGTGTTAATTGTCAAAAAGAACACATCCAGATCAGTCATAAAGTACAAGGCTGTCTGTGATAGGATAATATCCATGTGCCTAATGGGAGTCCCTATGAGTCGGAACAGACTCCATAGCACTTAACAACAACAAAGGGAAGCCCAGTTAATAATACTATTATTCCAATTTATGCACCAACCACTAAAGCCAGTGAGGATGAAATAGAAGAATTCTACCAACTTCTTCAATCTGAAACTGATCAAACACGCAATCAAGATGTATTGATCACTACTGGTGAATGGAATGCAAAGGTTGGGAGAAAAGAAGAAGGATCAGTAATTGGGAAATATGGCCTTGGTGATAGAAATGATGCTGGAGGACAATGACTTGTTCATTTCAAATATCTTCTTTAGACAGCATAAGAGATGACTATACACGTGGACCTCGCCAGATGGAATACATAGAAATCAAACTGACTACATTTGCAGAAAGAGATGATGAAAAAGCTCCATATCATCAGTCAAATCAAGGCCAGGAGCAGACTGTGGAACAGACCATCAATTCAAACTGAAGCTGAACAAAATGAAAACAAGTCCACGAGAGCCAAAATATGACCTTGAATATATCCCACCTGAATTTAGAGATCATCTGAAGAACAGATTTGATACATTAAACACTACACACCAAAGACCAGAAGAGTTGTGGGATGTCATCAAGAACATTATACATGAAGAAAGCAAAAAGTCATTAAAAAAGAAAAGAAGGAAAAGGTCAAAATGGATGTGAGAAGAAACACTGAAATTTGCTCTCCAGCATAGAGATGCTAAAGCAAATGGAAGAAATGAGGAGGTACAAGAGCTGAACAGAAAATTTCACAGATCAGCTTGAGAAGATAAAGCCAAATATTACAACAAAATGTGCAAAGATATGGAGTCACAAAACCAAAAAGGAAGAACATGTTCAGCATTTCTCAAGCTGGGGGAACTAAAGCAAAAAATTCAAGCCTCAACTTTTGTTATTGAACGATTCTCTGGGCAAATTATTGGATGGTGCAGAAAGCATCAAAAGATGGAAGGAAAACACAGAGTCACTGTACCAAAAGGAAATGGCTGATGTTCAATCGTTTCAAGAGTTAGCTTATGACCAAGAGCCAATGATAATGAAGGAAGAAATCCAAGATGCACTGAAGGAATTGGCAAAGAACAAGGCACCAGGAATTGATGGGTTAAAAATTGAAATCTTTCAAGAAAGTGATGCAGCACAAGAGCACTCATTCATCTCTGCCAAGAAATTTGAAAGACAACTATCTGGCTTACTGATTGGAAGAGATCCATATTTGTGCCCATTCCCAACGGAGGTGACCCAACGGAGTGCGGAAATCATCGGACAATCTCTTTGAGATCCCAAGTGAGTAAAGTTTTACTAAAGGTATTACAGAAACAGGAATGGCTGCAAGCATACATTGACAGAGAACTTCCAGAGGTTCAAGTCGGATTCAGAAGCGGTGGTGCAATGAGGGATAGATATCATTGCTGATGTCTGATGGATCTTGGCTGAAAGCAGAGAATATCAGAAAGATGTTTACCTGTGCTTTATTGACGACGCAAAGGCATTTGATTGTGTGGATCATGATAAACTATGGACAATAATGCGAAGTATGAGTATTCTGGAACAATTAATTATGCTCATAAAGAATCTCTACCTGGACCAAGAGGCAGCTGTTCAAAGAGAACATGGGAACATTGAATGGTTTAAAATTAAGAACAGTGTGCTACAGGGTTCTATTCTTTCACCATATTTATTCAACCTGTATGCTGAACAAATAATCCGAGAAGCTGGATTATATGAAGAAAAATGTGGCATCAGGATTGGAGGAAGACTCATTAACAACCTGCAATATGCAGATGATACAACCTTGCTTGCTGAAAGTGAAAAGAACTTAAAATATTTACTGATGAATATCAAACAGCACAGCCTTCGGTATGGATTGCATCTCAATGTCAAGAAAGCAAAAATCCTCACCATTGGACCAATAAACAACATTCTTACCAATGGACAGAAGATTGAAATTGTCAGGGACTTCATTCTTCTTGGATCAACTATCAACACTCAAGGAAGCAGCAGTCAAGAAATCAAATGACGTATTGCATTAGGCAAATCTGCTGCACAAAACCTTTTTAAAATGTTGAAGAGCAAAGATGTCAGCTTGAGGACTAAGGTGTGCCTGACCCAAGCCATGGTATTTTCAATAACCTCATATGCATGTGAAAGTTGGACAGTAAATAAGGAAAAACATAGAAAAATTGATGCTTTTGAGTTATGGTGTTGGAGGAGAATATTGTAAGTGCCATGGCTGCCCACAGAACCAACAGATCTGCATTGGAAGAAGTGCAGCCAGAGTGCTCCTTGGAGGCCAAGATGGCCAAACTTCATCTTTGGACATATTGTCAGGAGGGACCAGTCACTGGAGAAGGGTATCATGTTTGGTAAGGTGGAGGGTCTAAGAAAAAGAGGAAGACCCCCAGAGAGATGGACTGAACAAATGGCAGCATCAATGGTCTCAAGCATGGCAACAATAGTGAGGTTGGCCCAGCATCGAGCAGTGTTTCGTTCTGCTGTGCATAAGGTCACTAAGAGTTGGCACAGGCTCAATAGCACCTAACAACAACAACATACTGCCAATTCAGAAAACACAACATTCTTCAAAGTGTTTTTCACATATTAATTAATCCTCATGGCATTTTAGAAAGAAAGAATTGAATTTTCAAATTCTAGTTATAGTGGCTCCATAGGATAAGCACTAGACTGCAAACTACAAGGTGAATGGCTCAAGGCCACCAGCTGTTCTGCTGGGAAAAAGATACGGCTTTCTGCTCCAGCAAAGATTTATAGCTTCAGAAACATTAAACAAGGTCACTCTGAGTCGGAACCAACGTTACAGCACTTAGCAGCATTCTAGTCAGAACCATAGGAAGAATGTGAGCACATTGAGATAAGGCATTTTGATAAGACAGTTCAATAAAGTTATCAAATATTAAAAATCTACTTCTATTATCGGCGCTATACAAGGCATAACGTATCCCACTGACATGACAGCTATCAAGGCCTCTAACATCAACCTGTGGTACACAGCTATGAGCCCAGAAGTAAAGAAACATTTCTGAGAAATGGACAATTGCTTTTATAGAGCTATACTCAACCTCATTTACCAGAAATCACTAACTTACTTACTTATAAACAGATATAAAATTAAGATAATTCATTGAGAACATTTTCCTTACAGGGATTGTGTAGCATGTAATGAAGAGGGGAGCAGGAAAGGGAAGACAATGTATGTTATTTCAAACAGATGGTCAGAGAAGGCCTCAAAAAGGTTACATTGGAGTATAGACAAGAAGCAAGCCACCTAGCTATGTAGAGGCAATGTGTCCTACCAAGCAGAGGAAACATACAATATTCCTGAGGTGAGATCTCATGCCTGCTGCATTCTCCATACATCTATTAGACTTCCCCTTGGATGTCCTTGTCACTCCTACTGTGCCTCAGTCAGATCTTCCAAACGTTCACCATACTTTTCCAGGCACCCAAACCTGAATCCTTCAATCACATCATGTGTGTTCTACTCTTCTTTCTCCAGTGACCAACTAGTACTGTAACTTGATAATACCATCAAAATGTTACATCTTGCCTCCATTCCCACTAACAGCACCCCACCCCAGAATTATAGAAATTATACAACATTAAAATTAAAATGGACCTTTGATATCATCAGTGTGTAATTCCATCTTACTGAAGGCCATATTACTCAAATCTCTCTCAAGTACCAGGCCAAGACCTATACTTAGTTGTTGTCTTCCCTTCTCACTGCCCCAAACATCATGCATACTGATCACAGACGACTGCTCCTTACACACTGCTCCATCGTGTTACTTATCTCCCACTCCACTATACCTAAAATAGTTCTCTACTGAAAATCCTCTTTTCACTGTCCTGCAGGATAAGCACTGGACTGCAAACCACAAAGTCAGTGGTTAAAGCCCACCAGCTGTTCCTCAGGAGAAAGATGAGGCTTTCTGCTCCCACTAAGATTTAAAAAGCTTCAGAAACCCTATACAGGGTTGTATGAATTGGAACGGACTTGACAGCACTTAACAACAACAATACTGCAAAAACCATGACACCAACCAACCTTCCCACAACACTCTCTATTTCTCATCTAGGTTTGCTAATTCATTGCAATGACCACAAAGAACTCAAGACACCAACCACAGTCACAGTTATGGGGTTTATTAGGGAAGTTAGCTGATTACAATGAAGAGTCAGAACATGCTCAGGGCGCAATTCTTCCAGTCAGGACAGCCTCTCCTCAGACGTGTCCACGGACAGGTCTCTCTTTACTCGGGGAATGTTATAAATCTCTTTTAGGATTGCTAGCAAAAGCCCACAGGAGCACCACTCCACCAGAAGTTTCCGCCTGAAGGTACTTGGCTCTAGCTCTCCCAGTTGAGTGCCTGGAGGTACCCACTCTACAAGCAAGCCTCCTGCCCAGAGTCACTCTTGGTTCTGCTGCTGCTGCTGCTCCTCTGACACTCCTCTGGTGTCACAGATTTCTGTCCCTGGATGGAAGAGGTTTAATGTGCAGGGAGCTTGGGATCCAAAGGACACACTCCAGTCCCGGATCTTCTTTGATGGTAGTGAGATCCACCATTCCTGCTTCTGCAATGTTCATTTTATACCCAGCAGGTTGGCAAACTGGACCAACCAAAATTAGCCTTTTAACAATCCTCATAAACGAATCACAGAATCCATCAGCATCTTCCCCTTCCTTCTCTTACCTAGACCCATCAGGAAAAAGTCACTTGGTGAGAAAAGACATTAAATAACTCACTATACTACATATATATACAATCATCTGTCAGTTTATCTTAATGTGAAAGCTTGTGTGCTGCTGTGATGCTGGAAACTATGTCAACAGTGTCTGAAATATCAGCAAGATAACCCATGATGGACAATTTTCAGCAGAGCTTTCAGGCTAGAAGAACAGAAGGTATTTCTTGAAAGAAAGACCAGCAGGGGGAACAAAATTTTAAAAAGCAGACAGCTTGGCTGTTACAAAAACAAGCAAGTTGTCTGCCTGGGAGCCGTCAAGGCAAGAAAAGTCATCCCATCAGGATAAACCCTGCTTCCAAGACTGAAACTCAAAGGGAACACACGAGCAGGCTTGTAAGCTTGCTGGTGACTGCCTTGATTTACTTGTGAGTAGACGTAGGGAAAAGGCAGCAATGAAGACATGGACTAAGTTCGACCATGTTCCATAGACACCCATTG
This sequence comes from Chrysochloris asiatica, assembly GCF_000296735.1. Lineage (NCBI taxonomy): Eukaryota > Metazoa > Chordata > Mammalia > Afrosoricida > Chrysochloridae > Chrysochloris > Chrysochloris asiatica. The sequence continues at coordinate 8,720,951 of NW_006408624.1, forward strand.
ACCTTGAGATGAAAGAGAAAAGAGGAAGAGCTGGTTGGTCTGAAGTTTAGAGAGCCCACAGACACTTACTTACCTAGCTACTGGGAACTAGAGCAGAGAGTGAAGTAGTCACCTGATCTGAAGTGGAGGGAGATGTGCAAGAATGCCCAAACTTGCAGATAGTACCCATCTGACCTAGCTTGGATGGTTTGCTAATCAGAACTCAACTAGAGGAAGATAAAGAAGTTTGATACAGGAAGCAAGTGTAAATTGCTACAATTTGATGAACTTGACCTATATTTGTGGATATAGTAGCTCAAAATACCAACATAGAGGGAAGGAGTCCTCAATCAAGAATTAAGCCTATCCCCTCAGTACACAGGTTGATGGGGATGGGCAACTTAAATACTGATTACCAAAAATGGGGGCTATAAAGGCACGAAGTGGCTGGTTTACAAGTTTTCAAGAGTGTGCTTAGTTTCAGAGTGAGGGCGTTAGAGTAGAATCCTCACTGAATAGTTTTCCTCTTGTCTAGATGGGTCTGGTGAAAGGGGATAAAGGAGGATGGGTATAGGATTCTTTTGATTCAATAGTGAATAATTGTTATCATGACTAATTGCAACTGTCACCACTGTAAAGGTAGAAGATATGTAACAAAAAGGGGGGAGAAGTTAATCTTTCATTCCAGGAACAGTGTTTACCTAGGAACATCAAGAGGGAAGAGCATGAGTGGAGCTTGGGATTCTGACCAGAGAAGCTTCGACACCAGAGATGGAGGCAGAGGTGACGGCATAGAGAGACAGAGCAGCTGAGGACTCTAGACTCATGGAAAGAGAAAGGCTGTGTGCTGGCAGATAGAATGCTGGCTTGCAAAATGTGCCTTTTGGTCATTTAAACAATTACATAGTTTCTGTATGTTTTGAGTACATAAAAAAAAAAAAAAAAAAGGGAATGGGGCAAATACTGTTAACCAATGGTGCATGAGGGGTTTGTATTCATTGCAATGAAACAAAAAATGATTGGTTGAGTGCAAAACTGATGATCTGCCCTGTGAACTATCATTCAATTCACAATAAAAGCTTTTGTTAAAAAAAATCAATATCCTAGGAATTAGTGAGCTGAAATGGTTAGATACTGGCCATGGTGAATTGGACAATCTTACAGTTTACTACAACAAGTAACACAAATGGAAGAGGAATGGCATCACATTCATCATCAAAAAGAACATTTCAAAATATATCTTGAGGAACAATGTGCTGGGATAATATCCATACATATGCCTACAAGGAAGACCAGTTAGTACCACTATTATTCATATTTACACACCAGTCACTAAAGCCAGTGATGATGAAATTGAAGAATTCTACCAAGGAGACAGACCAAGTGGCAACATCGATGGAGTCAAGCGTGGCAACAGTAGTGAGGTTGGCCTAGGATCGGGCAGTGTTTCATTCTGCTATGCATAAGGTCGCTATGAGTCAGTACTGACTCGATGGCACCTAACAACAATAACAAAACCAATTTTTTCAGTCTGAAATTGATCAAACATGCAATGAAGATGCATTGATAATTACTAGTGACTGGAAAGTGAAAGTCAGAAACAAAGAGGAAGGATCAGTAATTGGAAAATATGGCCTTGGTAACAGATATGATGCTGGAGATTGCATTATAGAATTCTGTAGATCAATGACTTATTCATTGCAAATACCATTTTTCAACAACATAAAAAGTGACTCTACCCCCTTCCAAGACTGAAATTCAAAGGGAACACATGAGCAGGGATGTAAACTTTCTGGCAACCATGTTGGCCTACTGCTGAGTGGAAGTGGGGAAAAGGCAGCAATGAATATATGGGCTGAGTTTGATCACGTTCCACAGATTCCTGTCGACCTTGAGGTGAGAGAGAAAAGAGGAAAGGCTAGTTGGTCCAAAGTTTGGGGAGACTTGGGAATTCCTGAGCCCATGGACACTGACCTAGCCATGCAGAGCTAGAGCTGAGAATGAAGCATCCAGTTGATATGAAGATGCACAAGAGTGCCCAAACTTTCAGACAGTACCCATTTAACCTAGTTTCAATGGCTTGATGACTACTTTCTACTAGAGGAAGATAAAGAAATTTGATAAAGGAAACAAGTGTAAATTGCTACAATTTGATGAACTTGATGTACTTATGGATATTTTTGTTGTTAAGTGCCGTTGAGTTGGTTCTGAATCATAGCAACCCTGTATAGGGTTTCCAAGGAGCATGTGATGAACTTGAACCACCGACCTTGCAGTTCAAATGACTTTGCAGTCTGACGCATTAACCCACAGCACCACATCAGACCTCCGCTTATACTTATGGATATAGTATCTCAAAATACCAACTGAGAGGGACGGAGTCTTCATCCTATCCCCTCTGTATGCAGGGTTGATAGGGATAAGCAACTTAGACACCGGCTATCTAAAATTGGAGGAGCTGTAAAGGCATGAAGTGACTGGCTTACAAGTTTTCAAGAGGGAGTTTAGTTTCAGAGTGGGGGATGGGGGGAGGCAGAATCCCCACTGAATAGTTTTCAACTTGTCTAGATGGGTCTGGTGAAAGGAGATGGAATAAGATTCTTTTGATTCAATAGTGAGTAACTGTTATCATGATCACAATTAGCAATTGTCACAACTGTAAAAGGTAGAAGTTTTGTAACATAAAGGGGGAAGTAGTTAATCTAACATTCCAGGAAAAGAGGACCCTAGTACCATCAAGGGAGAAGAGTATGAGTGGAATGTGGGACCCTATCCAGAGAAGCAGAAATGAGGACATGGAGAGATCGAGCAGCTGAGGACTCTAAACTCATGGAAAGAGAAAGGTTGTGTGCCAGTGGCCAGGAGGCAGGTTTGCAGAATGTGCCCTTGGGTTGTTTAAATGATGATGTATTCCTTAGTGTGTTTGTGTACATTAAAAAAAACCCCGAAAACCAAAAAAAAACCCAACCAAACAACCAAAGGGAATAGATGCAAATACTATCGAATGATAATACATGTAGGGGATTATATTCACTGCAATGATACGAAATACCACAGGATGAGTGCAAACGGACGTTCTCTTATGTAAACTGTCACTCAAGTCACAATAAAAGCTTTAAAAAAAATAAAAGTGACTATAAGTTGAATAGGAGACTGATGATCTGCTCTATAAACCTTCACTCAATTCACAATAAAAAGTTAAAAAAAAAAAAGTGACCATGCACATAGATTTCACCAGATGGAACACACAAGAATTAACGTAACTACATCTGTGGGAAGAGATGACGGAGAAGCTCCATATCATCAGCCAAAACAAGGCCAACGGGCTGACTGTGGAACAGACCATCAATTGCTCATATACAACTTCAAGCTGAAGTTGAAAAAAATTTTTGAAGACCAGAGAGTCGAAACATGACCTTGAATACTGGTGATGTGGGTTAATGTGCCAGACTGCAAAGCCATTTGCACTACAAGGTCGGTGGTTCAAGCTCACCAGTTGCTCCTTGGAAACCCTATACAGGGTCACTATGGGTCAGAACCGACTCAACGGCACTTAACAACAAAAACAAAGTTTAAAACCATATCAAGAACAGATTTGATACATTAGACACTAATGGCCAAAGACCACAAGAGCTGTGGGATGACATCAAGAACATCATAAATGAAGAAAGAAAAAAAAAAACTGAAACTTACTCTTGAACATAAAGAAGCTAAAGCAACTGGAAGAAATGAGGAACTAAAGGAGCTGAACAGGAAATTTCAAAGGACAGCCTGAGAAAACAATGTCAAGTATAATGAAATATGCAAAGACCTGGAATCAGAAAACCAAAAGGAAATAACACGTTCAGCGAATTTCTTAGCTGAAAAACTTCAAGTCTCAGGTTGCAACACTGAAGGATTCTATGGGCAAAATTGTGGTATTGTGGGTTAATGCACTGGATTGAAAAGTCAGTTTGAACCACTAGATCGTGATTCAAGCTCACCAGCTGCTCCTCGGAAACCTTACACAGGGTCTCTATGGGTCAGAACCAACTCAATGGCACTAACAACAACAACAACAACATGGGCAAAATATTGAATGATCGAGGAAGCATCCATCAGAAGAGGTAGCATATCATTAAGAATCAATGGTACTGAAGGTAGAACTCGAAGCTGCACTGACAAAAACATGGCTCTAAGAATTGACAAAATACAAATTGAAATATTTCAATAAACCGATGCAGCAGTGGAGGCACTCACTCTTCTATGCCAAGAAATTTGGAAGACAGCTACCTGACCAACCGAAAGAGATAAGTATTTGTACCCATTCCAAAAGAAATGTGACCCAACAAAATGCATGTGAAAATTGGACAATGAATAAGGAAGACCACAGAAGAATCGATGCATTTGAATTATGGCATCGGTGAAGAATACTGAAAGTGTCATGGATTGCCAGAAAACAAATAAATCTGTCTTGGAAAAAATACAGCAAGAATGCATCCTAGAAGCAAGGATTCTTTAATGTCTCATTCTTGGGACTCATTGTCAGGAAGGATTAGTCGATGGAGGACATCATGCATGGTAAAGTGGATGGTCAATCAAAAAGAGGAAGGCCCCCTATAAGGCGAACTGACACAGTGGCCTCCAAAACTGGGCTCAAATATAACAACTGTGAGGACGGCACAGGACCAGGCAGTGTTTCTGTTCTGTTGTGCATGGGCTCACTATAAGTCAGAACTGACTTGATGGCATGTAGCAAGCTACAACATACACACTAAGTAAAGTCCTGGAGGAGCTGCAGGACAAGCCACTCCACAGGAGAAAAGATTTACAGTCTCAGAAACCCTAAAGAAAGTGGCTATGAGTTGTAACTGACTTGATGGAAGTGGGTACATTCACATTAAAGCCATTTCCCCCTCTAAATCGTCATTCATGTTCCTTTTTTTTGATAAGCCTTCTCTTCTTTCTATGTATCCGAACTTCACCTATCTTTCAGAGCTTTTTTCAGAGAGCTTTCTATGACTATGTCAGTTTTTGCTGATTTTTTTTTCCCTTTCCAGAATTTCTACTGTACCTAATAATATATTATAAAATATAGCACTTATAAGCTCTCTCTACCCTAACTCTTTGGCAAAGCACCATTAATATTTCAGTTCATACTATTAACTCTGCCTTGTTTCATAGTTAGCTGAATTAAAACTCCTTGAGAACAGAGATTTTACTTCTCGCTCCCCCAGGAACTTTCAGAAAATAACAGCTACTGTATTCTTCACACTTATTCTGCTATATATTGTATTGTATCCACCCAAGAGCACTTCAGAAGAAAGGCCTGGTGACTTATCTGCAAAAAATCAGCCCTTGAAACCCTACAGAGCACAACTCTACTCTGACACACAAAGTCAACATGAGTTGGAATCAACTCAAAAGCAATTGTTTGTTTTAAACATACTTCATCCCATCAAATCATCACAATACTATTATGTCATTATTCTTCCTATTTTACCGCAGTAAAAATGAAGGCACAAAGAAGTTATACTAAGTCACATATCTTGGAAAGGGTAGGGCTGAGGTTTAAGCCAACGACTGTCTACGGGAGCTGGCATAAAGTAGGTTCTGAACAATTATTTGTAGAAATTATCCTAATCACTTTATTTGTGATGATGGCCAATGATCCCAAATGAAGCACTGAGGGCAGAAACCATGCTAAAAGGCTTAAGGGGTGGAGTGGCGACAAGGACTCTGCTAAGCACCTATCAGGTGCTGGGTTCCATACTAGGCATTTCTTTTCCAGCATCTCATTTACTTTGTAAACATTTACAACTGTGAATTCTCTTCAAAAAATAACTGTTGTACTTTGTCTATCAGAGATCTATCCCAAATTACCCAGAGATGTAAACCACTCTAAGAGCAGCACAAATTCCCCCAGGGGTGATGGGTAGGAGGTGATGAGTACACCACATTCTATATATCTTCTAGGTCTCTCTCGGGCTCAAAGAAGAGAACAAAGTCCCCCTAAACTGATCAACCTAATGGAGTTAAAAACCTCAGCATCAGCAAGCGTTCACCAATTGCCCCGTATCCCTCCACCCTCCAGGCTCCCCTGCTCTTCACCATCTCCTTTATTAAGCACTACAGCTCTGTGAGGTGGATGATATTGTCTCTATTAACCCGAGGTCACACAATCAATGGCAGATTTGGGGCTAGAATCTAGGTCTCCTGACGATCCACCCTATTCCACTAACAGCAGATACTCAGCGATGGTTACCAATGTATCCTAGTCTAAATAATTCTCATTCAAAAGATATTTACTGACCACCTAGATGCCACCCTTGTGGCAAATCTAGTTTAAAATCGTCTCTGCCATTTATACACTATCTGACATGAAGAAAGTCGTTTCATGTCCCTCGTCCCTAATTCCCTCACATCCATAAATGAATAGCCACCAAACCAAACCCAATATTGTTGAGCAGACGCCGACTAATAGTAACCCGGTAAAAGAGGTTTACAAGACTGTAATCTTTACAGAAGCAGATTGCCACATCGTTTTCCCAAGGAGCGGATGGTGAGTTCGAACCACAAACCTGGTGTCGTCAACGACTGCGCCATAAGGGCTTCTCGAAAAGATAATAAAAGTACCTACTAAACAGTGATGAGATGAGGAGTTTGAAACACCACGACTTTATCGGGCACCTAGTGGGCACCCAGTCATTATGGGTTCCTTTCACCCACCCCCTCCGCCATCACAAGCTTCGGGGTTCACTCACCACGACCACGCGGCAGAGAACTAACCTGGGCAGAGGCCTGCACCCTGTTTCTGGGGTTCATAAGACCGCTGCCAACCGCAATGCCATACCTGCATGGAGTCAGCGCTGACGATCTCGCCACCGAGCCGCTGGCCTAGCTCCAACGCCAAGGTGGATTTGCCGGTGCCCGTGGCCCCGAGAATCACTACAAGAGGCAGTGTCCGATGCAGGCCCCGAAGGCCTGGACCCCCAGGAACCGCTCGAGCAGCCGCCGCCGCCGCCATCTTAAAGACATTTGCGCTTGCGCCGGAGCAGCTGTCCCCATGGCAACCGAGGCAACCGACAGTGCGCAAGCGTGGACTTTGAGCTCAATAGGACAGATGTAACGTGAGATAGTCTCCAGTCTTAGGAGGCTCCTGGCCTGCTCGTCATCAACTAACCAGTATAGGAGTCAACTACCTCCTCTGTTAAATGGAGGATGTCAGCCCTATCTAAAATAGACCTGTCCTTGTTCTTTCACGCACCCAGTTCTTTTTCTTCATAGCACTAATATATTGATCTCTTATTTATTGTTCGACTTCTACTCCAAGCTGGTATTTCCATAAAGGCAAAGGACAACATCTGCTCAGGTCATAGGTATCTACGGTGCCTAGCACTGTACCTGGTGCTGAATCCAAAACCAAAACCTACTGTCGTAGAGTCAATTCAGATTCATAGCGACCCCTTTGCAGAGTTTCTGAGATTATAAATCTTTAGGGAACAAACAACCTCATCTTTCTCCCGCAGAGTAGCTGGTGGCTTTGAACTACCTATCTTGTAGTTAGCAGTCCAGTGCTTACCCTACAGCCACCAGGGCCGCTTTGGTACTGAATGTTGTTGTTGTTTAGTGCCTTCAAGTGCTTTCCGACTCATAACGACCCTGTAATAGGTTTCCAAGGAGTGACTGGAGGGTTTGAACTGCCGACCCAATTAGCCATCCAGTGCTTTTCCTACAGTGCCAAAATCAGTACATGTTGGTACTGAATTGTTACTGAGTGTGGTGGAGTGGGTTCTGACTCACAGACACCTTGTAGAGGGTTTCCGAGCTTTTAAATCTTCATGGGAGTAGAAAGTCTCATCTTTCTTCAGCTGAGCAGCTGGCAGTTCGAACCTCAGACCTTGTGGTTCTCAGTCCAGTGCTTATCACATGGAATGTTGTTGTTAGTTGCCATAGCGACCTTATGCAAAACAGAAGGAAACACTGCCAGGTCCTGCGCCATCCTCACAATCTTTGTTAAACAGTCCCAATCCATCACGTTGGGTGTCTTCCTCTTTTTGGCTGACCCTCCACTTTACCTAGCATGATGTCCTTCTCCAGGGACTGGTCACTCCTGATAATGTGTCTGAAGTATATGAGACAAAGTCTTGCCATCCTGGCTTCTAAAGAGCATTCTTCCAGCAGAGAGATTTGTTGGTTTTTCTAGCAGTTCATGGTATTTTTCATATTCTTCTCCAACATCATAACTCAAATGCATCAGTTCTTCTACTGTCTTCCTTATTTACTGTTCAACTTCCATATGCATTTCATGAAGCTATTGAAAATACCATGACTTGGGTCAGGCACACTTTAGTGTACAAACTGACATCTTTGCTCTTGATCACTTTAAAGAGATCTTGTGCAGCAGCTTTGCCTAATGTTTGACTTCTTGACTGCTGCTTTCATGAGTGTTGATAGTGGATCCAAGAAAAATTAAGTCTTTGACAACTTCAATCTTTTCTCTGTTTATCATGATGCTATTTATTGATCCAGTAGTGAGGATTTTTGTTTTCTTTACATGGAGGTGCAACCCATACTGAAGACTGTGGTCTTTGATTTTCATCAGTAAGTATTGTAAGTCCTCTTAGTTTTCAGCAAGCAAACTTGTATCATCTGCATAACGCAGGTTGTTAATGAGTCTTCCTCCAATCCTGATGCCACATTCTACTTCATATAATCCAGTTTCTGGGATTACATGCTCAGCATACAGATTAAATAAGTATGATGAAAGAATACAACTCTGGCGCACATCTTTCTTAATTTTAAACCATTCAGTGTCCCCTTGTTCTGTTCGAACGACTGCATCTTGGTCTATGTACAGGTTCCTCATGAACATAATTAAGTGCTCTGGAATACTCATTCTCCAAAATGTTGTTCATAGCTTATTATGATGCAAACAGTCAGAGCCTTTGCACAGTCAATAAAGCACAGGTAAACATCTTTCTGGTATTCTCTGATTTCAGCCAAGATCAATCACACATCAGCAATGATATCCCATGTTCCACATGCTCATCTGAATCCAGCTTGAACCTCTGGCAGTTCCCTGTCAGTGTACTGTTAAAGCCGTTTTTTGAATAATCTTTACCAAAATTTTACTTGCATGTGAAATTAATGATATGGTCCGATGGTTTCCAATTTCCATTCAGTCACCTCTCCTCAGAATGAGAAAATTATGGATCTCTTAGCTGTCTTCCAAATTTCTTGGCATAGATGAGTGAGTGGCTCCAGTGCTACCTCAGTTGGTTGAATGATTTCAATTTGCATTCCATCAATTCCCAGAGCCTTGTTCTTTCACAATGCCTTCAGTGCACTTTGGACTTCTTCTTCAGTACCATTGACCCTTGGTAACATAATATCTCCTGAAATTATTGAACATCATCGATTTCTTTTTGGTACACGGACTCTGTATTCCTTCCATCTCCTTTTGATACTTCTGCATCGTTCAATATTGTGCCCATTTATTGTTGATGTTAGTGCCACTGAGCCAATTCTGACCCATAGCGACTCTGTACAGGGTTTCCAAAGAGCATCTGCTGAGCTTGAATCGCTGATCTTACAGTTCAAACTGACTTTTCAGTCTAACGCATTAACCCATAGTGCCACACCGGGACTCCTAGAATCCTTCAATATTTCAAGTCGACGCTTGAATTTTTTCTTCAGTTCTTTCAGCTTGAGAAATGCTGAGCTGCGCATGTTCTTTCCTTTTTGGCTTTCTAACTCCAGATCTTTGCACATTTCATTATAATACTTGTCTTTGTCTTCTAGAGCTGTCATTTGAAATTTTCTGTTAAACTCTTTTACTTCTTATTTCTTCCATTTGCTTTAGCTTCTTTACACTGAAAAGCAAGTTTCAGAGTCTCTTCTGACATCTATTTTGGTCTTTTCCTTCTTTCCATTCTTCTTAATGAGTTTTTGCTTTCTTCCTGTATAATGTCCTTGTCATTCCACAGCTCTTCTGGTCTTCAATCATTAGTGTCTAATGCACCAAATCCAGTTTTGAGATGGTCTCTAAATCAGGTGGGGTATACTGAAGATCATATTTTTGGCTCTTGTGGACTTGTTTTAATTTTCTTCTACTTCAGTCTGAACTTGCATATGAGCAATTGAAGGTCTATTCCACAGTCTACCCCTGGCCTAGTTTTGGCTGATGATATTGAGTTTTTCCAGTATCTCTTCCCACAGATGTAGTCAATTTGATTTTTCTGTATGCCATCTAGTGAGGTCCATGTGTAAAGTCATCTTTTATGTTGTTTTAAAAAGGTATTTGCAATGAAGAAGTCATTGGTCTTGTAGACATTTATCAAGCAATCTTCAGCATCGTTTCTACCACCAAAGCCATATTTTCCAACTACTGATCCTTCTTCTTTGTTTCCAACTTTTGCATTCCAATTGCCAGTAGTTATCAACACATCTTGATTGCATGTTTGGTCAATTTCAGACAGAAGAAGTTGGTAGAATTCTTCAATATCATCATCACTGGCTTTACTGGTTGGTAGCATATTACTTGGTCTTCCTTGTAGGCGTATAGATAGTATCCTATCACACAGACAGCATTATACTTCAAAGTATATCTTGAAATGTTCTTTTTGATGCTAAATGCAAAAGATCTTGACATGTTCTTTTTGATAATGAATGTAACATCATTCCTCTTAAATTTGTCTTTCCCAGCATAGTAAACCAAGTGATTGTCAGATTCAGAATGGTCATTTCTGGTCCATTTTAGCTCACTAATGTCTAGAATATTGACCTTTATGCATTCCATTTCATTTTTGACAACTTCCAATTTTCCTAGAATCTTATTTCATGTATTTCATTATCTGTTTATTAATGGATGCTTACAGTTGTTTCAAAATGATCATTACTGATACATTTTAGCTCACAGTGACCTTATGCACAGCAGAATGAAACACTGCCCTATCTTGGGCCAACCTCACTACTGTTGCCATGCTTGAGTCCATTGATGCTGCCACTTGGCCAATCCATCTCCTTGGGGGTCTTCCTTTTTTTTCTCTGGACCTCCACTTTACCAAACATGAGATCCTTCTCCAGCAACTGGTTCCTACTGACAATATGTCCGAAGTATGACAGACAAAGTTTGGCCATCTTGGCCTCAAAGGAGCACTCTGGCTGCACTTCTTCTAAAATGGATCTATTGGTTATTTTGGCAGCCCATGGCACTTTCAATATTCTCCTCCAACACCAAAACTCAAAAAGCATCAATTCTTCTACAGTCTTCCTTATTCAGAGTCCAGCTTTCGCATGCATATGAGGTTATTGAAAATACCATGGCTTGGGTCAGGCGCACCTTAGTTCTCAAGCTCACATCTTTGCTGTTCAATACTTTAAAAAGGTCTTGTGCAGCACATTTGCCTAATGCAATACATCGCTTGATTTCTTGACTATTGCTTCCTTGAGTGTTGATAGTTGATCCAAGAAGAATGAAGTCTTTGACAACTTCAGTCTTTTTTCCATTGATAAAAATGGTGTTTATTGGTCCAGTGGTGAGGATTTTGTTTTCTTGACACTGAGAAGCAATCCATACTGAAGGCTGTGCTCTTTGATCTTCATCAATAAATGTTTTAAGTCCTCCTCACTTTCAGCAAGCAAGGTTGTATCATCTTCATATCGCAGGTTGTTAATGAGTCTTCCTCCAATATTGATGCCATGTTTTTCTTCGTAGAACCCAGCTATGAGTTGGTACCAACTCAATGGCACTTAACAACAACAACAACAAATGCCTAGAATATCAATCTTTATGCATTCCATTTCATTTTTGACAACTTCCAAATTTCCTAGATTCATACTTCATGTGTTTCATGTTCAGTTTATTAATGGATGTGCCCCCATCAAACAATGAAGGTCCTGAAAGCTTTACTCTATTCCTGTCATCACAGTCAAGTTTACTTTGAGGAGGCAACTCTTCTCCAGTCATATTTTGAGTGCCTTCTTACCTGAGGTGCTTTTTTTCCAGCACTATATCTGATAAACCACCACTCATCTGTCAGTTTGTCATACTGTGGTGGCTTGGGTGTTGCTGTGATTCTGGAAGATCATGGTTCTTTTAAATATCAGCAGAGTCACCCACAGTGGACAGATTTCAGCTGAGTTTCCAGATGAAGAAAGACTAGGAAGAAGACAAGACAGACTAATTCTGAATATTTAGTCAATGAAAACCTTATGAATAGTAATGGAACACTGTCAGCACCAGAATATTGAATATTGAAACATGATGAAGAGCGCCTGAATATTGTCAGATATAGTGCCAGAAAATGAGCTCCTCAGGTTGGAAGGCACTCAAAATATGACTGGGGATTAGCTGCATCGTCAAATTAGAGTTGTTGATCGTGATGATGTGAATGGAGTAAAGCTTTCAGGATCTTCATTTGCTGATGGAGCACAACTCAAAATGAAAAGAAACTGCTGTAAGCACCCATTAATAATCAGAACATGGGATGTATGAAGTATGAATCTAGCAAAATTGGCAATTGTCTAAAATGGAATGAAATGCAAAAACATCAATATCTGAAGCATTAGTACAGTGAAATGGACTGATATTGGCATTTTGAATCTCACTATCACATGGGTTACTATGCCAGGAGTGACAAATTGAAGAGGAATGATGTTGCATTCATCATTAAAAAGAACATATCAAGATTGTCTTGAACTAGAATGCTGTCTGTGATAGCATAATATCCATACGCCTACAAGGAAAGACAGTTAATACCCCTATTATCCAAATTTAGGGACCAGCCACTAAAGTCAGTGATGATGAAATTGAAGAATTCTACCAACTTCTTCAGCCTGAAATTAGTCAAACATGCAATCAAGATATATTGACAATTACTGGTGATTGGAATTCAAAGGCTGTAAACAAAGAAGAATCGGTTGGAAACTGGTGATAGCAACGATGCTGGAGATCACATGATAGAATTTTTTAAGAACAAGGACAGAAATCAAATTGACTACATCTGTGGAAAGAGATGGTGGAAAAGCGCCACATCACCAGCCAAAACAAGACCAGGGGCAGACTGTGAAATAGACCATCATTTGCTAACATGCAAATTCAGGCTGAAGCTAAAGAAATATGAAAAAGACCACAAGAGCCAAAATATTACCTAGAATACATCCCACCTGAATTTAGATATCATCTGAAGAACAGATTTGATGCATTATACACTAAAGACCAAAGATCAGAAGAGTTGTGGAATGGCATCAAGAACATCATACAGGAAGAAAGGGAAAGGTCACTGAGAAGACAAAAGAGAAGAAGACCAAAATGAATGTCAGAATAGACTCTGAAACTTGTTGTCCAGTGTAGAGATGCTAAAGCAAATGGAAGAAGTGAGGAAGTATAAGAGCTGAACAGAAAATTTCAAAGGGTAGCTTGAGAAGACAAAGTCAAATATTATAACAAAATGTGCAAAGACCTGGAATTAGAAAGCAAAAAGGGAAGAACAAGCCCAGCATTTCTCAAGCTGAAGGAACTGAAGAAAAAATTTAACCCTTGACTTGCACGATTGAAGGATTCTATGGGCAAAATCCTTCAATACTGCAAGTCAAGGCTTAAATTTTTTCTTCAGTTTCTCCAGCTTGAGAAATGCTGGGCTTGTTCTTCCCTTTTGTATTGAAGGATTTGATGGGCAAAATCCACCACTTGTCTGTCAGTTTGTCATACTGTGGTGGCTTGTGAGTTGCTGTGATTCTGAAAGCTATGCCACTGGTATTTTAAATACCAGCAGGGTCGCCCATGGTGGCCAGGTTTCAGATGAAGACAGACTAGGAAGAAGGAGTGATGAACTACTTACGAATATTTAGTCACTGAAAACCTTATGAATAACAGAGAAACACTGTCAGACATAGTGCTGGAAGATGAGCCCCTCAAGTAGGAAGGCACTCAAAATGTGACTGGGGAAGAGCTGCCTCCTCAAAGTAGAGTGGACTGTGATGACACAGATGGAGTAAAGCCTGCGGGACCTTCATTTGCTGATGGGGCACAACTCAAAATGAAGAGGGACAGCTCTAAAAATACACTGAAAATTGGAACATGGAATGTATGAAGAATGAATCTGGGAAAATTGGAAATTGTTAAAAATGAAATGGAATGCATAAACATCAATATCTTAGGCATTACTGAGCTGAAATGGACTGGTATTGGCCATTTTGAATCTGATGACCACATGGTTTACTATGCCGGAAATGACAAATTGAAGAGGAATGGTGTTTCATTCATTGTCAAAAAGAATATATCCAGATCAGTCATGAGGTGCAATGTTGTCTGCGATAGGAAAATATCCATGTGCCTACAGGGAAGCCTAGTTAATACCACTATTATTCAAATTTACACACCAACCACTAAAGCCAGTGAGGATGAAATAGAAGAATTCTACCAACTTCTTCTATCTGAAATTGATCA